>NW_006400021.1:475267-486196 GCF_000299155.1 Elephantulus edwardii | reverse complement strand
GTCTGACACATTTTGGGCATGTTGCAACGAGAGACCTGTCCTTGTAGAGGGATATCATGTTTGGGATAGTGGAGGGGCAGTGCAGGAGAGGAAGACCCTCGATGAGACGGATCGATTCAGTGATTAGAGTAGTGGGAGTAGGTGTGTCGGAGACAATGATGTTGCAACAGGATGGAGCAGGGTTTCGGGCTCTTGTACATAGGGTCGCTATGAATCGCCAGCTACTCACAACAACAACAGTATCTATCTATCTATCTATCTATCTATCTATCTATCTATCTATCTATCTATCTTTCTATCTTAGTGAACTAATCTTTTAAATATTAATACAAAGTGTATTTGTTGAGGTGGAGTTTAAAAATGTCCCATATGTCAAAGTTTTCTGAATGGCTGTACCGTTAATCATTTCTAATAACAATTATTCCCCCTCCCCTCCTCATGTATTTGTGCTCTATAACTTACTGGTAAGTCTCACAGAAGCAAAACAAAACAGAAAAGAATCAAGGAAATGGTTCATGAGTTTGTGGAGGTGGCAAGTGCCAAACGTGTGGGTCAGGCTTTCTCACAAGGCAGCACTGGCTTGAGAGGTGGCTGATACAGGCTGATGCACATGGTTACAGAGAGATAATGGGCTGGCTCTGGCAGACTGTGCTCTCAGGTCTTGGAGCAGCTAGATCAGGTTACTTTCAGTGTTCAGGGTAAAAAAAAAAAGAGCAGATCTTCCAAAACATTCCTTTTTTGTGGATCTTAGGTTATAAACTACACCCCCAGAAAACCTAAAAATGGCCAGTTGGTTCATATGTTCTAGCAAGATAAAGATTCAAGATATATCTCACCTTAATCTTATCTCATTCACACAATGAATAACTCACTGCTGAATGAGGCTGTGAGGACAAAGAGGCTAGAATTTAAAATACATTTATTGCAAAATGAAAAACTATTGGTTGGGAACCCAATTCATTGCACCACACACAGATTCCAGATTTTCTAGGTTTTACTGTATACCTGAATTATTTGTTCTAGTTGTATTGTTTCTCTTTTTAACATTGTTTACATGTACACTTCAGTAAATATTTGCATCAGTAAGAATAAAGGGCATTTCAGGGAGAGAAGATTGTCAACCTCCTGGACAGGCAGTCCAGATCGCTGTTGCCCCCATTCTGCTTCCAGTCCAGGCATCGAAACTGCCTCTGCTAATAGCAGAGGCATATGTTGTAGGGGTGTCAATAGTCACATGCCTCATTTAGAAAGACCAGTCAGCTTGCCAGAGCTGCCTGCCATTGGGTCTCATCATTAGGAGCCAAGAATTCTCCCTGGGTTGTCTTTGGACTTGGACACACCGCATTACTTGATACACTGCCAACAAATGCCCAATTGATTTATCCATGGAGATTAATGTAATAATATCTAGAGATCTACGCACGTCACTGGACATGCTTCAGTTGTTCTCACTTTGTTGTCCAGTGGCTGCTTATGGAGCATTCCATCGATTAATTAATCTCACTGAATATGCTGCATCCAGCTTTTTCTTCACTGTCACGAGTTGTGTTTTCTGTATGAGAAACACATGCTGCTTACTCTGAGCTGAAAATGAGAAAAGGAAACGACTTTAAAACATACCCTCCTCCTTTCCCCTCAAAATGGATCTCTCTTAATCCCTTGTGTAGCTGGCATTAAATCATAGATACCTCTTCTTAACAGTTCCTTTATCAAGAAGTTGACTCTTTGAAGCTATAACTCATCCTGAGTGCTCATCTCCACCCCCTCAGCTTCATGTCTGCTTGGAGAAAGGCTTTGGTCATTTTTGGTTATTTTTTTCTTCTTTTCTTAATTTTTATTTTATGTTGGTTTGCATACAAAGTTCTTATACATTGTGCTTCACATTAATCCTTATTCACAGGTGTTTCACACAACCCTTCTCATTCATTGTGTTTTATAAAATTAATCCTCATTGAACCATGCCCATCATTACCCTGTCTGTCCAGATCCCCACCAGATCTTTCCCATTTCCTTTACTCTCACTTCCTCCACTCATCAAAGTATGTTACCCTATGACCTCACTCCTCTATTGCTACCCCTTCCACTCTTGGTTCCCCATACATGTTTTATTGATTATCCTTATATGTTTACAGTAATGGCTTTGTGCAGTATAAGTTTTTATGAGTCTGAGTTAGTTCCCTCAGCATAATGCTCTCCAGTCTCCTCCAAATTATGTAATAGTTTTCTAAATTATTGCTCCTGAGTGCTGCATAGTATTCCATTGTGTGAATGTACCACAATTTCTCAATTCATTCAATTGTGGTTGGACATATGGGCTGTTTCCATTTTCTTCTGATTGTGAATATGGCTGTGAACACTGGTATACAAATCTCTGTGTCTCAGTTCTCGTTTTCTCGAGTTATATTCCTAGCAGTGGAATAGCTGAGTCATATGGAATTATTATGTTTAGCTTTTTGAGGAAACACCAAACTGCCTTCCAGTATGATTGTACCATTTTATAATCTCTGTGGGATATTTAAATATAAACATTTCATTACTATGGTTTAGATCATGCTTTCCATGTTGAAAAGTTCATACAAGGTTACCAAGAGTTATTAATTAATGGAAGTCTTTGTTTTTCATGTGCCAGAAAATTGGGGGAAATGAAACCAACATCATTAGGTCTTCTCATTAGCTTTTAGTTAGGTCAGAGCATCCCTTCCCATTTCTCAAAGAGAGAGCCATAGATTGTCATCAAAAGACTTTACCAAAAAGTGAAAAAACAAGCTACTGACTGGGAGTATGGCTTAAAACCCCCATGTATCATATAAGAAGATAACAATATTATATAATTAATATATATTAATTTGCATTGTTAATATATTATTGTATATTGTTAAACACCATCAAGTTGACTACAATTCATAGCCATCCTTTGAACAATGGACCTGACCTTTGCCTATCCTGTGCCATCCTCATCAAATCTGATATACACTTGAGCCTTTTGTTACCATCACTGTGTCAGTCTATTCCATTAAGAGTCTTCCTCTCTTTTGCTGGCCCTCTACCTTTACAATCATAATGTCCTTTTCCAAGGATTGGTCCCTCCTAAGAGCGAGTTCAAACTATGATAGATGAAGTTCACTGTGTTTGTTCTCTTGGCTGTCCATAGGATGTTCAGTACCCTTCTCAAACACAACAACACAAAGGCATCAATTTTTTTTCTGTCATCTGATTCATTGTCCAGGTCTCAAATACATAGCAAGTGGTTGGGAAAACCTGGCCTGAGTCAGACACCCCTTAATCCTCAAACTGACATCATTACTCAATAATTTTGAGAGGTCCCTAACTACAGACTTTCCCAATGCAATATGTCTCCTGATTTTCTGGCTGCTGGTGTCAAGGGTTTTAATTATGGATCCAAGTAAGATGAAGCCATTTACCTTTTTAATCTCTTCTCCATCTACTATGATGTTGCCTATAAGTCCAGTGGTAAGAAACTTTGTTTTCTTGACATTGAGATGCTATACATATTTATGGTGGCATTCTTTGATCTCCTGCAAGAAGCCCTTCAAGTCCTCCTCTCTTTCATCAAGCAAGGTTGTGTTGTCAGTAATTTGGAGAAGTACCTCACAGCAAACCTGCCCAATGCAATATATTTCCTCATATCCTAACTGCTAATACCAAGGGTGTTTGTAGATCCAAAAAGATGAAATCATTGATGATTTCAATAATCTCTCTTTCTTTCATAGCATGATTTATTAGTCCAGTGGTGAGGATTTTTATCTTCTTGATACTGATATTTAATTCATTTTGAATACTTTTGATTTTATACAACAAGTTTTTTATATCCTGTTCACTTTCAAGAAGCAAGGTTGTGTTGTATGCATAAGGCTGGTTGTTGATGAGTCTTTCTTTCTGATGTCACATTTTTCTTCATAAAGTCTAGCTAGCTTCTTGAATGATTTACTCAGTGTATAGATTGAATAAGTATGGAGAAAGGACACAATCCTGAAGAACATAGTTTGTTATTTTAAACCATTCAGTGTTCCCTTGCTTTGTTCAGACAATAGCTTCTTGGTCTAGGCATTGGTTTTATAAGAGCATAATTGAGTGTTCGAGGATTCCCATTTTTTCTCAATGTTAGCATAGTTTGTTATGGTCTTGTGTGAAGAGCAGAAGTTGGGACATCAGATCACAGGGCTGTAAGCATCTCCCTGAAAGAGAGCAAGAATAACACAACGCCTCACTGCCTCAGAGCAGAAAGCAGATAAAGAGCCCTTAGCCCAAGCCCATGGTGCCTCTAGAGCCACATCAGAAGCAAGAGGTTCATATGCTCATTGTTGACTCCCGAATGCCGGTACCAAGAGTGGAGTTTATTATGGAAGAGAGCTGGAGAGTGAAGGAGGCAAAGAATATCACCCAATGCAAGTCCAGATTTTAGCCCAGAAGTCCCAAAGCACAATTCTTCAATTAGTTCATGCTTCAGTTTCAGTTCAGCAGTTAGCTTTTCCTTCACTTATCAAAGGCAAGAACAGAAAAATTTTTGACTGTGGCCTTTATCTCAGGGCTCGTCTGGTTACATTTTGCTGCAGTTTCTTCATAGCAATATCACAGTCTCTTCACCACCATTGCCAGGGTCTCTCCACCAGGGTCTTGCTCTCGCCAGGGTCTTACTCCAGTCTTCCTGAAGTATTACTGCTCACAGCTGTTGATAATTTGCAAGATGATCTGTCTGTAATTAAAGTAGCTGGAGACATAACACTTAGAAAAAACATCTTTAAAGCTAACACCACAGGTTAACATAGTCAAATGCCTTTGAATAATCAGTAAGATACTCAAAGAGAATTTTCTGCTTTTTGCCAAGATCCATCTGTCATCAGCAACAATTTTCCTGGTGCTACAACCTCTTCTAAATCCAACTTGAACTTTTGGCAGTTTTCAGTCAATATACTGTTGTAGCTATTTTTGGTTGATCTTAGCAAGATTTCGCTTGCATGTTATACTAATGTTGTTGTTTCATAGTTTCCACTTAAAACTATGGTTTACCTTTCTTGGAAATGGGAACAAATATATATCTTCCAATCAGTCATCCAGGAAGCTGTTTTCCAAATTTCCTTGCATAGACTGCTGAGGACATCCAGGGCTACATCTGTTAATCAATTAACATTCCATTTATTCCTGGGTTCTCCCTTTTTTAATTACTGCAGGCTTTTATTCATATTGTACTTCCTGAAATTCTTCTATGTCAACCAATTATTTTTGGTGCAGTGAATCTGAACATTTCTTCTACCTTTTGATATTTCCTTGTTTGTTCAATATTTATCCATAGTATCTCTAAGTATTACAGCTCAATGCTTAAGTTTAAGTTCTTTCAACTCTTGAAATGCTGCTGTACAAATTCTTCCCTTTTTATTTCCAAATCCAACTCTTTGCACATTCCATTATAATATTTTGATTTATCTTCTCAAGCTACCCCTTGAAACTTCTGTTCATTTCTTTGACTTCAGCATTCTTTCCCTTTGTTTTGGCTTCCTGATGCTTTTGCAATTTTTATAGTCTCTTCTGACATGTATTTTGGTCTTTTCTTCCTCTTCTGTTTTTGTAATGACCTTTTGCTCTTTTCATAGATGATATCTTTGATATCTTCCTATAACTTATATGGTATTCCTGCATATATACCTCAAAAACTTGAAAGTGGAGACTCAAACAAACACTTCTATATTAGTAATGTTCATTACAGCACAATTCACAATCACCAAATGTGGAAAGAATCTAAATATTCATTATAAGATGAATGGATAAACAAAATGTGGTATATATTACAATGGAATACAATAAGCCAGTAAGAGAAACGAAGTCTTGATACATGCCACAGCATAGATGGAGCTAAGTCAATGAAAAAACAAAACAAAACAACCCATATTGTATGACCACACTTACATTAAAAGATAAGAAAAGGCAAAGATAAGAGACAAAATTTTATTAGGTACCAGAGGTAGGAGGGAGTCAGTAAGTTTTGTTAATGATGATAGAAAAATTTTATTAGTTAACGGGAGTGTCAAGAGAACAAACGGGTCTGTCCTGGGAAGGATGAAACCAAGTAACTCCTCGGAGGCAGGGATTTTGCAGCTTGGTCTTATGTACTTTGGACACGTTGCCAGGATAGAACAATCTTTAGAGAAGGATATCATACTTTGAATGGTGGGGCAACAGTGCAAGAGAAGAAGGCCCTTGATAAGATGGATTGATTCAGTAACTGGGGGATTTGTATATATATATATATGTCAGAATCAGTGAGATTGGCTCAGCATAGGGCAGAAGTCAGACCTATTGTGCATAGAATCACTTTGAGTTACAGAAAACTCAAAGCCACATAACAATAACACATCTAGAACAACAGAAAAAGATGATGTTTCAGGAACAAAAGGAAGGTGCGGGATGTCTGCCTAATTGCCTCCATGAGCTGCCTCCTTTGCATGAGATCAAAAGAAGTGAATTGGACTGCTCATGTGCACAGACTAGTGGGGAGGGTGCTGTGGTTGAGGTATTGGATAAACCCCTCAGGTGAGGTCATTAAATTGTGTTCTTGGTAACACACCATTCTCAACAAAGGATAGGTCACCTCAACAGAAATTTTATTTTTTTTTTAAAAAAAGAAAGATGCAGAAGATCTGAAATATAGATTCCAACAACTCGACATTGCAGATGTATTCCAAGTATTGCACCCAACTGAAACTCAATTTCCTTTCTTCTTAAGTGCACGTGATACATTCTCCAGAATCAATCACATATTAAGACACAAAGCAAGCTTCAACAAATTAAAAAAAAACCCATTGAAATAATGCAAAGTATCTTTACAGATCACAATGCCATAAAACTAGATATTGACCACAAGAGGATAAAGTTCATAAAAGCACCAGTGTGGAAGCTAAATAACACCCTGCTGGAACACAACTGGGTTGTAGAAGAAATAAAGTATGAGTTAAAAAAACAATTTCTTTGAAACAAATGATAATGAAAATACAATGTACCAAAACCTCGGGGATACAGCTAAGGCAGTCCTCAGGGAGCAGTTCATAGAAAAAGGTAAACACATAAAAACACAGAAAGAAGCAAAAGTAATGCTTTAACTCAATACCTTCATCAAATAGAAAAAGAAAAACAATCTAACCTCCCAGCATCTAGAAGAAAGGAAATTATAAGAACAAGAGCTGAAATCAGCAAGATAGAAAACAGAAAAGAAATTGAAACAATCAACAAAAGCAAAAATTGTGTTTTTCTGAAAGAGTCAATAAAATTGACAAATCATTGGCAAACTTAACAAAAGAAAAAATAGCAGAAGACACAAATAACAGGATTAAGAAATGATAAATGTGACATCACAACAGAACCAGTTGAAATTAAAGCTATAATATCAGAAAATTATAAAAAGCTATATATCTGTGGAACGAATCTCTGGAGAAGCTCAATATCAGCTGTGAAAACTAGGTCAGGTTCTGATTGTGGAACAGACCACCAACTACTCATATGCAAGTTCAAGCTGAAGCTGAGGAAAATTAAGTTCACAAGAACAAAAATTTGACCGTGAGTCTATCCCACTTGAATTTCAAAACCATCTCAGAAACAGGGTTGAGGCCTTGGACACTAGATGAGCTGTGGGAAGATATCAAGAATATCTATCAGGAAGAATGCAAAAGGTCATTACAAAGACAGAAGAAGAAGAAAAGACCAAGATGGATGTCAGAAGAAACTAAATATTGCACTAGAGTGCAGAGGAGCCAAGGCAAAGGGAAGAAATGAAGCTATTAAGGAGTTGAACAGAAGATTCCAGGGGACAGTGTGGGAAGACAAAGTATTACAATGAAATGTGCAAGGAGCTGAAGTCAGAAAATCAAAAGCGCTAAACTTGCTCAGCATTTCTTAAGTTGAAGGAACTGAAGACCAAATTAAAACCTCAAGTTGCAATACTTAAGGATGCAGGAAGCATTAAAAGAAGATGAAAGGAGTACACAGAGTCATTGTACCAAAAGGAATTGGTGAAGACAGAAGAATTTCATGAAACAATATATGAACAGGAGACTCTGGTGATGAAGGGTTAAGTTCAAGCTGCTCTGAAAGAACTGGCACAAAAAACAAGGCCTAGGAATTGATGGCATACTGCTTGACATATTTCAACAAACAGACTCTGTCCTGAATGTGTTCACCAAGTTGTGCCAAGAAATCTAGAGGACAACCCCCTGGCCAACTGACTGGAAGAGATCTATTCCTATTCTAAAGAAAGGTGATCTGCCAGAGTGTGGAAATTATTGAATAGGATGTATCATTGATATCACATGCAAGTGAGATTTGCTGAAGATTATCCAAAAATGACTGGAACAGCACATCAACAGAGAACTGCCTGAAGTACAGGCTGGATTTAGAAAAGGCCGTGACACAAAGGATATTATAGCTAATGTTAGATGGATCTTGCCTGAAAGCAGTGAGTACCAGAGGTATGTCTGTGTTTCATTGACTATGCAAAGGCATTTGACTATGTGGATAACAACAAATTGTGGCTGACTCTGAGAAAAATGGGAATTTCAGAGCACTTGATTGTGCTAATGCAAAACCTATACTTGAAGGTTTGTCCTAACAGAGCAAGGAAACACTGCATGGTTCAAAATTGGGAAGGATGTGTATCAAGGATGTGTCCTATCTCCATATCTTTTCAATCTATATGCAGAATAGATTATCCAGGAGGTTGGGCTCTATGAGGAGTAGTGTGGCATCATGATTGGAGGCATTCAGCAGATGACACAACCCTGCTTGCTGAAACTGAGGAGCACCTGAAGTTCTTGCTTCAGATGGTCAAATACTGCAGACTCCAATATGTACTGAAGCTCAACATGAAGAAAATAAAGATTTTCACAATTGGGCCAATTGGCAGCATCATGAGGGATGGTGAAGAGATTGAGATTGTTGACAGGTTCGTTTTGCTTGGCTCTACAATCAACACTCTTGGTACCAGTAGCTAGGAAAAGTCTGGTGTCAGATACCTCTCTAGAGTACTGAAGAGCAATGATGTCAGTCTGGAGACTAAAGTACACATGATACAGGCCATGGTCTTTTCAATTACTTGCTATGTTTCAGAGAGCTGGACAGTGACTAGGGATAACATAAGGAAAGTTGATGCCTTTGAGCTATTGTGCTGGAGAAGAGTATTGAATGTACCATGGACTGCTAGGAGAGCAAACAGGTTCATCTTGGAGAGGGTGAGACCAGGCTGCTACTTGAAAGCAAGGATTCTGAAGCTTCATCTAACATACTTTGGACATGTTGTAAGGCAGAATTAGTCCTTGGAGAGGGACATCATGCTTGGGAGGATGAGACAGAGCAGGAAAGGAAGACATAGGATGAGATGGATTGGTTCAGTGACTAGGGTAATGGGGATAGGTGTGTCAGAGACAATAAGATTGGCAAGGGATAGAGCAAGATTTAGGGCTGTTGTACATAGGGTCAGTATGAGTTGCAGGCAACTCAATGACACATAACACAACAACAACAATATACTCTGATTAATAGTTATTTGTTATGTGCCATCAAGTTGCTTGTGACTCATAGAGCCCCAATGTACAACAGTCCTAAACTCGGCTCTGTCCTGTGCACTGTCTATGATACACCCATCCCGATTACCCCAGTCTCCAAATCAGTCCACTTCATAGAGGACCTTCCCCTCCTTCGCCTGCCCTCTACCCTATCAAGCATGTTGTCCCTCTCCAAGGACTGGTCCCTCCTTACAACACATCCAAAGTATGTTAGACGGAGCCTCAGAATCCTTGCCTCTGAGGAGCCACCCGGTTTAACCCTCTCCAGGATGAATGTGTTTGTTTTCCTAGCAGTCCATTGTACTCTCAATGCTCTTCTCTAGCACCACAGTTCAAAGGCATCAATTTTCCTACTATCCTCCTTTGTGACTTTCCAAATCTGATGCATAACAAGTGATAGCAAAGACCATGGCCTATATCAGAGGCACCTTAGTCTCTAGAGAGACACTATTACTGTGATTAATATAGTTTTTTTTTATAGTCATAGGATTGTACAATTCGATGGGTGAGTGAGGTAAAGGAAATGGGAAGGATCATTTGTGAAAAACAATATATTCAAACTTTGTAAATAAATTAGAGTAAAAGGGAAAAATATGATAGAAGAAAAAAGCTATACTCTAATAAATTTGAAAATTTAAAAGAAATAGACAAATTCCTTGGAACTCATGCCTTACCCAGATTCATAAAGACAGATGAACAGGCCCATCACAAAAGTAGAAATTGAGCAGGTTGTAAAAAAGTGTCACCCCCAAAAAGAGTCTTGGACCAGATAGCTTTACAGCTGAATTCTACCAAGCATTCAGAGATTTATCACCAATGCTACTTAAATTATTTAAAAAAATTAGAAAAGAAAGAATGCTCCTAGAGACATTATTTAAAGCAAGCATAACCATAATCCCAAAACCAAGCAAATATATTACTAAAAAAAACGACAGACCAATATTTCTATGAGGAACAGATGTGTAATGCTAGCCAGTAGAATCCAATTGCATATCAAAAAACATTTCATCATAAGCAAGTGGGATTCATAACAGGTACTCAAGAATGGTTCAACATAAGAAAAACAATCAATGTAATTCACCACATTAATGCAGCAAATAACAAGAACCATATGATCCTAGTAATTGATGCAGAAAAGGCATTTGACAAAACCCAACACCCTTCCTGATAAAGACACTCTGCAAAACTGGAAAAGAAGGAAATTTCCTCAACATAGTGAAAAGTATATAAACAAAACCAAGAGCTAACATCATTCTCAATGGAGAAAAACTAAAAGCATTTTCCTTGCAAATAGGGACTGAACAAGGATGACCACTGTCAATGACCTCTAATATTGTATTGGAAGTACTTGCTAGGGCAATAT
>NW_006400021.1:443623-466312 GCF_000299155.1 Elephantulus edwardii | reverse complement strand
GGAAACGACTCTATGGCACATAACAACAAACAACAACACCCAGATCCTATACAGTGAGCTCCCATTTCACAAAAGCCAGGTTACATTAGTGACTTCTTTCTGGATGATGAGTGGATGGTAGGAGTTTAATGTTCAGTCCTTGTTGAATTGAGAAGACAAAACTGTGCAGAATGGACACTGGGGTCAGAAGATCTAGGCTTAAGCAATGATCATTTATTTTTATTAGCTCAGTGACCTTGAATTCGTCTTAAAACTTTTGGAGCACTAGCTTAACTTCTGTAAACTGGAAAGAATAATGTTATTGTTAGATGCTCCTGGATTGATTCTGACTCATGGTGACCCCATGTGTGCAGAGTAGAATTGTGTTTCATAGGCTTTTCAGGATTGTGGCCTTTCAGAAGCAGACCACCAAGCTTGACCTCCAGGACCTCGCTGGGGGGTTTGAAATGCCCATTTATTCTGTTTAGCAGCAAGTCCTTGACTATTAGTACCACTCAGAGACAGAGACAGTAGTGTCTGCCTTGAAATATTTTTGAGAGACTCAAATAAGACAACGCATGAGTGAGTGCATTGGGAATTATAAAATCTTGTACAAATTCAAATTGTGGTTTCTGGACTTAAGTCAGATAAAATATTGTCTTAGAAAGAAGAAAAGTCTAAGTCTGGGACTTTGTTAAACAGATATTCTGTATTGATTTTTCTCCTAAAAGGATTTAATCTATACTCTGTTGTCTTATGTGAAGTTTTGCAAGACATGCAAGTTAAAAAGGTCTGTGTTTTAAATCATGTTGGGCAGGGCCCCACACTTTCCCAGACCAACACAGACACTCGTCCAAACCCGAGCAGTCTGCTGTGCAGTAAAAGGAGCAGGTGCATGTTGTTGTAACAGCTCCTGGTTGATTTTCATGGTGACTCCCGCAGATCAATGTTACTACCTTCAGCCTCAGAGTGGCCTTTGAGCTGTCTCTATCTTTAGGGGGCCCAGGACTTTTATCACATTGGTGCCCAGAGATTACAGGGCTTTCAGAAAGAGAAGTGTTTAGTACTGTAACTTCTCCCATTTATTGTTTTCTGTATGCTATGTGTAGAACGAAGCAAGTTAATGTAAGATTTCATGAAATCTTCCCAATAGCCCTCGATGTAAGAAGTATCGTCAGGTCCCTTTTATAGATAAAGAAGCTGAACTTTGAGAGTTTAGGTAAGCTGTCCAGAGTCATACAATTAATGTAGTTTCCATATGTCTATCTCCAACTGTTATCACTAGCTACTCTTCAATACTAAATGCTAGCTGCATTGCCTGGAAGGACAGAGAGACTCCACAGAGCAGCTGGAGCCTTGGATCAAGCAGTAAGACTCTGTGGCTCTAGAAACTTCCTCCTCTAAAGAGAAGAGACAGTAACTGGGATTACATGTGACTTCTATCTTGACATTCTGACTAAAAATGTTACAGACTAATTCAGTAGAGTCTAGGCTGTGTGGCTGTACATAAAGCTCCATTGCTATGTTTGTAAAAGTTAGACAATGAACAATGATTACCAAAGCAAAAATGATACCTCTGAATTGTGGTGCCGATGAAGAGTATTGAATATCTCATGGACTGCCGAAAGAACA
Organism: Elephantulus edwardii; assembly: GCF_000299155.1. Taxonomy (NCBI): domain Eukaryota; kingdom Metazoa; phylum Chordata; class Mammalia; order Macroscelidea; family Macroscelididae; genus Elephantulus; species Elephantulus edwardii. Next base: position 464,701 of record NW_006400021.1, on the reverse strand, counting down.
AACCAATCTACCTTGGAGAAGTGCAGCCAGAGTGTTCTTTAGAGTCCAAGTATGGTGAAACTTCTCATACACTTTGAGCATATTGTCAGAAAGGGTCAGTCTTTGGAAGGGAATATCACGCTTGGAAAAGTAGAGGGTTGGAGAAGGAAAGGAAGACCCTCAGCCAGATGAATTGACACAATGGCTGCAATAATAATTTAGACATGGTGTGTGATGATGATGAAACAGGATAGGACAAGTTTTGATTTGATATACATATAGGGTCATCCTGAATTGAAACCAGCTCTAACTTGATGGCACCTAAAAACCACAAGCTATGTGAACCTTTGATTTAAAGTCCATTTAAAAGGCATGCGACTGACCATTTAAGGCTTTAAATATCTCTCTTTAAATCTCTCTCTCTCTCTCTCTCTCTCACACACACACACACACACACACACACACACACACACTTTGTACATGTTGTCAGGACGGACCAGTCATTGGAAAGGATATTATGCTTGGAGGGTCAGAATAGGAGAGGAAGACTCTGGATGAGATGATTGACACAGTGACTGTGGCAATGGTATTAGGTGTGTCAGAGATAGTGAGATTGACTCAAGATAGGCTAACGTTCAGAGCCATTGTTCACAGAGTCACTATGAGTCCCAGTCAACTTGATGTCACATAACAACAACATAGAAAGATAGATAGATAATTGATAGATGATAGATAAAACAGATAGAACAACACATTTTGTTGTTAGGTGCCATTGAATCAAGCATGTATCTTATACAGAGAGGGATGGTATATTTTTTTTTTTAAATACCTATCCTAACATTTTCTTCTGGGAATCAGGGGAGTGAAAAGGAGCTAAAGATCATTACTTTTCTTTTTAATCTATTTGATCTGGACGTCTTACTGACTGTTCATTCAAAATGTATAAGTTATTGTAAAAATATAACAGAATCATAAAAGAAAAAAACAAACAAGCAAACTTATTCAAGGAGAGTAAGAAAAAAAAGAGAGAGGGAAAGAGGAAAATGCTGAATGCGATCCAAAGTTGAGCAAAGTAGCATGAAACCAAGGACTTTTATGTCTTCGCCACCTACCCAATACCATCTCATAAATCTTTACATTACACTCCGCTAAATATGTCAGAAATGCAACTGTGCTTGCAAATAATTGCTGCCATTGAATGAATCCACCCTGGCATATCCATTTGAGCTCAAAATAACCCACGTAACCTAAGAGTAAATCAGTGACTGGACACCCAGTGCCAAGCATAATCTCAAACAACATTTAACTAGGTTCAATATTTATTTCCCTGCCTTAAGTCACTTTGAAATGATCTGGACTCAGTTCAGACAGAACCAGCCCTAATTTTATTGGTGCTCTTGGAATGCTTCCAACAGCACAAGGGCTCAGATGTCAGGGAGTTTCAGAAAAATGAGATCCCTCACAGAAGATTTCACAATTTAAGGCACCCTCTTTCCAACATTTTGCAATATGTGGGTCTTTTGAGTAAAGATTTAAGTTTTTAAAAAGGCTTTGTTCACCCTTAAAAAGTGTGTTCTACCCACATCAGACACCTACCTCATCCCTGGAATTGTAGTGGGTACAGTTAACCCTGGTTAGCTACTTGCATAAGCACCTGCAAATACGAAAATAGAGGCCTTTGATGTGCCAGACAATTGTTATGGATGTTGGATTTTTGAAAGCATAAAAGCACATTAAGACAACAGAGAAGGCATCACTAAGTTTGATGGACTCAGGAATATATCAAGTAAGCAGCAGTCAATTTTCAAGCTTCTGTACCCAATCAACAGGAAACCAACCTATTTTAGCGTCTATCAAAGATAAATCATAAAATGGCAAGACTGACTTATCATATTGAGTTGACTTTGAGTGACCTCACATTCAGCCAAAACATTTGTTGTAAAAGTCTGATTTGGTTAAGTAAAATGATAAATATCGGGTCTCTTGCTGTAATATGCAACCTTTCATCTTTTTAAATTGGGAAAAGATTAAGGGATCTCATTCATGATGTCAAATATTATATTTTTCCTTAATCTACACATAATTAATCTTGATTCAGAATACAAGTATGCTTTTTGGAGTTCAGGATATCTACATTCTAATCCTAGGATCTTCATTCACCAGCTGTGGAGCAAATTTTTTAAGCTCTTCAGAGAGATTATGTCTTTACCTATGAAATTGGGAGGATTTGGTGAGATGATGTATTGAGAACAATTAGTAAAGTTCTTGGCTCATACTAAAAAAATACAAGTCCTTTACAGTAATAATAATAATTATTGTTATTTTTTACTTCTGACTTCACAGTTCCATTGACTCTTATGCTATTGTTGTTGTTCTTGGCTGTTGAGTCAGAACCGACCCATAGCTGACTCTCCAGTGGGTACTTAGCGGAAATTAATTGCCTGGAGGAGATTGCCCATCCTTCCTCAGAGAAGCTGTATTAGAACTGATTAGAACTGCATTCCTACAAGATTACAGTGTAGCTTTTTGCCATTAGGCCACCAGAGCTCATGCTATTGTTGTTGTTTAGTGCCTTTGAGTCATAAATGAGTCATAGCGACCCTATGAATGAAAGACCTGAACACTTGTATAACTTTTTTTTTTTTTGACTGTCATCAATTTAGGAAATTTTTATTTTATTTTAATGAAACTTTACAGAGACTTTGGATATCCATTCATTCATTGTTGCATTTTTTTCCTTGCCCAGCCCTCCCCACAATTCACTTTTCTTTTTGAAAAGTAAAAGAAAAAATTGTCATTCAATCCCTCCCCACAAGTCCACTCTACTATGCTGCCTTCGTTCTGGACTCCTGTCATAACAATAATGTCTAATCATATATCCCTTTTAAACAGTTCTCTCTCTCACCTATTTCAGTGCAATATACATTATTTATCCCATCTTTCTCAGCCTCCCCCCACCCCCTATGTCAGTCCTCTTTTATATCAGTGGCATTATGCCATATTTGTCTTTTTGTGACTGAGGTATTTCACTCAGCAGAATGTTCTCCAGGGTCACCCATTTTGTGAAGTATTTCATTAGTTCGTCTTTATTTTTTGGAGTGTTTGTTAAATTCATTTTCATGAACATTTACAGAGACTTTGGATTTCCATTCACTTGTATAACTTTTGTTATTTCTTCATGTTCATAAAGTTTCTGGAGGCAAGCCATTTTGGAGGTGGATGCCACTCCTACTTCCAAGCTTGTTTTAATAAGGGAGCTCCACTAAACACTGTCCACTGTGGGTAACCATTATACCATTTGACATATCAGTGTCAGTGTTTAGCATCAGAGTCACCATGAGTTACCTCTGTACAGCAAACAGACGGACCCGTGCTATAACACTTAGAAGAATGTTTGAGGTAATAATTATAACAGCAATAACAACAAAATTAATTATAGGTAATTTTTGCTAGTACCTGTTTTGTTTGATTCCTTTTCATCCCATTGGAGTAGAAGGCATCCTCACCTTATGATGAGTACATTGTCCAAATACATGACCTTAAACTGAATAGTTGCTATCAGACATAGTTTATTAGTTACATGTAGCTACAGTCTGGAGAAGAAAGACACCTTGCCATTCAGGGATTGCCCTTGAGAACAGAGTGAACAACCAGGGTCTGTGGGAGGAGACTGTGTGATATTGAAAGGGTAGTTTGCTGTTATTATTTTAGTTGTTAGAATTGAAGAAATGGAGACTGAGACTGTAGAGGCTTGAGATTATATTATTATTAACAGAATTATTTAGCATTTCTCCCCTTCCTTCTCTCTTACTTTCCTTGAATAAGCCTGCTTGTTTGTTTTTGCTTTAGTGATTCTGTCATATTTTAAAGAATGGCTTGTAAGCTATGAGTGAACAATCAATAAGATGCCAGAATCAATGTCATAAAGAATGGTAAAAATCTTTAGTTCACTATTACCCTGCTAATTCCCAGAAAAGAAAAAAAAAGTTAGGGTAGGTATTTATTTTTCTTTCAATCTCTCCCCCATCTCATCTCTGTCTCTCTATGTTGTTGTTAGGTGCCATTGAGACAAGTACAACCTATAGTGATCCTATGAACAACAGATCTGAACCTTGTTCTATCTTGCGCTATCTTCACACTTCCTGTGAGAGAGCCCATTCTGGCAGTTAACATGTCAGTCCATCTGGTCGAGGGTCTTTCTCTCCTTCGAAGACTCTCTGTTTTATTGAGCATCACATCCCTCTCCAACGTAGTTCATTCTAGGAACATGCCCGAAGTATGTGTGGTAAAGCCTCATCATCTTTTGAAAGAAGACTTTGGCTGCACCCTCTACATGGCATATTTTTTGTTCTTTTGGCAGCCCAAGGGATGTTCAGCGCTCTTTTCCAATGACAAATCTCAAAGGCATCAATTCTTCTTCTGTCATCTTTATTCATTATCCAGTTCTCAGATGTGTAGCAAGTGATCAGAAAGTCCATGACATTAATCAGATGCACCTTAGTCCTCAAACTGACATCATTCCTCCTCAATAATTTGGAAAGGTCTCTAACAGCAGACCTCTCCTGATTTCCTGACCAAGAGTATTAATTGTGGTTTCAAGGATGATGAAAAAATCCATGACATTAATCAGATGCACCTTAGTCCTCAAACTGACATCATTCCTCCTCAATAATTTGCAAAGGTCTCTAACAGCAGACCTCTCCTGATTTCCTGACCAAGAGTATTAATTGTGGTTTCAAGGATGATGAAGTCATTGACAGTTTAAATTTTTTCTTCATCTATCTTGATACTGGACATTGAGCCTCAGTCCATATTGAAGGCTGCAGTCCTTGACCCTCTGCAGTAAGTGCATGAGGTCCTCTTCAGTTTCAACGAGCAGGGTTGTGTCATCTGCATAACGCAGATTGTTGATAGATTGTCCACCAATCCTAATGCCACGCTTCTCCTCATAGAGTCCAGCCTCTCAGATAATCTGCTCTGCATACAGGTTGAAAAGGTATGGAGACAGGACACATCCCTGGCCTACACCCTTCCCAATTTTGAACCATTCAGTGTTGCCCTGCTCTGTTCTGACTACTGCCTCTTGGTCCAAGTATAGGTTTCGCATTAGCACGATTAAATGTTCTGGGATTCCCATTCTTCTCAGGTAGCATCAGGATGGATGGTGAAGAGATTGACATTGTTCACAGCTTCAGTGTGCTTGGCTCCACGGTCAACACTCTTGGCACCAGTAGCCAGGAAATCAAAAAAATGTATTGTGATGGGAAAGTCTGTGGTTAGGGACCTCTCTAAAGTACTCAAGAGCAACGGTGTCTCTCTGGAGACTAAGGTGCGCCTGATACAGGTCATGGTATTTGCAATCACTTGTTATGCATCAGAGAGTTGGACAATGACTAGGGAGGATAGAAGGAGAATTGACGCCTTTGAGTTGTGGTGCTGGAGAAGAGTACTGAATGTACCATGGACTGCCAAGAAAACAAATAGTTTCATCCTAGAGAGGGTTAAACCAGGCTGCTCCTTGGAGGCAAGGATTCTGGGGCTTCGCCTGACATACTTTGGACATGTTCTAAGGAGAGACAGATCTTTGGAGAGGGATATCATGCTGGGCAGAGTGGAGGGACAGCGCAGGAGGGGAAGACCCTCTGTGAGGTGGATTGATTCAGGGACTGGGGTAAACGGGATGGGTGTGTCAGAGGCAATGAGATTGGCACAGGATAGAGCAGGGTTTAGGGCTGTCGTACATATGGTCGCTATGAGTCGCAAGCGACTCGACGGCACATGACAACAACAACAACAATCTTGATACTGCCTCTGTATTTATAATGTGGTCATTACAAGGTAGAGAGAAAAGAAAAAAAGGCCACCAAAATGGATGTCAGAAGAGACTCTAAAAATTGTACTAGAACATCAAGAAGGCAAAACACAGGGAAAATATACTGAAGTAAAAGAACTGAACAGATGATATCAAGGGGCAGCTTGAGAAGCCAAAGCAAAGTATTATAAAGGATAGGACAGAGAGTTGGAATTGGAGAACAAAAAGGGAAGAACTCTCTGTGCATTTCTCAAGCTGAGAGAAATAAAAAACAAACTGAAGCCTTGAGTTGCAATATTGAAAGATGTTGTGGACAATATATTGAATGACCCAAAAAGCATCAAAAGAGGATGGAGGAAATATACAAAATCACTTTATTAAAAAAGAAGTGACCCTGAAAAATTTTAGAAAGTGCCATATGAGTAGGAGCTGATGGTAAGGGAGGAAATGAAAATTGCATTGAAGACAATGGCAAAAAATAAGAACCCAGTTATCAATGTGATATCAATTGACGTGTTTCAATTAGCAGAAGCAACCTTGGATACACTCATCAGCCTATATCAGGAAACATGGAGGGCACCTTTCTGGCCAATGGATTTGATGAGTTTCCCCTTCCCAAGAAAGTTGATCCAACAAAGTGTGGAAATTACCAAACAAAGAGATGGATTGACACAATGACTGCAGCAATGAGCTTAAATGTGTAGGAGACGGTGAGGATGGCACAGGATAGGACAGGGTTCACATCTGTTGTTCACAGGGTAACTAAGAGATGTACTCAACTCGAAGGCACCTGGTAACAACAAAACCAAGAGTGACAAAATGATGGTAAATACGAGTTGCATTGGGAAACTCTATTGTCAAGGACCTCTCTAAAGTGCTAAAAGGCCTTGAGTTCAGTTGAAAGACTAGGATGCACTTGGCCCAAGCTTTGGTATTGTCAGTTGCTTTCCATGCATCTTAGATGTGGACAGTGAATAAGGATGACTTAAGAAAAATTGACGCTTTTAAATTGTAGTGTTAGAGGAGAGTATGGAATATCCCATGGACTTCCCAAAGAACATGCAATCTATGTTAGAAGAAGTGCAACTAAGATGTTCCTACGAAGCAAGGATGGTAAAATTTCATCCCACATACTTTGGGCATGTTTTCATGAGGGACCAGTCCTTGAAAAAAAGAGATCTTGCTGGGAAAAAGTGAAAGAGGGTCATAGAAAAAGAGGAAGACCCTTAACCAGTTGGATTAACACAGTGACTATATTAAGGGATTCAAGCATATTAGAGATCAGGAACATGGTTCAGGACAGGGTACATTTCCTATCTGTTGTTCATAGAGTCACTACGAGTTATAGTTTAGTTGATGGTTGATACCAAAAGAACAATAAGTAGAAAGTTGAAGCAGATTATAGTTCACAATTTAGGATTCCAGTGTCAAGTGGAATAAATCTTCTCCAATAAAGACATTCTTCTTGAATACATATTGTTATTGTTATGTTGGCATTGAGTCAGAAGACGCACCTACCTGACCCTCCGGTAGGTTTGCAGAGACTGTAAATAGCACGGGAGGAAATTGCTTCTCTTTCTTCCATGAAACAGCTGATATATTCAAACCATGTGCCTTTGTGTTGGCAGCACAGCTCTTTACCATTAAGTCAGCTCTCTAAGATGTGTTAACAGGATTCTATAAATGTCTGAAATGGAAATCGTGTACATGTATGTTATGCACTTCATGATCTTTATCTCCAGTTAGACTGGAAGAAGAAACATCACTATGCTTTCTATATTAGCTTCACCCTTTTCTTAAAGCTATTCTAAACTCCTGCCGAGAAAGCTTTCCCCTCACCCAAACATGCATGTCTGTGGTGGAGATAGTTGATCAAGGATAAACAACAAAATCTAATTTGGATCAGCCTTTACTTTCTACTGCCAACCCCGATTCCTCAGAGCCATTTAACAATGACTCCTTCCTTCTAAATCCTAAAATAAATTCCCCTTATAATCTGAGAATAATGTCATTAAAGAGCTAATTACATTTGGACCTCACACTTCAGTGTGGACATAAAATAAAACTACTTTATCACCATTGTTACTGAGTTCGGATGCTTAAAGTATTTTACATCGTGGCCACAACTTAAATTTCTTCAGATAAAGTCTATTTTGAGGTTTGGCTTTCAGGGTGGTGATGGTGGACAAAGATGGGAGAAGTGGCTGGTGAAAAATAGAGCTTGAAAGTCGTAGAAGGGAGTCTGAACCTCCATTTTTGGTCTAAACCATGCTTGAGCAGTTTATGATTATTTGCTTTTGTGGTCTGACATCCATACAATTCTCAGGCTCTGAGCGTTCACTTCCACATCTTGAAATCAGCTCTCGCTGTTTCTGACCTGCTGAACCAACTCATGTGGAAATACTGTAAATTCCAGTTTGCCTCTTTGAAAAGAACTGAGATATTACACATTTTGGTCATCCATACTTTGAGTTTGGACCAAAGAAAAACTAAAGGAAAAAAAAATTGAGTGAAAAAATTAATCGCTTTTCGTTCTTAGGACTAATCTTTCAAACCTGTGTTTAGACACATGCTAACTTCTTCGGAGGATTGAGTTGCATCTGTAGGGTTGGCATCACCTAGTGAAGTAACTCCTGGTGTCACTACTGAGTAGGCAGGTCAGCTGCTGAACACTCCTGTTGTGGGTGGAACAGTCTTATCTTGTTTCCCACCATCCCCATCATGTTGGAGAATGAGACTGTGCATTTTAGAGGATCTTCTTTCAGCATCATGTATCAGAAACCACTGTTACTTCTTGCAATGGAGTCAATTTCGGTATAGAAGAGAATAGAGTGGACCATATAGGAGAATGAGATTGTACATGAAAGCAACTAAGCAACATAGAGTTTCCAAGGCTATAATTTTTATAGAAACAGAGTGCACATCATCTCCATCAGAACTACCAGTGAGTTTGAACTGCTTACTTTGTGGTTAGGATACAAGTGCTTACTCACTATGCCACTGGGCTCCTTACCAGAAATAAAAGAAACTTTTAATTTGAAAGTCACAAACAACAAATACTGAGGAGTTTGTGGAGAGACTGGAACACTTATTCACTGCCGGTGGGAATTTAAAATGGTACAAACACTACGGAAGGTGGTATGGCGCTTTCTCAGAGTGTTGGAAATAGAAATTCAATTTGACCCAACAATTCCACTATTAGGAATATACCCTAAATAAACTAGAGCCACCACTCAAACAGATATATGCACCCTCATATTTATTGCTCTGTTATTCACAATAGCAATGATTGGAAGCAACCCATGTACCCATCAACAAATTAATGGATAGAAAAACTGTGGTATGTTCACACAATGGAATACTACAGAGCACTGAAAGACAAGGAAATCATACAACATTACACAACATGAGTGATGCTGGAGGACATAATGGGGCATGAAATATTTTAGTGACAAAAGGACAAATACTACATAACACCACTATTATAAAATAGGACTGATATGGGGGATTGGGCAGAAACTAGGAAAAAAGAGGATAAAAAATGAACACCACATTGGAACTGATGAAGGAAAGAACTTTTTAAAAAAGAATATATGATTAAGCACTATTTGTATGACAACAGTCTAGAATAAGAGGTACATTGCAAAGTCAACTAGGGGAAGAGTGGTGGGGGAAGGGAGGAAATTGTGCAACAATGAATGCATATTCTTTTTGTAAAAAAGTGAACTAAGGGGTAGGATTAAAATGTGCAACACTGATGAATGAAAACCAACTTTTCTGTAATCTTTTTTTAAAATAACAAAAAAAATAAGTCACAAACCTTGAATCTGTTGGTTTGTACCCAACTATTAAATGTCAGTAGAAGGTCACTCACTACTGATATTTTCCAAGGGAGGATTAGAGTCAAGTTGTTAAGCAATATTTGTTTCCCTTTAAATATTATTTACTAAAATGTGACCCAGATATTCAGAGAAAATCTACAAAGGAAATAAAAATGTCTATTTTTTACAGATGTCTCACTAAGCCCTGCAGTTCAAGTCTTGTCAGAGATTTTACCAAACCTGTTTTTCGGGGATTAAAGATCTCCTCATAAAAATTAATGGTATGCTCTAATGCAAGTTAAAAACAGAATCATGTGGTTCTCTTAAAATCTTGTAAGTCTGTAAAAGAGGGATTAATAAAAATAAAAAACCTTCATAGATGATTTTCTTTGTGGCTCCAAAGCTTATTTGTTTTAGGATACATTTCACGTCAGCAGCTCACTTTAGCCCACATCCTTCAACCCCAGAGAACAAAGTATTTCTTATTTTATTTAGAGTCATCAATGGAAAATTCCAGGCATTTCTTCCTCCCCACTCCTTCACACTACTCAAAATTGAATTAACAGCTCAGGAAATATATAAGATCATTTCACTACAACTCTTCAGGAATCGACAGGGTGAAGCTTGAATTCCCTCCAGGGGGTAACTTTTCTCTAATGCTCAAAGTTCTTGACCCTATCCCTTTGAGCCAGGCATGGGAAACACTCTCATGCTTCTAAGTCCAGGAAGTGAAACCTACTAAGATCTAATTCATTTATTTTAGGTACCAGTCACTATTCAAAATGTGCATGCAACATTATACAGCATCTACTTGACCCTTTGAGTAGCATAAAGTTTTACATTCTAACTTCTTAGCTGAAAGGTTGGTAATTTGAACCCACTGTGAGGTATTTTGGGAGATAAGCTTGGTGAGCTGCTTCTGGAAGATTACACGAAGCCTTGAAATCCCCATGGAACTGTTGTACCCTTCACAAAAGTCAGAATGGGCTCAAAAGCAACTGCTAACAATGATTGGTCCAAGGTCAAGCTAATCCAATGTAACTCTGACAACATATCCACCTACTTGTGGACCATGGGCTACTTACACCTATTCTCAAGAATGAGAAACATCAGCAGTTCCTGCTGAGGCTAGCCTCTTCTGAATCTGCTTGGCTATGTCTTGTTCTAGTCTTTAAGTGATATCACAATGCTCTACTCCTGGTAGTAAAAATACACCAAAATTAGTTTTTTACAAGATGGGAACATGGATCCAAACAGATTGCCATGAAGTCCATTAGAAGCCAGGGTAGTAGTGCATATCACAAGGTTTTCAATGGTATTATCTCTTGGGACTAGATTGTTTCTTTTTCCTTGCACATTTTAATTTTTTGTTTGGATGAACAACATGGAAAGAAAACAGTCTAGTGGACCAAAAGTGATGCTACCAAGCCAAGACTCTAATCTGAGGCCCTCAGGCCTGTTTTTACTTGGTTTTGGTCAAACATTCTTCTAGGTCCTATAGCCCTGGTATGTCCACTTGTGGTCCAGAGATAACTTATGGTTGCTGTGAAGCTGAACACTGTGATACTGATGTGTCAAAAGCGAAAATGGTTACCCACGGTGGACAATGTTTGGTGGAGCTCCCTGATTAAAACAAGCTTGGAAGTAAGAGTGGCATCCACATCTGTATATAGCTTGCCTCCGGAAACACTGTGAACCTGGAGAAATGATGAAAGTCATGCAAGTGTTGAGGACATTCATTCATAGGGTCTCTATGCGTTGCCTACAACTCGACAGCACTTAACAACAACAACAACAACAGCAACATTTGGATGAAGGTTTACAAATCATATTGATTCTTTCTACATTCATAGATGTTTTGTTGATAACCTTAACTTACCATTGATTGGCATAATTAATTCACTACAATGCCTAATCATTGCGAAGATTTTCTTCTTAGATTCCTCTAGCTGGCTTTGAATCCCACCATAACATGATGCATGTGTCCCAAAACATCAATTGCATAAACAAAGGAACTGATTTAGGGCTATCCCCAGAAGGTGAAGGTGAAGTTCTTGGCTAATAACTGAAAAGCTGGTGGCTCAAAACCACTCAGGTGCATTAAAAGAAAGGTCTAGTGATCTAAAAGTCACAGCCCCTGAAAATCTTGTGGAACACAGTTCTATTCTGAAATGTATAAGGTCATCATGAGTCAGAATTGACTCAGTTTTGACTCAATTGTAATTAAGAATTTTATTTTCTCTCTGGTAAAAGGAGAAATTATATTTCAGAAATTACAAAGATTCACTTATTTTTTCAGACATATATGGACATGTACATTATACTAACTGAAATTATTAACATTAAGGTTATAACTTAAAAAATGCCAGTCTCGTATTCAAGTAGCTTCTGAGCAAGGAGAGGCACACAGTCTCATATCACCGGGTGAAATGTGTTAGGGACCTGAGGAATAGTATTTGACCCAGGGTCAGGAGAACTTTGTGAAAGACTTACTCAAGGATAACTTATGGATAAAGTTTGAAAAATGCATCCAATTGAGGCTCCTTGTTTAAGAATTATAATTAAAACTTAAGAACAGATTTTGATAACTGTCATCTAGTCCCAAAAAGTATTATAAATTTACAGGATATAGTTGTGGTCCTTCCTTTTCTTCCTATTGCCTTGAAGAAGCTACAATTTTGTTTCCTACCAACCAACAGTAGTCTCTAAAAAGGCTTTGTCCTATTTATAATCCAGTCTCAAAAGATTAGATTACAATTTTGCCAAACTCAAGTTCTCGTTTTGAGGACTAATCTGATCACTGAAACGTGACCAGGCAGGCCACAGAGTCTGATTAAATGAACACACCTAAGATGCCTCTGATGAATAAAAAACTTACCCTACGCATTCATTACCTGTTTACGGTGTATAATATTTTAGCTATAACATAATTACAATCCTATAGAATAGTTCTGGTGGCCTAAGTGGCAAGAAGCTGTGCTGCAATCCTGAAGGCAAGATGTTCAAAGCTACCAGCTGCTCCACAGGAGATGGATGGGAAATCTCCTCCAGTGCAATTAACTGCCTCTGAAAACCCACCAGTTGGATCAGCTATAGGTCATTTCCAACTCAAAAGTACACAACAACAACAACAAGGAATAGTAGAAGTAACTATCGCTATCAAAATTTTTGAGAAACAATGATTTCTGTTTGAAGACTAAGGTTCGTATGATTCGGGTCATGGTCTTTCTGATCACATCTGAGAGCTGGATAATGAATAAGGATGACAAAAGAAAACTTGAAGCCCATGAATATCCTTGGATTGCCAACAGAGCAAAAATTATGTCTTGGAGAAAATGAAGCCAGAGTGATCCTTGGAGAAAAACATGATAAAGCTTTATCTCAAATATATCAATCATGTAGTTAGATGAGGCTGTTCTTTGGAGAGGGACATTGTGCTTGGGAAGGTGGAAGGATGGCAAAGAAAGTAAGACCCACAACCAGGTGGCTTGACACAGTGATTGCTTCAATGGGCTTTAGTGAGTCAGGAAGTGTGAAGTAGGCACAAGATATAATAGAGTTAAAATATGTTGTTCTGATTGCTATGTGTCGTACCCAGCTTGATGTCACCTAGCAATAACAACAACAACTACATGGAAGAATAATCAAAATGAAGATTGCTTCTTCTAAAACCAAAGGAGAAATCCAAAGTGATGTTGTCCTCCAAACAAAGCAAAGTCAATTCATTGCTGTTAAGTAGAAAGTAAATCATCTGACTCTCCACTTGGTTTCCTAGGCTATAAATCATGCTAGAGGAGATTTCCCCCTCTTTACCCTGTGTGGTCATTGATAGATTTGCCAGAAAAGCTTAGCCTTTTGGGTATCAGCACAGATATTTATGGCAAGTGCCACCAGAGCTCCTCAGTAGAGAATATAACAATTAAAAATTGTCACAAGCTCATGCACTTTCCTCAAAGGGGAAACTTAGTTCTGCTCTCATCTTCTACATTTATTTCGGGTATAAATACACTTTGTTTTCTGGATTTCAATACTTTAAAATATCAAAAACAACAAGTAGAGAAAAGGGAGGTGATAAAGAAGATTACTTTTAGAGGAAGACAAGAGAGGTGGCAGATGTATTGACAAGAGAGAAGAAGCAGGGAAGACTCATAAGAAGCAGACACACTGAGTTAGAAAACAAGGAGATTGAAGCCAAGTGGACTAAAGGTAGGAATTCTGAGAGAACATTGGACTTATTCCTACTATCATCAATCTTGATTTTATTCCCTTAGCATTGTGCCTAACATAAAAAAAAGTTATAAAAAGATGTCGCAAGCATTTTTCTAATTAATAGAAAAATGATGGCAATGTAGATAAGTAAGAATTTTCTCAAGTCACATTTTATGTCATTATAAATTGTAAAATAGAATAAATGGCACTCTCTTTGGTGAGAACAGAGTCAGAATCTTATTCTTTTAAGGAGTTTTGGTGGCCTAGTGGTAGGGCATTCCACTGCTAACCTGAAGGCAAGCAATTTGAGTCTACCAGCTTCTCCATGGGAGAAAGATAGACAATCTCCTGCCATGTCATTTACTACCTCAGAAAACCCACTGAAGGACCAGCTGTAGGTCAATTTAGACTCTATGGTGCATCAAAACAACAGCCTTACCTATAGGGCATTGTGGTGGCCTAGTGGTAAGGAGTTGCTTCGACAACACAAAAGGCATGCAGTTCAAATTCATGAGCTGCTTTGTGATAGAAAGATGGACAGACTCTTCCCATGCAATTTACTGGTTCTGAAAACCCACTGGAGAGTCAGTTTTTTAGTCAATTCCTGGTTTGATGGTATAATACAACAACTATATTATTTTTTAATTATTATTAAATTTTATTATCAATAAGGAGTCCCAGTGATCTGGTAGGTTAATTGTTGGGCTGCTAACAGGAATGTGGCAGTTATAACATACCAGCTGCTCCAAGAGAAGTATGAGGCAGTTTCCTCGACACTGGAGTCAAGAACTTGATAATGAGTTTGGTTTGGTGTTGTTTTTATTTATAAGATAGGAATTATTAAAAGAACATACAACTGCTTCTCAATGGATAAGGAACAGGGACCTGTTTCAGAACTGTGTATGGCTTTGCATTCTTTTACTCTTCAAGTAATTCTTCCTATGTAAACCTACCTCTATTTGTAAATAATATGATACTATATATAGAAAATCCCAGATTCAGAAAGAATATTATTAAAGCTAATTGAACAATTCAGCAAAGTGGCAGGATACAAGATAAACACAGACACACAAAAAATCCATTGGATCCCCTTATAGTAACAAAGAGAAATCTGAAAAAGAAATAAGGAAAGCAATATAACTTAAAATAACTACTCAAAAGATTGAATACTTGGAAATAAATCTAACCAGAAACACAAAAGACCTATACAAAGAAAACCACATTTCTACAAGAACCAGAAAGAGACCTACATGAATGGAAAAACATCATATTCATGTATTTGAAAACTTAACATTGTCACAAAGGCAAAATATTATCAAAGCTTTCTACAGATAAAATGCAATCTCAATTCAGATCACCAACTTTAAATGGAATTGAAGAAGATCCTAGGAAGGGAATGTGCTACTAATGTAAACAACTAAAATTGTAGTAGGTCTTCCTCTTTAGATCTCAAAACTTACTACAAAGCCACAGTAATCAGAGCACTGTGATACTTGCATAGTGACAGGTACATAAATCAATAGACTTGAGAATTTAGAAGTCATTTCATCCACTTTTGGATGGCTAGTTTTTTGACAAGAAGAGAGATCCTTTACATTGGGAAAAGATAACGTCTTTAACAAATGGTGCTGGTAAAACGGGGTATCCATTTGGAGAAAACGGAAACAAGATACAGACATCATACTATATTAGAAAACTAATTCAAGATGTTAAGGGTCTTTACATAAAACCAAAAACTATAAAGATCATCAAAGAAAAAAAGAAAAGCAAAGTTAGAAGTCCTAATTTATGATGTAAGTAGACTATCAAATATAAACTATTCAATCACCTAAAGACAAGCTAGATTATTGAGAGCTTCTAAAAACCAAATCCTTATGTGCATCAAAAAATTCTCCAAAAGAGTAAAAAGAGCCATAATGTCCTAGTATTATGAGCTTCACTCACAACTCAAAGGCATGTGGTTCAAATCCACTAGTTGTCCCAAGGGAGGAGGACAATATTTTTCCAGGTGAATTACTGATATACTGTCTCTGAATATCCACTGGAAGGTCAGCTATGAATCAATTCCCATTTGATGGCACACAACAACAGTTTGAGAAAAAAGCTCAACAAGGAAAAGACAATATATGTCTGAATGTTTGAGAAACCAGAATGCTTTGTAAATGCTCACTCAACTCACAACAACAAAAGAAATAAAAGAATTCTTTCTCCACCACTCCCAATTCTGAGGCTTTGTCTGACATAATTTGGGCATGTTGCAAGGAGGGACCAGTCCTTGGAGAAAGACAACGTGCTTGGAAAGATAGAGTGACAGAGAAAGAGAGAAAGACCATTAATGAGATGAATTGATTCAGTGACTAGGGTAATGAGGGTAGGCGTGTCAGAGACAGTAAAGTTGGCACAGAATAGAGAAGGTTTCAGGGCTACAACAGTACTATATCATATATACTAATATAATATAGTCATATATTGTATTATGTACAATAGTACATAGGGTCACTATGTGTTGCAAACAACTTGATAGTATACAACAACAATCACTCCCAAATTAAAATGTAATATAAAATTAGACTACTTTCCTTCATAGAAACTTCTCAGTAACATGCTTTTGTTATAAAGGTATAGGCTTAGAGATTTTTTTTTAAAATAATTATATAGTATATACTTATGTACACTCAACTAATAAAAGGGAGCTCAGCTATCAAATGTACCTTAGATAATTTCTAGAAGGTAGTTAAAAAATAAATAAAGACAATGATAGTCTTTTTTTATACAGATGGGGATAGTGAGGCACATCAAGACAAAGTGACCTGGCTGAAAAATGGCAATGCCTCTTAGAAGTTGCTATGAACCTCCTTGGATTTTGAGATGATCTTGTTTTCCATTAGATGATGACACTAACATTAAATGTATATGTCACTCAAATTGGTTCACCCACCCTTTAACTTTTATGCATCTTCTACATTTTATTTATTACATACTGGAACTCTTCCCTCAACATTGGCTTCAAAATTATTTTATGGCTAAAGCTTTGAAGGCTTATAAGGCAGCGGCCTTCTAATAGCAGGTCAAGCATAAAGACTTCCATTTGGCAGTGTTTCCCAATGATCTAACTAAGCTATTTAAATCTTTGCTAAGAAGCTTTGTAAGAAGTTCTGTCCTGGAACTGATTGCCTGAAGTGGTTCTGAATCCTCAAAGAAGTCTCAAGAACAATGATTATCACAGCGACCCTGCTTTTGTGGCACAGATAGTCTATCTCCTGGGGATTTCCCTGACATAGTATCTATGTCTAGTTTCACACATTTTGGGGGTGAGGAAGCTCTTTATACTTCACCACCACCTTTTCCTATGCCCCACAGTTCACAGAATAGGTTGTAATAAATCCCATGGGAAAAGATTGCCCATCTTTCTCCTGAAGTCAGTGGTGAATTCTAACTGTCAGAGTTAGCAGTGCGTTTCCTCACCAGCATGTCAGAGGCCTCGTCTGACAGAGGAAGCTTTGTGATGAGTATGGGAGACAAGAGGGCACTGAATTTGGTGAATGGTGAAAACCTTCATCTCCTGCTCACATGGATCCACTTGCCTCCCCTCTTCCCATCGGAAGGTTGATTATGCTGAGAGTGTCGATACAATCACTACTGCCACATTTTACCAGGTAACAACACCAGAGGCAAGGAAAGAATCAGCAGTAGATAATTCAGTCACTAATGATGAGGATCTTTCTCATTGTCATGAAAAGTGAAAACATCCAATAGATGAGCAGAACAGTTGTGAGGTAAAAGACAATTACAGAAATAAAACAAGCTTTCTCATATCCTTGTGAAAATGCTTCGTATAAACTCTTATGAACCTGACAGTTTTAGAACTTTATTAACACTAGAAAAATAATCTTTACCTTTTCAAAGGAAAATTAAAACCCCCAAAATAACTCTTTTCCGTTGGGTCAGAACTAACTTATAGCTGACCCTCCAGTGGATTTTTGGAAAACTGTAAATTGCATGAGAGGATATTGCCTCTCTTTCTCCTTTGGAGTGGCTGGTGGATTCGAACTGCCAGAGTCATGTCTTCTTTGAGTTAGTAGCACAATTTCCTGTGGAATACCTACCAGAGGATGGACTCAACCAATATGACTTAGACTATATGTTGGTGGATTTTCTGTTTTATTCCCATAATAATTGTCTTTTTCTATTATTTCCTTTGTTGTTGTATATCATAGAGTCGAATTCACTCAGAACTGAGCCTGCAGTGGGTTTTCAGAGGCAGTAAATAGTAAAGGAGGAGACTGCCTATTAGTCTCTTGCAAAGTAATTGGTGGATTCGATCTGTAAGCCTTAGCGTTGGCAATACAACTCCTTATCACTTATATATTGTGATAAGATTGTCTCTAGAAAAAAGCAAAAAGTGTTAATGTCTCCATTACTATTCACAGACCTCCTTAATGAAATGGGAAGAAGGTTGCTATAGGTAGATTACTACTGGCCTTTTTTGAAATGTGTTTCTAGATTACCTGACTGAAAAGGGAAGTGATCATTTATTTCCCATCAAAATAGCTGTGCAACTCATTGCAACATAATTTACTGAAATTAGGAGTTAGTAGTAGCTGATATCTAAGCCATCTACCTCATGGCTTATTTAAAATAGAGTAATGACAATAATGCAATTCCTAATCTCCATGATTAGAACCTCCTCTTTTATTCTAAAAATATGTATTATTAAGCCCTTGATATTACCATTATGGCTCAGCAAACTTGTGACTTCACTAAAACTGATCGAGAAGCATCCACAAGAGCTATCGATTGAAACCTTGTTATGTCCTTGTTATCAGCTTGGAGAGACCATGCAATTCAGTGCAAGGATATTGTTTTGCCATCCCCCTTTTCCCTCAATGATTTAAGCTGTACAAACAGAGAAAATAGGATGTTATTTACCTACTGATCTCCTAAACTAAGGTGGAGCTGTTCAGGAAGAATGTGCATGGGGGATTGTTTTAATTTTAAATTTGTTTGCAAGTTTGTATTATTTAATTTCATTTGCTCAATTTTTTAAAAAAGCAATTATTTCCTTTGCAACATTGTCCTCAGGCACAATGGGAAAGAATGAGCATTTTCTAATAAAGAAGATGTTAAATAGCAACAGTGATTCAGCTTATTGTTGCTTAAAATAAGAGAATCCTACCCTTTTTTTCCTTTAGGGAAGAAGGTAATAAAAAGGAATGGCCTCACACTTGATGTCTAATGGAGAAGTATAAGTAACCTCTGCCATTATTAAAAAGATGAGGATCCTCAGTGTAATCTGCTTTCTCATGACTCAACCAAAACTGACCCCAAACAAAACAGCAAATCTGTAACTGGAGAAGTGGATGCCCTTCTGTCATGGTGAATGATGGGAGTGGGAGAATCTACTGTGGCAGACACACATGAACATTTCTAGGCAGAGGGATCATGGGGACATGCCTGTCCTACTTTTACTGGGATTCCGCACTTTATGAAAAGGGCCCTCCTTTCTCATGTAGGGAGCTCTTACTGACTTCGTCCATAGGGAATTGGGCTTCTAACCCTAACAAAGTTTGAGCTTGCCTGTAGGTTCAAATCTACCAACTGCTCCACAGGAAAAAGATAAATGATCACTTAGTTCCTTGCCATTTACAGCCTCAGAAACAAGCTGGAGGGTCAGCTATGACTCTCTCATAAATGGCAGACACAGAGGTTTCTTTAAATCTCTCTATGAGGAAGTCACAGCATCCAGAGACTTACTTGCCTGCAAGGACTTATGTTGAAAGGTGGATAAAAATAAATAACAACCTAAACAAAATAAAAACCTCAACAATCTTATTTGAGAATATAGTTTCCTCTTGCTTGAAAGTTAAGACACTTGCTTCTGTTAATCAAATCATTCCATAATTTGTTTTCTGTTTTTCTCATTTTCTTTGCTTCCCTATCCTGAACTCTCCCAATCACCTTTCTCTTATTTTTAATTTTCTTTCCTTGTGTTGCAATAAGCACCAATGTAGTTGTACTTTTATGACTC
Source organism: Elephantulus edwardii (assembly GCF_000299155.1). NCBI lineage: Eukaryota > Metazoa > Chordata > Mammalia > Macroscelidea > Macroscelididae > Elephantulus > Elephantulus edwardii. The sequence continues at coordinate 444,852 of NW_006400021.1, read as the reverse complement.
CTTCAGTCTTTTTCTCGCACTTAACAGAATCATTATTTCAAAGTTTACTCTTCAGTCCCGCATATAGAGGTTAGAGTATTTCTATATATGAAAGGAATGTAGCATGTTCCTGTAATTTTTAAAAGTGACTGTATACCACAATTACAAAAATAGAATAATTCCTTCCTCCAAACACAGTGGCCTACTGAAAGCTCATTATGAGTGTATTGGTACAAGGCTTTTGGAAAGCAATTAGATAATACCTATCACATTGGAAAATGCACATATTTCTTGACTCAGCAATTTCATAGCTAGGCATTTACCATAAACCTGCAAAATAAAAAGTAGTGCAAAAGAAAATTCACTGAGCATTGTTTGAATAAGAAAAATGAAAATATTTTTCTGGTAAGTACTTTGAAATTTAATAGACTTTATTAATTTGGATTTCAAATTATGCAGTGTTCCCTTGATCTATGTGGACAACAGCTTCTCAGTCTAGGAATGGTTTTTACATGAGTACAATTAATTCTAATTCTTCTCAATGTTAGCCACAGTTTGTTATGAGGCACACAGTCAAATATTTTTTGTATAGTCAATTACAAAAGAATAGATACCCTTCTTAAGCCAAAGGGAAACAGGAATGTATCTGCTTCAGTTTCTGGAGGGCAATACATCGATGTACTCCATGATCCAGCTACTTCCACCCTTGAACCCTCCTGACTGCAATATACAGAGAAGGCTTGGGATTTCTTAAGCCAAAGAGGAACAGGAGTGGATGCTATGGTTTTCCAAAGAACAACATTTACCCTGTTTCAGGTCCTTGGGCCAAAAGGGGAACACCGATATACAGGTCCTTCAAAGAACATTGCCCTCTCCTGGGACATTATACACTTATAACAAATCTAATGTCTACCAAGAAAAGATTCACATAATACCAAGAAAGCAGCAAGCAGCATAATGTATTATGAAAAGACAAAAGAACCTTTCTTCTAAAAAAGCAGAGCATATTACAGATTCAATGAATACCTCAGACAAAAAGAACTAGAGAAAATATGTTGATGCAGTTATTTGAAAAGCTAAAAAAAAAAATAAATAAAAATGTGTAAATGGTCAAAGTAACAACTGAAACATTAAGAAAGTGAATACTCCAGAGACAGGGAAACAGAAGAAATATATAATGAAGAAGAACTTGAACAACTATGAAGAAAATGCAAAATATGGAAGAAAGAATTGAAACTATAGATGTTGTT
>NW_006400021.1:440860-442718 GCF_000299155.1 Elephantulus edwardii | reverse complement strand
GATTCTCCTCATAGAGCCCAGCCTCTCGGATAATCTGCTCTGCATACATGTTGAAAAGGTATGGAGACAGGATTCATCCCTAGCGTATACACCTTCCCAATTTTGAACCATGCAGTGTTACCCTGCTCTGTTCTGACTACTACCTCTTGGTCTAAGTATAGGGTTCGCATTAGCATGATTAAATGTTTTGGGATTCCCATTCTTCTCAGAGTCAGCCACAGTTTGTTAGAGATACAAGAACTTAAAAAATTATCAGAAAACTGAGAAAGTGCAGACAACAATTTAACAGAAATAACAGAAATGTATGAAAATGCAATCCAGACTGTTAAGGCAAAACTTGCAAAAGTACCCAACATGCTGGAGGGACAAAAAAGTAGAACAGAAAAGGTGGAACAGACAGTCAATGAGCTGGAAAACAAGAGGCTCAATGGAAACAATATTATTGTTAAGTCTATTGCGTCAAGTATGACTCATAGTGACCTTATGAACAAAAGATTTGAACCCTGTTCTATCTGTGCCATCTTCACACTTCTTGACACACAAGAACCCATTGAAGCAGTTACTGTGTCAATCCACCTGGATGAGGTCTTATTTTCTTTGCCAAAAAATATCAGAGATATAAAGAGAATGAAGAAAATATTGGAATCACATGGGATGACACCAAAAGGAACAATATATGTATGATTGAAATTCCAGAACACAAGAGGGACAGAGAAACCCCTGAGAATATTGTTGAAGAGTTCCTAGAAGAAAACTTCCCAGATATTTTGAAGAATACTATATCTAAGAAACTCAGTGAACATCAAATAGACTAATCCCCCAGAGAAAAACATCAAGAGACATCATAGAAAAATTCCAAGTAAAAAGATGAGGATAGAATACTAAAAGCAGCACGAGACAAGCAAAGAGTCATCTACAAAGGGGAAACAATTAGATTTAGATTAAATTTTATTTTCTCAGCAGAAACTATACAAACGAGAAGACAATGAGATAACATATATATGAAGTTGAAGGAAAACAACTGCCAACCAACGATACTGTACCAGCAAAGCTCAATATCAAATATGAAGCAACAGTTAGGCTATTTGCAGAAAAGAGGTAACTTAAGGAATTTGTGAAAAGAATACCAAAACTACAAAAAATTTTAAGAGAAGTTCTTCACACAGAGACACTAAAGGAAAGTGGATGGACCATAGTAACCACAAACAACAGAAAAAGAAACACAGCAAAATGGCAGTAATAACACTTGGCCTATCAATACTCATAAGTGATGTGAATGAGTGCTAATTGTAGAGCCAAGTAAACGAAAACTTAACAATCTCAATCTCCTCACCATCCATAATGGTGCTGCCAACCTGTCCACTGGTGAGAATCTTTGTTTTCTTGATGTTGAGCTTCAATCCATATAAAAGGCTGTGGTCCTTTACCTTGGGCAGCAAGTGCTTCAAGACCTTCTCAATTTCAGCAAGCAGGGTTGTGTCATCTGTACAACTCTGGCTGTTGATGAATCTTCCTCCAATCCTGATGTCACATTCCTCCTCATACAACTTAGCGTCCCTGATAATCTGTTCTGCATACAGATTGGAAGAAATAAAAAAATGTGATTAAAAATTTTTCTTAAAACACAACTTAACAAAATCTCTGGGAAACATCCAAAGCAGTAATCAGAGGTTGATTTACAACAATAAACATATTCATCAAAAGGCTAGAAAAATGACCATTAATTCTCTAACCCTACATCTCAAACAAATTGAAAAAAAAAATTAGCAAGAAAACCCAACACCCTCTAAAAAAGCTGAAATTATAAATAATGGGGCAAAAATAAATGGAATATAAAACAGAAAAACAATTGAAGCCA
>NW_006400021.1:428115-433455 GCF_000299155.1 Elephantulus edwardii | reverse complement strand
GGTCTTTGCAATCACTTGTTATGCATCAGAGAGTTGGACAATGACTAGGGAGGATAGAAGGAGAATTGATGCCTTTGAGCTGTGGTGCTGGGGAAGAATATTGAGAGTACCATGGACTGCTAGGAAAACAAACAGATTCATCCTGGAAAGGGTTAAACCGGATGGCTCCTTGGAGGCAAGGATCCTGAGGCTCTGTCTAACATATTTTAGACATGTTGTGAGGAGGGAAAGATCCTTGGAGAAGGACATCATGCTTGGGAGGGTGGAGGGATGGCATAGAAGGGTAAGACTCTCTATGAGGTGGATGGATTCAATGACTGTGGTAATCAGGATGGGTGTGTCAGAGGCAGTGTGATTGGCAAAGGATAGAGCAGGATTTAGGGCTATTGTACATATGGTCACTATGAGTTGCAAGGGACTTGACGGCATATAACAACAACAATGAATGGGAATGATTGTATGAAACACAATATATATGAATTTTGTAAGCAAAGCATTATTGGAAAAATACAACAAAAATAATAGACATCCTTCTTGCTCTCTGCTATCAACTAAGATCCATTTGATATCAACAAAGATACCCCTGCGGCTATGACCTCTTCTAAATACAGCTTGCACTTCTGTCAAATGTACTGTTCTAGTAATTTTTTATAATCTTCAGCAAGATTTTACTTGTATGTGATATTAGTTATGTTAGTTGGATTCTTTGAGAATGGAAACAAATTTGGATCTCATCAATTCATTTGGCCAAGTAGCTTTTTCCTACATTTTTTGCCATGGTCTGGTGCACCTCCAGAGCTGACCTATTTGTTGAAACATGTCAACTTGTTTTCTATCAATTTGGGGGGCCTTATTTTCTTTCTCTTTTTTTTGGCCTGTGACTTCAATATAGCTTGAGCTTCTTGCTTCAATTCCATTGGCTGTTGATAATTTGTTACTTCCTGAAATATTTCTGTGTCAATGAATTCCTTTTTGGGACAGTGTTTCTGTATATTCCTTTCATCTTCTTATGATACTATCTGGGTCATTCAGGAATTTGCCCATAGCAACCTTCATTATTGCAATCCAAGACTTGCAATTGGTTTTTAGTTTTTTCTGTTTTGGAAATGCCAAATGATTTCTTTCCTTTTTATTTTGTAACTCCAGCATTTTGCACATTTCATGACAATATTTTGCTTTGTTTTCTCTATCTGTCCTTTGGAATCTTCTGCTAATTTTTTTTTCATTTCTTCCCAAGATGCTCTTAGAGGCAAAGATGGTGAAAGTTCATCTCACATACCAATGGAGCTGATTGTGGATCCAAGTAAGATGAAATTGTTGACAGTTTCCATCTTTTTCCATCTATCATGATGTAGTTTATCAGTCCAGGGTTAAGAATTTTTGTTTTCTTGATGTTGAGATGTAATCCGTATTTTAAGTGCTTCAAGTCCTCCTCACTTTCAGTAAGTAAGGTTGTGTGATCTGCATAACTCGGGTTATTGATGAATTTTCTTCCGATTCTGATACCACATTTTTAGTCATAAGGCCCAGTTCCTCAAATGATTCATTCAACATACAGATTGAATAGGTATGGAGAAAAGCTACAATCTTGACAGATACCTTTCTTAATTTTAAACCATGCAGTGTTCCCTTGCTCTGTTTGGACAATAGCTTCTTGGTCTAAGTATAGGTTTCATATTAGCACAATTAAGTGTTCTAGGATTCCCATTCTTCTCAATGTCTGCCATAATTTGTTATGGTCCATACCGTCAAATGCCTTTGTATGTTTCATAGTGCAAAAATAGACATTCTTCAGGTATTCTTTGTGTTCAGCCATAATTTAATTCTAAATTCCTGACTGGGAGCCCTGGTGGCCTAGTGGCAAGAAGCTGTGCTGCAATCCCAAAGTCACATGGTTTGAGGCCACCAGCTGCTATGTGGGAGTAGGATGGGTGATCTCCTTCCATGTAATTAACTGCCTCTGAAAACCCTCTGGAGGGTCTGCTGTGGATTGGTTCCAACTCCGTGGTAGACAGCGAGAAGCTCCTATTTATATCTAGGATGTATTTACTTATTTTTACTAGTGTCATTATTATTGGGGCTCATAATGGTATCTGGTTATTCTAGTTCTTCAGATTTTAGGCTAATTAAGGCTGTGATTTGTGTGGTCCTTTGTAGTAATTGTTTCCTTGAGTCTTTGTCTTCACTATTCTTTCATCCAGATAGGACAGGACAATAATTGCATCTTAGATGGCCACACAGAGCTTTAATCACCTTAGTTGCTACTCACCAAAGTAAGATGCAGAACACTGGGCTTGTGGTCTATATTATGACACTTGACAAATGTCCCTTGAAAGTATGGTCATAAGTCCACAGATTCAATGACTCATTCTCTCAATGTTATGGCTAAAAAGTTTTATAATTTTGTCCTCTATATGCTCTACTATATACAAATATGTATTTGCAGCACTTATGTAAACCCATATATAGAAATATACTCTGTCACATCTGTAAATACTGTGAGTTCACCCACTTGCCATCCCATTAAGCTTGCATATCTAGCTATATAAAATTTTGTAGATTATAAATTGTTATAAATATTATTGTGGAATTGCATGTGTAATAGTATTTGCCATTGTTACCTTTTACTCTTGGTACCTCACAATGTATTTGGATCTCACAATATCTTCCTTTGCTTTGTTAATATTGTGCTGGTCTCCCATTTATTGTGTATTTCTTTTCTCTTTACACAAGTTAATTCACACCTTTGCTGTAGTTAATGATTCCTGATGACCCTCAAAAGTTGTTTCTTCATGTTTTTAATCCATTTCTTGACATTTTATAATAACATATCATATTAGTCTAATTATTAAACTTATTTCACTTAGTTTAAGTTTCTCTGGTGGTCTAGTGGTAAGAAGCTGGGCTGTAGTCCCAAAGGCATGTGGTTTAAATCTGCCAGTTGCTCCATCGGAGAAGGATGGACAATCTCCTCCTTTGTGATTAATTGTCTCTGAAAACCTGCTAGAGGGTCAGCTATTGGTCAGTTTCAACCCTACGGTGCACAACAACCAGCTTATCCATTGTGAGATTTTTCATAGATTTATCTTTATTCTTTAATATTTCATAATATTACTTGTGTATATGTATTTTAACTTTTATTCATTTATTTCTCAATAACCATTGATTTTTGTTGTTATGAAGAATGTTATTGCATAGATGGGTGTGCATGTACCTATTTTTGTCTTGGCTCTTATTTTTCAAAGTTTTATACCTGGTAGTGGTATTGCTGAATTCCATAAAGCATTTTTCTAGTTTTTTAAGCATGTGACATAGCCTTTTACTTAGTGGTTGTACCATTCTATATTCCAATCAAGAGTGTATAAGAGTTCTAATCTCTCTACAACCCAACATTCCTTATTTTCTTTTAAAATTAGTTAATTTCTTTATCATTACTATCAAGGTGAGATGGCATCATATTTTAATTTTGGGTTGCCATGAGGAGAAGCTGATTTGATGATATCTACAAATAACAGCAATATTGATTAATAATCAAAAGCATGTCTGTGTGTTTGTTTGCCAGTTGAATATTTCTTTGGTTAACTGTTCATATCATCTACCTAATTTTTAACTGATTTGCTTATATTTTTGTTGGTGAGGTGTAGAAGTTTTCTATAATTTTTAGACCTTAGCTCCTTATCAGATAGGTTGTTTCCAATTTTCCCCCCTCAATCTAGGTTCTCTTTTCACTCTTTTAGAGAAGTCTTTTGATGCACGTAAGTGTCTAATTGGAAGGGAAAAGTCCTTGAAGACAGATAGCAGGCTGGGAAAAGTGGAGCACTTAAAAAGAGAGAAAAACTCTCAAGGATATGTATTAACACACTGAGCTTGAGCATGACAGAGATCATGAGGATCGTTCAGGATAGGGGAAAATTCAGATCTGTTGTTCAAGTGGTCTTTATGAGTTGTAGTGGGCTTATCTTGGATCTCTTTCCTTTCCAGATAGAGTTGATGATTCATTTTTCCATTTCTTTATACAGTATTGGTGGACTCTGTATCAGTTTTACATTGTAACTACACCTCACTTTGGATAGTGTTGTTATTTTTATTGTTAAGTCTTCCTATCACTGTATCTACAGCTGTGAGTTGGATCCAACTTATAGCAACCCTCCATTTGGTTTCTGGAGTTGTAAATCTTTATGACAGGAGCTTGTTCATCTTTACCTTGGAGTAATTGGTAGATTCAAGCCTTTGACCTTTTCATAAGCAGCCCAAAATATTTTCCTTCAGGATTCATTCCTAACCATGAGTAAAGGAAGTCAATCCATTTGTGTGGCTGTCATTTAGTCTCTTACAGCTATCTTTTGGTTCTTTACTTTTTACATTTTTGTGCAAACCTTTTGTATCTATGATTAGTTTTATCCCTGAGTATTTAATCTCTTTGGAAGTTATTTGTGAATGATATTGTTTGGACTTCCTTTTCAAAGTTCTCTATGTTAGTATAGAGGAATCTGATTGATTTTTACATGTTGATCTTATAGCCTGACACTTGGTTAAATCATACTACTAGTTTTCTTGTTGAGTCTCTAGGATTTCCTAGGCATAAGATGACATCTTCTAAAAATAATATTCATTTACTTCTTCCTTCCACATTTGAATGATTTGTGTTTCTTTTTCTTTCTTCTGATTAGGACTTCCAATACTACATTGAATAGAAGTGATAATAAAGGATATTCTTATCTGATTCTTATTCTCACAAGGAATACTTTTCCCATTGAGAATATCACTGGTTTTGCAAGTATGCCTTTACTGATGTCGAAGAATTTCCTTTCTATTTTTATTTCACTGGGAATTTTTAACCAAGAATGGTGTTTTATTTTATAAAATGTATTTGTTTTACCAACTTGTTCTTTTATTGTTTTAGTGAATTATTCTGGAGTGTTATCCGTGTTTCCTCTATTTTTCTTGATTCTATCAGTGCTTTTCTTAATCTCTTTGTCAATCTGTTGCAATGTCATAAGTATGCCTCTTTAGAGTTATAGTTATAATTCTGTTATTATTGCTTCTTCAAGAAGATTTTTCTGAGCTTATATTTTGTTCACTTGCTTGAGCCGTCTTGTCCTGTTTCACTATGTGATTTAAAGTTATCTGTTGGAGTCCTATTGCATTCATTTGTTTATTACCTCTGTGTGTGAGGCAGGCATGCTGCTCAGATTGCTTGTTTTGCATCATTGTAGTGCTCACTGCTTGCTTCCAGATGGCTGGTATAACGGGTGATGGTATAGATGTAGGTCTCTGCTTGTTGATTATGATAGGCTGATGTCTGTTGTTGGTTGAGTGGTGTGGGGGTTGGTGGTGATG
>NW_006400021.1:400447-426434 GCF_000299155.1 Elephantulus edwardii | reverse complement strand
GGAGGGACAGCGCAGGAGAGGAAGGCCCTCTATGAGGTGGATTGATTCAGTGACTGGGATAATTGGAATGGGAGTGTCAGAGACAGTGCGATTGGCACAGGACAGAGCGGAGTTTAGGGCTGTTGTCCATAGGGTTGCTATGAGTCGCAGGCGACTCGACAACACATAACAACAACAACAACACATAGGGTCACTATGAGTCGCAAGCGACTCGACAGCACATAACAACAACAATATAAAATAAAGAAAAACAAAAGGAGAATCATGACTAGCTTGAGTTCTCATTACTAACTGTGGAGGTGGAAGGTGTGTTCCACTGACTGTGGAGACTAGAGAAACAAGTTGCATGTTCTGTGGGAGTGCCCCACAGGCTGCTAGAAGAGCAGAGTAGATGCAGGGTGGGAGGAAGTGAGTAGGGAGACAAGCTGGATGGACCCCTGAGTAGGGAAAGAAAGGACAGTGTGCACAGGAGTGTTGTTAACCTCTCAGTGGGTAGAGGTGGAAGGATGAGGATGCATCTCTGGTCGCCAGGAAGGCATCAGAGAGAAAGTGGGACAGTGCACTCTTCTGCTTGCTAGTCACCAGCATGGGCTCCAAATGCCCTTCCGGGCAAGTGCAGTATATTATCTAGTTCTTGCCTGGCTTGATGTAGGCGGGAAGGGTGTCTGGAGTTCAGCATCTCTGGTTACCACCTCACAGATCTTCCCATCTGTGTGGGCTTCTACCAAGCACTGCTGCTGTTGAGTGCTCCTAACCATATTTACTGGTTCCTGAGTCTCTGGAGTTCTCTCAACTTTCCTTCCTATAGTTTTGTGTATTCTGCTTAGCTAGCTTACCTCAAATTTTGTCTATAATGTGTTTCTATCTTATTAGAGATTTTGTGAAATTGCTTTCCTGTGCAACTTCCCTGAAAATATTGATATCAAGTTCTCAAAAAGGGCCATTCTGACCTAGACTGGTTAGATCCTCACTTTCGCATCATATGTCTTGAGCTCTGGTGGTATAGTCCATAAGGACTTGTAACCCAAAGTCGTGCCTCTCTGGGAGTTCAAATCCAACGTACACTCCAAGAGAGAGAGATGGAGAATCTTCCATGCAATGTATAGCCTTGAGAACCCAATGAACTGCAGTGAGAGTTTCATACTTCTCATTGTTTTTCCCTTTCTTCCAAGTTTCCTTTTTCAGCTGGTGGTTTGTCTGTTATCTATTCATTTGGTACTCAGGATTCCAGGATTATAATTTCTTTCTGATTTCTCAGTCTTTTTTGTGGCTGGATGGAGGGATGAAATGGAATGTCTAACTAGATCACCACCTTAGATCCACGTCTGAACAGTTATTTAAAAGATTCCAGTATATCTGTATTCAACATCTAGAGGAGTCCATGGCCAAGCAAATTTGGAGGGTTTGAAGATTTTATTGGAAACTAGGGATTTTCAATGGTTAAAAGAAGTTTTACAAGTGCTCCTTATAGGACCTCTCTTTAAAAGAGCTCCATCTTTTTATTCAGCTTGATGTTTTAGTTGGCCTGAGGTCACTTTGGTAAGAGTTTCTGTCTTGTTTTAGGTCTTTCTCTAGAGAACAAAGTCACTCTTTCATTTCTCTTTAGAGAAGTCTTAGACAATCATTTGGCTGTATTACACCTTTCACACCTCTAGTTCCCCCTCTTTCTAATATTGTCTCTTTCCAGGGAAGGATGATCAGAATAGTCAAGGATTTACTTATGAGGACATTTCCTTGTGAGGACATTTCTCTGATCCGGTGTGCTATTTAAAGTTTACATTAAAAGAAGCAATTAGGAACACCCCATGATGTTACCCTTTGGGTTACCAGCCTCATCTGTTCCTAATTCTTGATCCTCTAAACTTCACTACTCACTCAACACCATGTACTTTCATGACAACTGGATTTTTGGACTACTAAGTCTCTCTGGAAATTAAGGTCCGCCTGATACAGACCATGGTTTTTGCAATCACTTGTTATGCATCAGAGAGTTGGACAATGACTAGGGAGGATAGAAAGAGAATTGACGCCTTTGAGCTGTGGTGCTGGAGAAGAGTATTGAATGTACCATGGACTGCCAAGAAAACAGATTCATCCTAGAGAGGGTTAAACCAGGCTACTCCTTGGAGGCAAGGATTCTGGGCCTTCATCTGACATACTTTGGACATGTTGTAAGGAGAGACAGGTCTTTAGAGAGGGACATCATGCTGGGTAGAGTGGAGGGGCAGGGCAGAAGGGGAAGACCCTCTATGAGGTGGATTGATTCAGTGACTGGGGTAATCGGGATGGGTGTGTCAGAGGCCATGCGATTGGCACAAGATAGAGCACGATTTAGGGCTGTTGTACATAGGGTCGCTGTGAGTCGCAAACGGCTTGACGGCATATAACAACAACAACAACATGGATAAGTAGTTGGTGGTTAGAATGAACAGGTTACTCTGCCTCTGGTGGAGTGGAGACATCATTAGCTACAAGTAGACACCAGGTACTCTTTTTCATTAGAGATAGAATTATATCTTAATCCACCCATTCTGAACTAGTGGGTTTCAATCATTCCTCCATGTTCTAACAGTTGAAATTTTGAAGTTAAGTGTGGTTTCAAATTCCTTTTCATTGCTCTGCTTGCTTTTTTTTTTAGTCTTTCTCACCCTATACTTGGTAACACATTCCCAAGTTTGATCTGCCCAGAAAACTGTCTTCCAAAGAAAACTTTCCCTTTGATGTCAACAAGAACTGATTACATTAGTTATTCACAACTATCCTGAAGAGACAATAAAACAAAACAAAACAAAGCAAAGTAAAATAAAACAAGAAGAACTCTATTTGAGAACATAACAGTTGAAAAAGGAACTGCCTGGATTTCTTTAAAAATTGGGTTGTAGTAAAAGTAGCTTGGCAAACACTTATTGGGAATACAGATTTGTACAAGTTTTCTGGAGGACCATATGGGAAAATATTTAAGGAACCTTAATAGTGTGCTTATCTACAAATCCTCCTTCCACAAATGTATCCAAATAAAGTAAGGAGAAACCAAGTGTTTATTTATTTCTAATGACTTAATTATGATTAATTAGTAGAATTTAAGTGCACTAATTAGGGACTGGATAATTATTAAGTTGAACCATATGAAATTATAATTGAAACATGATACCCTACAAAATATATTTTTACATGATTCAACTTAATTGTGTATCAGTAGACTTCAATGAAGATATTGAAAATCTTGCCTTCAACAATAATTGATGTTCATGAATGCAATGTTATATAAAATGCATGGAAAATAAAATAAGATATACAACATGCCCTTGATTTGATTTGATTTTAGTGTGTGTATATGTTTAATTTTTTAAATGACCAGGAGAAAATACTTATGTTAATAATTTTCTAGGTGATTGGACTATTAATAATTTTTGTTTTAATTTTATGTTTTCCAAATTTGTGTGGTTATAGGAATATTTAGCATTCTGCATTTTTTCCTAAAGCCATGTAGTAAGCATTTTCTTTGTTGTTGCATACACTTCAAAATCATTGTAGTGAATGCACAATTGAACAGAATTGTACCAATTGTTTAAAATGTCTTCTTTTGTTAGGTTTTCAGGCTGACCTTCTTTTTCTTCTTTCTCTCTTCTTTATCCTTGCTAATAAGATAATGAAAGGCCCCTTCCCATAATTTGGATTACTTCCATAGAATCTATGTCCAGAAGTGAATTACTATTTATTTGGAGGGGTACCACAGAAGCATGAATTGGAAGCTGGATGATGCCTATTTGTCTTAAGAGCCTTATCCCTTGGCAGCATTTTGAAGTGTGGGAAGGACACTTCCCTAGTACTATTTCTTATTCTTAATGGAAACATTATCATTTCCCACAGCTCTGATTCCAAGGCAGCAGCATTTTAAAAGCTCAGCTCATGTGGAACAGCTTAATGTTTGCATTCCTGCTCACCCTCCGAGAAAAACTCAGTGAATCAGATAAAAATGCTGCCAATCTGCAGGTACGCATGATTTCCTAGTTTTCATTATTTCCCTTTGTCCAGGTAGCCTGTAGCTTCCCAGTGCTTGTATGGCATGAACCTACCTGGAAGCTACTGGGGTGAGGGATTCAGAGTAACAGGCAACTAACTCCAGGGCTGACAGAGCCCTGTTAAGTGTGAAGACGTTCAGCCTCCATGGTGGCCACGACTGGTATGAGGAAAGAAGCGTTGTGTTCTCCACCCACTGGTAAAACATGAATTGGAAGAATACTGCCTCTTCATGTGGAATATTTGGTGTCTGGACACATGACAAGTCTCAGAAGTTTTTATCTAACTTTAAAGGGGTCACTCATATTTTTTTTTAACATAGAAAGGAGTCAGGCAGTCAGAAGACAAACAAGAGAAACATTCTCTAGTGTCTCCAGTATTTGGGTGGTCAATTACTTCAATCCTTCCTACCTGGATTCACTCACTTGAGTTGGCTATCTGCAGTGTGTCTGGCCCAGCTGAGGGGCTATATCAGAATTGCTGTAAGAGTACGTGGAGTGTGGGGAGCTTTCCTAAGGATTGTTGTTGCTGCTATGTACTGTCTAATTGGAACTGGTTCATAGTTGATTTTCAGAGGGGTTTCAGAGGTTGTAAATTACATGAAAGGAGATTGTTCATCTTTATCCTGGTAGATTTGAACTGCCTGCCTTTATATTAGCAACACAACTCCTTACCACTAAGCCACCAGAACTCCCTTTCGAGGGGTGGTAACAGCAGTATGGTAAAAAAAAAGTACTTTGAAAGACCTAAAAAAGGTAATAAATGTTTTTTCATGCACTTTCAAACAGTGTTACACAATTGAAGAGCTTATTATATGTTCTACCATGAATCCTCACTTAATGTTTTTAATCTTTTTATTATTATCTTTCTCTACAAAGTATTTGGTGTGAAAATGAATCTGATTGAACAATTTCTTTTTAGGAACAATGAATGAAAGCTTATTTAGCTCTGAATGAAATGAATACCTATTCAGGTTCCTTTATATTTCAAAAGTAAAACTGTACTTTAAACAGAAAGAATAAAGTTGAAAATGTTTTCACTAAAAAAAAACAAAAACAAAAACAAAAACTCAGAGAAAGTAGACATTGTCTAATTGTTCATATACAAGCATTTATGCATTTTCTCTGTTATATCATACAATAGGCTGAGCCTGGAAATAACAGTTGATTAAAATCTATTTCCTGCTTCCAAGAAGCTCATATGACTGCATGAGACAGGCCAGTAATGGATTGTTTAGAATTCAAGAGAGACAATGAATGGCACAAGAAGAGTGAAGAGGATGTTAGGGGTTAATGTGATGAAAGAAACTGATACAGGGAAGTGCCAGCTGTCCCCTGGGCCTTCGGAGACTTTTAAAAGAAGCTTGGTTTGAAGTGAGTGCTTAAGGATGAGTGAGTGTCATCCTGACAGTTGGTTGAAAGAAAGGAAGGCCCTTCCCTTCCATGGAGAAGCTATGGCTCAATGTTTTAACTGTCACATACACTGCAAATTATTTTTCTATATTGCTTTTATTTTCTTCACATTCTTCCTTTCCCATCTTAACCCATGTTGAATTTTCAGAAGTTGCCTTTTCAAGGCAATAATTTTAATGTTGCTAATTACTTGGTCTATACACCTGAAGGATATTTCTTTTCTCTGAGGTCTAACTGTGTAGGATTTCTCACCTATTCACAAAGGGCTTTTGCCATTGTCTTCAAATCGATGCAAAATTCAAGATGCAATAGGGGTCTTGAGATATGGCATTACTGATAAATCTTTATAACGGGCCTACAGAAACAGACATGATTGAGGAAGAATTGTTGTTGTCACTGGTGCTTTGGAGTTGACTCCGATTAATAGCAACCCTGTGTACAACAGATTGGAAACTTGCACGTTCCTGTGCCATCTCACAGTTTCTGCTGAGCTTTTATTGTTGCAGTCATTGTGTCAATCCATGTCATCAGCACCCTTCCTCTTTACTGGCCCTTTCTCTACCTTCTCAAGCGTTTGTGTGTCTGCTTTGATCACAGATGGACATAGCATCCACAGAATGGTTAATGGCAGTGGGGATGTGTGTCTTATTCCTAGTTTTATATCTACCCGAGACACACAGCCTGACTGCACATGTAGTACAGATGTAGAAAGATATACAGCTTACTCTTGCTGACTGTTTATCTTAAAAGTCATTGTGCTAGCTACTTGACATAAGTCAATTTTTTCAAAAGTACAATAGCAATAGGAGGTTGCATATTTTTTTTTAAAAGTTGGAAACAGTGAAGTCCAGGGCACCTAAATAATATACCAAGGTCACACAGCAAGTTGCCAGATCAGGAACTGAACCAGAACTTCCTAACTTCGACACTGGTACTTCTAATTATGATTGTTTGATCACTCCATGCTGCTTGCTCCCAAGATGTTTTCTAAATTAGCAGTCTTCCTTGGATTATTCAGCACTCTATTTTCCTTGTTTGAAGGTTATGGCCCTGTCTGTTATCTTTTCTTCCTGAAAATATATTTTTGGCTAACTATTAAATGCAGAATGAGAGTAAGTTATACAATTAACAGGCAATCTTGGTGCTGTCAAGTGTGACCAAAGTACGTGGAAAAGTTAATAAGTTAGTGAGTGTTTAATTACTTAACTACTAATGATTTTCCAGGAATCGAACCATTTGGTTTTGTACCTCAACGTTTTCTAGTAAGTTGATTGGAAATGACCTGTGAGGCAGCAGAGTCCTGAGTGTTCCAAAGGTCATTGCTTTCAGGCCACCATTATTGATTCCACAATGAGCTTCTTTAGAACATTCATTGGGATGTTGACCAGTTACTTTAATACCTTCTCGTATTTAGGAGGCATGGGTGACAAATTAGGCAAATAAATGAATATATAAATAAAAGATTTGGGGTTTTTACATCTGCTCCTCAATTGGAACTTTTTCTCTCTGATAGGTTTATATTTTCTTCCAATTTAGCATTTTAAAATATATTTCCCCAAAGCTTAGTTACAATTTTAAATATGAGTAAATAATGAAAGTCAGATTTCAGAAAATCCTTTCTTTTTTCTTTTATGGTCTATTTTGTATTGTTGTTGAGAATATATGGCAATTCAATAATTCTAAATGTACTTAGCATTTAGGTATGTTACCCCTCCATTTCTTAAGAGATCCTCAACCCTGTGTATAAAACTTGAGCAAGTCCCACAACTTCTCCCTCCTCTCAACTAATTGGTTTCAACGTATTTAGCAAGGATTGTAGCATCTAAAATTCAGTGAGAGATATTGGAAATAAACAAACATGAGACAACCTGAAAGTATTTATTTCTGACCACAAAGAAGAAGGTTTCTTATCTCTTAGCAGGTGTCAGAATGCCTGGCAGATTTGTTCAACACAGGTTGATGGATTCTACCTGTAGAGATTATGATTCCACAGGACTAGGACATACTTAAGAATTTATATTTCTCAGAAGTTCATCAGTGCTTCTGATTGTTGTTGTGTGCCATTGAGTCACCTATGGCTTATAACGACCCTATGAAAAATAGCTCTGATCTCTGCCCTATCTTGAGCCAATCTCGCTATCTCTGACATACTTGCTCCCATTTCCACAGTCATTTTATCAGTCCATCTCATCCTGGGTCTACCTCTCCTATGCTTGACCTTCCAAGTCCTTCTCCACAGACTGATCCCTCCTGGCCATGTGCCCAACAAATGTGACATGGAGTTTCAAAATCTTTGCCTGCAAGCAGTAACCTGGTTTCACCCTCTCCAGGATAGATCTTTTTGTTCTCTTGGCAGTCCACAGTATGTACAATACTCTTCTTCAGCACCACAACTCAAAGGCATCGATTCTTCTATCATCCTTAGCCATTGTCCAGTTCTCTGATGCATAGAAGTAATTGCAAAGACCAAGGCCTGGATCAGGTGCACATTAGTCTCTAGACTGACATCATGGTTTCTCAGTGCTCTGAGGAGTTCCTTAACTGATGATCTTCCAGCTCAATTCATCTTTTGATTTCCTGACTGCTGGTGCAGACTGTTGATTGTGGAGCTGAGCAAGGTGCAACTGTTAACAACCTCAAGCTCACTGGCTAAACTCCTATTCTCTTCACCTCTCACCAATCTATTGTGTCTCTTATTCATGTCTCTAGAATTCCTAGGAGCTCTAGTAACTAGTCTCTTAGTGGTAAGAAATTGCACTGTCAGCAAAAAGGCATACAGCTGAAATCCACCAGTTGTCCTGGGAGAAAGATGGATTAATCTCTTCTGCAATTTATTACTTCTGAAAACCTGCTGAAGGGTCATCTGTGAGTTGGTTCTGACTCAATGGTACATAACAACAACAACAACAACAATTTTAGTGTAATTCACAGTGAGTTATTTTGTTATTAAAAATGTTGTGCCACTTCTGGTGGAATGAAACTAGCAACAGTTCCAAGAGGAAAGATGCGCTGTGTCCTTCCATTAAGATTTACAACCCCAGCATTATGCTGAGTGATCTAACTCAGTCTCATAAAGACAAATACTGTAGAAGATCATTATTGTAAAACTAGAAGGATAACTAGCAAGATGTGTATATATATCCAAAGATGGAAGGGAAGGGGGAAGGGAGGCTGAGAGTGGGAGGAGAGCAGTAGGTTCACAGAGTTTGGTGGTTGGGGGGCGAAGGAATTAGGAAAGATCCATTAGGGACCTGATAAGGGTAATAGTGGGCATAGATCAGTGGTGATTAATTTTATAAGACACAATGATTAAGAAAGATTGCATGAAACACAATGTGAATGAGATAATGTGTGAAACACAGTGATGGACAAATTTTGTATGCAAACCAATACAAAATAAAAGTAAATTTAAAATATTTACAACCACAAAAATCCAAAAGATCTCATCGTGAGTTGAGATTGAGTCCATGTTGTTTTTGTTAGTTGACTGTGGGGAGGATGGGAAGGTAAGAAATTGTGCAATAATGGACGAATGACTATTAAAAAATAAAAAGTGAACTGAGGGAGGAGGAGGGGAGAGGCAGTAAAATGTGAAACAATGAATTAATGAAAATCTAACTTCTCTGTAAACATCAATTAAAATCACAATTATGAGAGTTTTCTTTAAAAAGAAAAGACTCATAGTGGCCATATGAAGAGCAGATCTAGACCCTGTAGTATTCTTTGCCATCCTCATCATTTCTAGCATATTTGAGCCCATTGTTGCAGTGACAGTATCCATCTATCTGGTGAACTGTCTTCCTTTTTTTACCAACTCTCCATCTTTCCAAGTGTGATGTCCGTTTCCAAGGAATAGCCTCTCCTAACAACAAGCCCAAAATGTATGAGATGAAGTTTTCTCATCATTGTCTTAAAAAAGCATTCTTTCTGCATTTCACACCAGACTACCTATTTGTCCTTTTAACATTCCATGGAATATTCGGTACTCTTCCCCAACACCACCACATGTCAAAGTCATCAATTCTTCTTGTAACATCCTTATTCATTGTCCAGCTGTTAGATGCATTGCAAGTAATTGAAAAGACCATGACCAATCAGGTATACTTTAGTCTTCAAACTGGGGTTCAATGCCTCAAGCCTATTCTCAAACCGATGTTTAAATCCATAGTTGACAGGGTCAAGTCTTTATTTTAGCCCTTGTGGACTTATATTAACTGTCAGTAGCCTTAAGCTGAATGTGCACATAAGTAATTGATTGTTTCACAGTCAGCATCTGATGGGTTTTGATTGCTGATATAGAGCTTCTCAAAAAATTCCTTACACACACAGATAGTCAATTAGATTCCTATGCAGTCCATCAGGTGATATCCATGTTTAAAGTCCTTGTTTGTGTTTTTTTAAAGGTATGTTTGATGAATAAATCACTTAGCATTCCAAATTTGATCATTCAGTTTCCAGCCTCATTTCTGTCACCAATTCTGTACTTTCTGATTTCTTCATTTCTTCGGTCATTATATCCAACTATTGCATTCTGATAACCAAGCGAACTCATTGTATATTGATTGCACGTTTGGCCATTTTTGGACTGCAGAATTTGAAAAAAAATCCTCAATTTCCTCCTCATTGGCTAAAGCCAATGCTAAAGCTATTAATGCATATATTTAAATAATTGTATTAACAAGTCTTCTTGCATGCACATGGAGAGTATCCTGTAGTTCACAATATTGTACTTCAGGACAGAACTTGAAATTGTTTTTTGAACTATGAATACAACACCATTCTAACTCTGTTTTTCTTGGAATAGGAGAACATTATTATCTTTTTTAAACTGGCCCATGCCAGTCAATCTTATCTAACTAATGCCTGGAATATTGATCTACATGGGTTCCATTTCATTTTTGACAACTTCTAATTTTTCTATATTCGTCATTTGTACATTCCAAGTTCCAGTTACTAAGAGATGTTTGTAGGTGTTTCTCCTCATTTTGAGTGACTCCAATCTATGCTCTACCTTTAATACTATGAGCATATCCATGTCCTCTATTGTTCATAGAGTTTTCAGAGTCCTGTTATTTCAGAAGTAGATAGTCAACCCTGCTTCCTAGTCTGCTTTAAAGTGGGAGCTTTGTTGAAACCTGTCTACCATAGGTGACCCTTCTGATATTTGACATCCTATGACACTGGTGGCATAACTTCCCCACAAGTTACCCTATTATAGCAAACTGACAGACAAATGCTGTACTTATGCAAACAAATGAAAAGCAAGCAAGCCGTAGACTTAGCACCTCTTTGCCAATTTGGATGCCTCTTATTTCTTTCTTTATTTTTGTGCACTGGCAAGTACTTCCAAAACGATATTGAGCAGGAGTGATGATAGTGGGCATCCTAGTCTGCTCTCTGTTCACAATGCAAATGCCTTTAGTCTTTCTTCATTGCGAATGATGTTGACTCTGGTTTTGTGTACACAGTTTTCATTATGTTGAGAAAATTCCCTTCTATTCCTATTTTCTGGAGTGTTTTAATCAGGATGGGGCATTGGATTTTGTCAAAGGCTTTCTTACATCAATTAATAGGAAAATGTGTTCATTCTTTGCTTTGTTAATATATTGGGTTACATAGACTTCTTTTCTTATGTTGAACCATCCTTAAATAATTATTATGAATTCAAAGTGAACATGATGAATTATTTATTTTATATACTATTGTGTTCTATTAACTAGGAATTTGTTAAGGATTTTTATGTCTCTATTGATGAGAGACATTGGTTTACAATTTTCTCCTTTGGTAACGTCTTCGTTTAGTTTAGGGTTATGTGTGATTCATAAAATGATTCTGGGATTTTTCTTCTATTTCTACTTTTAAAATAATGTAAGTAGAATTTGTAATAATTTATTGTGAATATTTGGTAAAATTCAGCCAAGAAGCCAGTTCTGCCAGGACTTTTTTAATGGGGGAATCTTTTTATGATCTGCTCCTCTTCTTTTGTGATGGGCTTGTTCAAGTGTTCTGTATCTGTGAGTCATTCTAGATAAGAGTCTGAGTTTTTAGGAATTTGTGCATTTCCTCTAGGTTTTCAAATTTATCAAAGTATAGCTTTTCTAAGATATATTTCAGCTGGTTCTGTTGTGATGTCACCTCATTAATTTCTTATTCATGTTATTTTTGTTCTCTTTCCTTTCTTTTGTTAAGTTTTTCAGTGGTTGGTCTATATTATTCACGCTTATAGATCCAGCTCCTTGTCTTGTTTATGATTTCAATTGTCTTTTTTTTCTATCCCATTGATTTCAGCCCTTGTCTATATAATTTCCTCCCTTCTATAGGATGTTGGATTAACTGTTCTTTTTCTATTTGCTGGAGGTGTTGTGTTAAGCAGTTTATTTTGCTCCTTTCTTATTTTTTATGTGTTTGCCTATTGCTATGAACTTCTTCTCTGAAGACTGTGGTAGCTGTATCCCAAAGGTTTTATTTTCATTTTCATTCAAGTAATTTTTTAATTTTATCTTTTATAGTGCTCAGGGAGAGTGTTATTTAGCTTCCTTATTTTTGGATTAATATCCTTTATTCTCTTGTTAATTTCTAGTTTTATGATATTGTAATCTGAGAAGATAATGTGTATTCCATGTTTTATAATTTATTGAGGCTTACTTTGTGTCCTAATATATTATCAATTATAGAGAATGTATCATGTGCAATTGAGAAGAAAGTAAATTGAATTTTAGTTTAGTGAAATACCCTGAGCATGTCTATGAGTTCAAGGTGGCTAATTATATTGTTTAGTTTTTCTACATCTTTGTTGAGTTTCTTTCACATTGATCTCTCCTTTTGTGAGAGTGGTGTGTTAAAGTCTCTTACTACTTTTGTGATGTTGTCTATTTCTTCCTTCAAAGTCATTAACTCTTTTTCACATATTTGTAGGTCTATCATTTGCAGCAAGTGTACAGATGTTAACCAAGGTTATGTCTTCTTGATCTATTGTGGCTTTAATTGTTATATGTTGTTGTTGTTATATGTTGTAGCATTGAGTATGATCCATAGCAACTCTATGAACAGCAGATCTGAACTCTGTCCCATCTTGTGGCATCCTCACACTTCTTGATACATTCAAGCTATGATTCTCACACTTCTTGATACCTTAGATTTATTTGGCAGTGACCATGTCAATCCACCTGGTCGAGGGTCTTCCTCTCCTTCACCATTTCTCTACCTTTCCAAACATCATGTCCATCTCTCAGGGGGACTTCCTATGCCTGAAGTATGAGAGGTGAAGGCTCATCATCTTTGCCTTCAAAGAGCACTCTGGCTGCACCCTCTTCAAGATATATTTGCTTATTCTTTTGGCAGTCCATGAGATATTCAGCACTCAACACCACAGCTCAAAGACATCAATTCTTCTTCTGTCATCCTATTCATTGTCCAGCTTTCAGGTGCATAGCAAATGATCAGAAAGACTACGGCCTTAGTGCACTTCATAATCTTTTATGGTAGTTTTCATCCTGAAGTCTGTTTCACTAGTGATTAGTATTACCACTCTTGCTTTCTAGATGCTTTTAGATGACATTTGTTTGGTATATAGTTTTCCACCCTCTGATTTTTGTTTCTTAGATAGGTCTCTTGTAGGCAACATATTGATAGGCTTTGTTTTCTTTCATTAATTCTTCTACTCTTTTTCTCTTAATTGGTGTACTTCAGCTATTCACATTGTGATTATTGACCAGCCAGAGTTTAACAATGTCATTTCGCTGCATTTCTTTTTCTATTGTTTTTGGTCTATATATTTGCCTTTGCTCTCCTTGTGTGAAGGACTTCACCTACTATTTCTTATAGAACTAGTCTTGTTTCTTTGAATTCCTTAAGTTCCAGCTTTTCTGCAAATGATCTATTTTTTCCTTCTTATTTGATGGACTACATTGCTGGGTATAGGATGCTTGGCTGGCAATTGTTTCCTTTCAACCTTCTGTCTATGCCACTTCATTGTCTTCTTGCTCATATTGCTTCTGCCCAGAAATCAGAAACTAATCTCAACGATCCTTCTTTGTTGGTGATTCTTTCTTTTTCTTGCACTGCTTTTAGCATTCTATCCTAACTTTTGGTTTTGGGGAATTTAATTACGGTATGTATTGATGTTTCTCTTGTGAATTCTAGTTTGTTTGGGTTCATTGAGCTTCTTTAAGGTGGATTTCCTCATTTTTCATAGTATCTGGGAAGTTTCTTCTAGTACTTTTTCCATAATTTTCTCAATGTTTCTCCTTCTCTCCCTTGATCTGGAATTCCAATCACAAAAATGTGTTCTGTTTGATAGTATTCACTTATTTTAACGTTTTCTAAAATTTTCCTTCTGTCTTCTGTTTTTGTTTTGTTGTTTGTGTTTTTTTGTTTTGTTTTGTTATATTTTTTTTGGTTCTAGTAAATTCCCATTGAGGTTCTTCTCTTCCAACATGCCGGTTTTCGTCTCTCTTTTCTATTCTGGTTTTCTGTGTCTCTTGCATGTTGAAAATTCTACCATTTCAGTTGATATTCTGGACTGCATTTTTGTGCATTTCTGTTGTTTCTGGTATCATATTGATTACACTCTTTCTGTCCTGTGAATATATTTTAAATTTTTTAATTTCATTTTAATTTTAAATTGGTTTGTGTGCAATATTTGTGTACATGGTGATTCATTCATGTCTATTACACTTTACACATACCTTCATTCACATTGTGTTTCATACATTCATTTATGTACATTATGTTTTATAAAATCTTTCTGCATTGATTTATCCCTGCCATTACCCCAACTTTTCAGGTCCACATTGGATCTTTTCCATTCCTTTCCCCTAACTCCCCTGCCCTTGTGTCTACTGAACTTGGTTATTCTAGTGATTTCCTTTCTCCCTATTTTCCACATTTCCCCCCTGCTTCTTCCCCCTTTCAACTTTTGTACACATCTTCTTAGTTGTTGCTGTGTGTTGCCAAGTCAGAACTGACCCACAGCTAACCATTCATTGGATTTTCAGAGGCATTTACTCAAATGTGAGGAGATTGTCCATCATTCTTTCATGGAGCTGCTGGAAGATTCAATCTGAATGCCTTCTGGATTGCAGTGAAGTTTTATCCTTCTATTTTTACAATAATGATCTTGTGTAATGGTATTTGTCCTTAAGAGACTGACTTAATTCATTCAGCATAATGCTCTCAAGATTTTTAAAATCCTCATACCTTTTTTATTTATGGTTTCAATTCTTTCTTCCATCTTTTGTAAGTTCTTCAGTACTAATTCATGTAACTTCATGTTGATATGTTCCTTCTGCCTCTTTGTCTCTGAGCTGTTCATTGCACCTGTGATCTGGTTTTCTTTTTAAGACTTTTTAATTTTTTTTCATAATGTTTGAACATGCGTTTTACTTCTTTGATAGTATGTGAAATTCTTCTTGGTATGTGTGAGGCAAGTTTTGTTGTGTCTACATAGGTTATTGTCAGTTCTTTATTTATGATGCTATTGATAAGTGGAAAACTTTAACTGTTGCCATCTATTCACTTTGCCAGTGCCAGTCTTTCCCATAGCAGTATATAGGCAGCTCTGGTCCTCATTTCCTACAGCAAGCTTTTCATCTGGTTTTCCTTTGAGGGACAGGGAGCTGGATTCTCTCCCTTTGCCCAGGTCTGGTTGGGTCCACTTATCTATCCTGTCCTGTAGTTTTATTGGAGGAAGAGGTTTCATGTAAGTGTAGGCAAATTCCCAAAATGCTGCTTGGGGTAATTTGTGCAGGAAAAAGGCACAGGGAAATGGAAAGTTCCAACAGTGTAGTCCTCAAGTTTCAATTAGTGCTAATGGCTGACACATATACACTTCTCCTTTTCCATGCCTGGTTGGGAAGAATTTGACCCCCCCCCCCCGTATATAAAGGTTGAAGGAAGTCTCAAATTTGCTCTGAATGAATTGCAATAAGAGTTCTCCTTAGATGCAAGGATGATGAAACTCTGTCTCATGTTGGGCATATTTTCAGGAGGAATAAGTCCTTAGAGAAAGACATCCTGCTGGAAAGTTAGGTTAAATGATTAGCAAAAGAAAGGAAGGAGACACTCAAGGAGATGGATTAACACAATGATGGTCATAATGCTCTTGTACATGACAGACATCATGAGAATAGGGCAGTATAGGGCAAAATTTAAATCATATATTTATAGAGTGAAATTGTAAGCCATATGTAAGCCATCCTCAAATTGATTACATCTCAGAATAACAAGTGCAATCAATTTTTCCAGTTGTTGTTGAGTACCTTTGAGTCAGGATTGACTCATGGCTAACCTTCCAGGAATTTTTCAGAGGCAATTAATGAAATAGGAGGAGATTGCCAGTGTTTCTTCTGCAGAGCAGCTGGTGGGTTTGAATTGCGTGCCTTTAGAATTGCAGTGTATTCAAATGCGTTTGTTCTTTAAGCAGTCCATGAGATACCCAATACTACTAGCCAATGGCATAATTCAAGGGCGGCATTTCTTCTTCAGTATTCTTTATTGTCTAACTTTCACATGCCTCCTAAATGATCAAAAATATAATCATGTGGGTTGAGCACATCTTGGGCTTTAAACTGCTGTTCTTGGTTTTTAGCACTTTAAAAGATGTCCTTGACAGCAGATTTTTCCAACCCAACATGTCTTTTGATTTCTTGATTGTGTACGCAAGTAAAATTAAGAATTTTCTTTGAATTTGATGCTTTACTTTGTTATTGTTCTCATTATGTATATTTATGTTAGAACAAATAAGTCTATGTTAGAATAAGTTATATGAGAACAAATAAGTCTCCAGTGAGTTTTCAGAGGATGTAAATAACATGGAAAGACAGTGCCCATCTGTCTCCTTGGGACCAACTAACTGGTGGATTCGATTCACCTGCTTTTATGTTTGGACATCCCAACTCCTCACCCACTAGGCCACTGGATCTCCCTGTGCATTACATAGTAAAATGAAAAGGCAACTGAGATTAACTAAGGATGAGGTCCTCAGGTTTGTCAAAATAAAGAGGGATATTTGGGATAAAATATATGGGAAATTTAACTAAAAATCATTCAGGGAGCTAGAACTTTAGACAGGAAGAGGTTATATCAAGAGGAACAAATCATATATCCAGGAAAGTGACAAAATAAGCAGAGATATGAGACTGATTAGCATTATGCTTATCAAAAGTAGAACAGAAGCTGTTTAGAGAGGCTGTTGGAGAATGATCTATTTTTATAAGTAATTGTTACAATTTTTTTATATTTTCTATATGCTAAGCACTGTGATAAATACTTTATAAAATTACTTCGTTTAATCATTAAGGCAATGATACAAGTATGTATTGTCATCTTCATTTTCAAGGTCAAAGTCCAAGACCCAGAAGAAAAAAGTAGCTCTCTGACTGTAGATTGTTAAAAGAATAAAATGAAAGCCTGGACAAGGCCCATCTAATATTTGGTATGGAAACAATACAAATCCCCCCTTTTTAATTAGTTTATTTACAAAATTCTAATCCAAATTTGAAAAATTATTTCCATTTCCCTCACCCCCCATCAAATCCACATCCCTCTGCTTCCAACCTCTCCCACACCTCCTGGATCCTTATACTCATTCTACAATAATGGTCTTATACAATATTTATCCTTTTGGGACTGAGTTAGTTCACTCAGTGTAATGCTCTCCAGTCCCTCCCAAGTTAGGTAATAATTTATAAAGTTATTACTCCTGTATGCTGCATAGTATTTAATTGTGTAAATGTACCATATTTTTTCAATCTATTCATTTGTGGTTGGACATTTGGGCTGTTTCCATATTCTTGCAATGGTGAATAATGCTGCTATGAACATTGGTGTAGGCATGGGACCTTCTAAGGATTAAATCTCTATACACATCAAAAACTTCTTCCAACAGGGTGAAAAGAAAATCTACAAACTGGGAACAAACATTTGGTAATACCATCTCAGACAAGAGTCTTATAACAAAAGTTTACAGAATACTCCTGAGCCTCCACAAGAAAAAGACTGATAACCCAACTACAAAATAGGCAAAAGACATGGAAAGAATTTTCACAGAAGACGGTATTCAAATGGCAAACAGACACATGAAGAAATGCTCCAAATCACTGGCAATAAGAGAGATGCAAATCAAAACCACTGTGAGATACCATCTCACTCTGGTAAGAGTGGTTGGAGAGGATGTGGCGAAAAAGGAACTCTTATACATTGTTGGTGGGTTTTTAAAATGGTACAACCATTCTGGAAGGCAGTTTGGTGCTTCCTTAAAAAGCTGAACATAGAAATTCCATATGACCAAGCTATTCTGCTACTTGGAATATACCCTGAGAATATGAGAACTGAGGAAAAATATGAATTCTTAAACGCAGTTGTTATTGGGTGTTGTGGAGGTGACTCTTACTCATAGTGACCCTATCTGTGTACAAAGACTGCAATTCTACGCATACAATGTCAATTTCACAATCTCCACTGTCCTTATGCTCATTGTTCTAGTTGTTGTTGGTAAATGCTGTTATATTGACTAAGACTCACAGTTACCCATGAACAACAGACTTAAACTTGTCCTGTCTTGCATCATCATCACAACCTCTGTTATGCTCAAGGTCATTGTGATAGCACTGTGTCAGTCCCACTCACTGAGAATCTTCCTGTTTTTCACTGACCATTTACCTTTTCAGCACGAAGTCTCTTCTCTGGGACTCCTGAACATAGGCCCAAAGAAAATGAGGTAAATTTTGAAGGTCCTTACTTCTAAGGAACATTCTGTTCCCACTTCCTTCAAACATTATTTTGGGGGCAGTCCACGGGATATATAGTACTTTTTGTCAACATAGATATTCAAAGATATTAATTCTTCTTTAGTCTGCCTTATTCATTGTCCGTATTTCAGGTGCATAGGATTTTATTGTGGTTGTGTACCATAGAGTCAAAACTGACCCATAGATGACCCTCCAGCAGGTTTTCAGACAGTTAATCCCACAGGAGATTGCCCATTCTTCTCCTGCAGAGCAGTTTGTGGCCTCAAACCCTATGTCTTCAGGATTACAGTGCAGATTCTTACCACAGAGCTCCCTAGGTACACAGGAAGCAATAAAAAAAAATCTCAGAAGTATATGAAACAATGTAAGACTGAGGACTGCTAACTGTAACTACTCAAAGGACTGTAATTTTTATTGTTAGCAGTCTTCAACTTGCTTTCTAGGCATGGTAATCTTTTTTTTTTTTTAGATATTTGAGCAAGAACGTTTAATCCAATACAAGTATTTGAGTTGTAAAGTTGGAGATATCTAAGTGTTTAACTCTAAGGGCTTTGTTGTGGGCGTAAAATATGGCATCTTTATTGAAACCCAGATTTTTCTGAAGACTTGGAATGAAGTACAACACAATGCTAAACAGTAAAAATGGAAAACATTTCTGTCTTCAAGTCGAAACACCTCATAATGTTATAAGTGTTATTATGGATGACTTCTTTTTTTTTAAATTTAGGTTGTTTATTTTTCATTTCAATGAACATCTACAGAGATTTTGGGATTCCATTCATTCATTGTTGCACCCTTCTCCCCGCACAAACCCCTCCCCTCTCCCCCCCCCATTTGCTCCTCTCCTTGAAAAGCAAAAGAAAAACTCCCTCATTGGTACAAAATGCACCCCCTCCCCGCACCTAAGCCTATGTTGGTGAAACAATCTTACTTGTTGTAAATGGAAAAAAAAACTATGGAAAAAGAGTAAAAACTACAGCCTTCAATATGAATCATGTCTTAACCTAAAGAAAACAGAAACTGTGGCAATTGAGGCAACAATTAACACCATAATGAATTAAGGAAACATTGAAGTTGTCAAAGATTTCATTCTATTTGGATACACAATCAATACCCATGACAGTAGCAGGAGAAAGAAATCAAAAGAAACATAGCATTAGGGAAATCTGTTGTAAAGGACCTCTTTAACATGCTATAGTGCAAGGATAATTCAAGTCATGGTATTTCCAAGTCATGTGGACATTAAAGTTGGGAACTTAATAGGGAAGACTGAAAAATATTTAGAGTCTTTTAATTATGATGTTGACAAAGATAATTTAATATAACACAAACTGCCAAAAGGGCAAATAAATCTATCTTAGAAGAAGTGCAGCCAGAGTGTTCCTCAGAAGCAAAGATTATTATAATTATTATAATTCATCTCACATATTTTAGGTAACATATTTTTCCAAGGAAGTGTCAATCCTTGGAAAAGGACATAATCCTCTAAAAAGCAGAAGGTGGGAAAAAAACCCCAAAAGAGTGAAGATGCACTGTGTAATCCCAAAGGTGCGCGGTTCAAATCCACCAGATGCTCTGCTGGATAAGAAGCAACAATCTCTTCCTGTTCCAGTCAGATCTGATTTGATGGTACATGCACAAAAAAAATTTAAACAAAAGAACGAAAGAGTGAGAAAGAAAATCTTTAATGAGGTGATTGCTGCAGTGACTGCAGCAATGGGCACATTGAAATGTGCATAACTGGATAAAGTTTTGATTTTTGCTTTGTTTTTAGTAGTTTACTGGTCAGCACCTAACAAGAATAAATACGATGACCACATACACATAGGACAAAACCAACCACCCTCATGACTGTTTATAGACAGGAGCATTGCAATCAATAGGATTTTTAAATAGGCTAACATTCAGAAGTAAATCACCAGACCTTTCTTCCTAATCCATTGTATTTTGGAATCTCTCCTCAGACCTTTTCAGTACCACAGCAACACATATTTAATCATCTCTTTTTAATTTACCTATGACTCTACATAATTATTCCATCTTCTACGTTCACTGTAAGTACTTATTTGACTACCTGCTTGATTTGCTTCTTTTACTCACTGAATTTCCCCAGAGGAAGAGCCACACATATTTTATTTACCACAGGCACCATTTAGTATGAAGCAGATTCACAGTTAATAGTAAATTTTTTTAAAAGGAAGATGATGTCAACAATTCTTCTATTAAACAATGATTAAGTGCTCACATAGCCTGACTGAGCATATTAGCTCTAAGTTCAGTGTGAATTTCAAACCAAGATGGAAATTCAGCTGGAGGGATAAGAGCTGTATGGCTTCTTCTGCCCACCGCAAAACTGGCATGGCCAGGAGCTCTGTAATTGTGAGAGGGGCATGGATACACATGTGAGCTCAAAGGGCATTTTGATCTGTCTTGCCACACAATTATTCTGCCTGAATGATTCATCATCACTCCATTTCTATTTTACTAGAGGCAACACAATCAATCAACATAATCAGTGGTTCTCAGATTCATTACCTGAACAAGTTCATAAGACTGAAAATATAAATAGGGTTTTTAAAAGTTTGTATAAATTAATGATAGGCAAGTCCATTGAGTTGTGATTTTTCAGGGGAAATGTGCAAGGGAACATTCTCTCTGCTTCAGAGAATACTTGCATTGATAAATATCTACTTGGTCGTTGTTATGGATTAAATTATGTTGCCACCAAATTGAGTTCTACTACTTGCCTGTTTGTTGTACTGTGGTGTCTTATTGCCGTAATGTTGGAAAATACGCCATTGGTATATTATAAACTCAGCAAAGTGACTCAAGGTGAACAAGTTGCAGAAGAGCTTTGAAACTAAGACAGACTAAGAAACAGGATTGGGCCTTTAAAAACATTATGCATGACAGTGGAACATTGGCTGATGTTGGCCAGAATAGGAGCCCCACAGGTTAGAAGGCACTCGGAAACTGACTGGGGAAACACTGCTTCCCTAAAGAAAAAAAATCTCATGACATGGATGGAATAAACCTCCTAATCAATGACAAATTTCATTTACTGAAGTGAAATGACTCAAAATAACAAGAAACAAGTTATCGGGAGAAACAAGTTCTTGGAAAAGAACATCTTGGTTTAGAAAAATGGAGAGTCATTGAAGAAAAGAAAGATGGATTAACAGAGTGATTGCAACAATAAATCTATAATTGTTATTATTACATGCTATTAAGTCAAATATGACCCACATTGACCCTGTGAACAACAGATCTGAACCCTTTCCTCTCCTGTACTATCCTCACACTTCCTGCCACATTAGAGTCCATTACAGCAGTCACTGTGTTAATTCACCTGGTTGAGGGTCTTCCTCTTTTTTGCTGACCCTCGGCCTTTACAAGCATCATGTCCTTTAGCAAGGAATAGCCCTTTCTAGCAACATGTCCTGTTCTGTGCCATCTAGAGCCCATTGTGACAGGCACTGTGTCAATCCACCTGGTTGAAGGTCTTCCTCTCCTTCACTGACCCTCTGCCTTTCTGAGCATCATTTTCCTCTTAGGCCCTTTTAGAAAAATGCCCAAAGTATGTGAGGCAAAACTATCATCTTGGCCTTCAAGGAGCACTCTGACTTCACATTCTCCAAGGTGTATTTGTTTCTTTTTTTGGCAGTCCATGGGATGTTCAGTGCTCTTCTCCAACACTACACCTCAAAGGCATCAATTCTTCTTCTCTCATCTGTATCCATTGCCCAGCTTGCAGATAGTAAGTGATTGGAAAGACCATGGACCTGAATAAGATGAACCTTAGTCCTCAAACTTACATCATTGCTCCTCAATAATTTGGAAAAGTGCTTGACTTCGGACTTTCCTAGGGCAATACAGCTCCTGATTACTTGACAACTGATACCAAGTTTGTGGATTATGGATCCAAGTAAGATAAAATTGTGTTGCAATCTTTTCTCTATCTATCATGATGTTGCCTACAGGTCCAGTGGTAAGAATTTTCATTTCCTTAATGTTGGGAAGCAATCCATATTGAAGGCTGTATTCTTTGATTTTGTGTAACAAGTA
Source organism: Elephantulus edwardii (assembly GCF_000299155.1). Taxonomy (NCBI): domain Eukaryota; kingdom Metazoa; phylum Chordata; class Mammalia; order Macroscelidea; family Macroscelididae; genus Elephantulus; species Elephantulus edwardii. The sequence goes on along the minus strand of NW_006400021.1, from coordinate 404,188 downwards.
CTTCAAGTTCTTCTCACTTTCAGCAAGCAAGGTTTTGTTATCTGCATGACACAGGTTATTGAATCTTCCTCCAATCTTGATGCCACATTCTTCTTCATAGAGTCCAGCTTCTTGAATAATTTGTTCAGCAGATTGAATAGATACGGAGGAAGAATACACTAAAAGTCAATAATAAGTCATAACAAATATGGAAGATGGTGTAGGATCGAGCACGATTTCAATATTTGTGTATAAGGCTGTTAAGAGTTGTGGTAAAATCCACAGCATCTAACAATAACAACAAATTCATGTTAAAATCCCAACTTTTACTGATCTTGTGTGAAAATATGGTCATTGAAGGTATTATCATTTAAGATTATAATGAAAATTAAGTGAATCCTAGTACAATCTGGAGAAATGTTTGGTTAACAATTAATTGATTGCTTCTCTTGGCATCAGAAGTCAGGAAATCAAAAGATTAATTGCATGGGGAAAATTGGCTATCAGCGATCTCTCCAGAGTGAGAAATAAAGATGATGTCAGTCTAGAGACTAAAGTGTTCCCTGATCCAGGCCATGGTCTTCACAATTGTTTGCTACACAACTGAGAACTGGACAATGACTAAGGTTGAGAGAAAAAGAATCAATGCATTTGAGTGGTGGTGCTGGAGAAGAGCATTGAATATACCACGGATTGCCAAGAGAATAAAAAAGTCTATCCTGGAGAGGTTGCATTTTAGAAGCAAGGATTTTGAAGCTCTGACTCTCATACATGTTGCCAGGAAAGGCCAGGCCTTGGAGAAGGACATCATGCTTAGAAGGATGGAGGGACAACGCAGGAGGAGACCCTGGATGAGATGGATTGACACAGTAACTGAGGTCATTAATGGGAGTAGTATTCAGAGATAGTGAGATTGTCTCAGGATAGAACAAAATTCAGAGCTACTGTACAAAGGGTTGCTATGAGTCACAGTTGATTTGACAGCAAGTAACAGTAACAACCACACAACCTGAGTGGTAGTCAATAGAAGAGACAAGATAGACAACCACAGGGATACAGAATAGATGAGAGCTTCATGTTGCAGCTGTAAGTAAATGACTGCTTGGGGCTAACAGAAAGCTGAGTTCCACAGCTTAAAAGACACTCAAAGTACTACTGGGAAGCCCTACCTCCTTAAAGTAGAATCTACTTTATTGACATGAATGGAATAAAACTTTTATCCAATGAAGAACTTTCATTTACTGATGTGAGAAAAACCCTGGATGTAGATGCAGCCCTGGACATGCTCACCAGATTGTGCCGAGAAATCTGGAGATATGTTACCTGGTCAACTGACTGGAAGACATCCATATATATTCCCATTCCAAAAACAAAAGTGATCCAATAGAAGTGGAAATTATCAAACAATATAGCTAATACCACACATAATCAAACTATTGCTGAACATTATAAAAAAATTACTAGGACAGTCCATTGACAGAGGACTGCTAGAATGAGAAGCTGGGTTTAGAAGTGATTATGGCACTAGTGATGTCATGCAAATCTGGACTGCAAGCAGAGAGTATCAGAAGGATATCTATTTGTGTTTTATTGACTAAGCTAAGGCCTTTGACAGTGTGGATCACAAGAAATTGTGGCTAACATTAGAATGGGAATCACAGAACACTCAATTGTGCAAATGTCAAGCCTATTTCTACACCAAGAAGCTGTTGTCTGAACAGAGCAAGGGAATACTGCATGGTTCAAAATCAAGAAAGGAGTATATCAGGAGTACTTCATTTAGTACTTTTCAGTCTATATACTTAAAAGATCAACTGGGAGGCTGGATTTATAAAGGAGAATGTGGCATCAGCATTGGAGAAAGACTCATCAACAGTCTCCATTATGCAGATGATACAACATTTGTTTCCCCAAACTGAGGAGAATTTGTAGCTTTTGTTGAAGAAGGACTGCAATTTTCAGTATTAATTGCATCTCAACATCAAGAAAACAAAGATATCCACCACTGAGTTAATAGACAATATTATGTAGAAGATCAAGGACTGCAGCCTTAAATATGAATTGAAGTTCAACATCAAGAAAACACAGAGATTGTCACCACTGGGCTGATTAGTGGCATCATGATGGATGATGAAGAGATTGAGATTGTTAACAGTTTCAGCTTAGCTCCACAATCAGCACTATTCGTACCAGGAGCCAGAAAATTAAAAGGTGAATTGCACTGGGGAAAGTTTGCTGTCAGAGACCTCTCCAAAGTACTAAAGAGCAATGATGTCAAATGGGATAGACTCAAGATCAAATTCTGGTTCCTGTGGATTTGATTTAACCTCTTTTAGTTCAGCTTGAATTTGCATATGAGTAGTTGATGGTCTTTTCCACAATCAGCACCTGGCCTAGTTTTCACAGCTAATATCTAGCTTCTCCAGTGATTCATTCACAGGTGTAGTTGATCTGATTCCTATGCATACTGCTGGGAGAAATTCATGTGTATAGTCTGCATTTATGTCTCTCATTATAAGTATTTGCAATGAATACGTCATTGATTGTACACAATTCTATCATTTTGTCTCCAGCATCATTTCTGTCATCAAGTCCATGTTTTCTGATTACTGATCCTTCTTCCTTAATTCCAACTTTTGTGTTACAATTACCCTTTAGATTTTCACCAGCATCATGATAGATGGTAAAGAGATTGAGATTGTTAACAGTTTTAGTTTGTTTGACTCCACAATCAACACTCTTGATACCAGCAGCCAAAGAAATAAAATAAAATTAAAAAATTAATTACATGGAGAAATTCTGTTGTCAGGGACCTCTCCAGAGCAATGATGTCAGTCTGGAGACTAAGGTGTGTTTGATTCAGGCCATGAATTAATTGCTATACAACAGAAAGCTGGACAATGACTAAGTATGATAGAAAGAAAATTTATGCTTTTGAGCTGCGTTGCTGGAGAAGAGTATTGAATATACCTTGGACTGTTAGAAGAACAAACAGGTCCATCCTTCAGAGGGTGAAAACAAACTGCTCCTTGGAGGCAAGGATTCTGAAGCTTCATCTGACATACTTTGGAGACGTCGCAAGGAGGGACCAGTCCTTTGAAAAGAACATCATGCTTGGAAGGGTAGGGGGGGGACAGAGCAAGAGAGGAAGACCCCTGATGAGATGGATTTGTTGAGTGGCTGGGATAATGAGGATAGTTGTATCAGAGACAATAAGATTAGCTCAGGATAGACCAGAGTTTAGAGCTATTATATATAGGGTCACTATGAGTCACAGGCAACTTGACGGTACATAACAACAGCATCAGGAACAAATAAGTCTGTCCTGATGAGGGTGAAACCAGGTTGCTCCTTGGAGGCAAGGGTTTTGAAGCTGTGTCTCACCTACTTGGGGGATGTTGTCAGGATGGAGTTGTTGTTGTTGTTGTTTAATGCCGTAGACGACTCATAGCGACCCTATGAACGAACAGCCTGAGCACTGTTCGAACATAGAGTTGCCAGAGGCAAGCCATTTTGGAAGTGGCTGCCGCTCCTGCTTCCAGGCTTGATTTAGTCGGGAAGCTCCAGCCAACACTGTCCACCATGGGTGCCCATTACCATGATTGGCACATCACTGACACAGGCTTCAGCATCACAGCAACCACGAGTTACCTCTGTACAGCAACGCACAGACCAGTGCTATACCACCTAGAAGAATGTTTGACAGGAAGACAATTTGAACCTTTGGGCTTAAGGCCACCTCCTGGTTCAAACCCTAGGCCC
>NW_006400021.1:386510-393881 GCF_000299155.1 Elephantulus edwardii | reverse complement strand
GAAGGCCCTCTATGAGGTGGATTGATTCAGTGACTGGGATAATTGGGATGGGAGTGTCAGAGACAGTGCGACTGGCACAGGACAGAGCGGAGTTTAGGGCTATTGTACATACGGTCGGTATGAGCCACAAGCGACTCGATGGCACATAACAACAACAACAACAGTAAGTTTCACACATTTTTGTGTGTTAGGTATGATCTACTAGATGGATTTTCCACACTCATCAAGAATACAGAGCAGAGGTAGTTCACATTTGTGACATTATATCATTAGGATTTTGCCATTGAACTAAGTCTCATAATATGGCCCAGAGGGTCCTAGACCATGTAGACATTTCATAAAACATCACATGGTCTTATTGATGCTATCATATAGATAACAGGTGGGGAGTTGGAAGTGGCAAGAACTCTGCAAACTATAAGAAGTCAGGTGTGTTACCAAGAGTGGAAGATACACTACAGATTTAGGAGTGAGGAAGAGGAGTAAATCTCAGTTTCAAAAATCTTTTAAAAAACTAAAAATCAAAACTCAGTGTGCTGTCAAGTCAGTTGAGACTCACAATAGGAATAGGACTCTGAATAGGAATGCCTATCTTTAACCTGAGGAGCCACAGTAGATTCTAACTGCAGGAAACAGTGTTTTAAAAGGTAGCATATTCTGTATAAATACTGCTCCAACCATTTGTTTGGCAATGTAAAAGTCTATGAAGTTTGACAAGTGTCCAAAGAAGATAAGTACTCTGTAGCACACTCAGGTCATGGATTCAGCAGTTCTGTTGCTTAGACTAGATGATCTGGAACAATTCATAATACTGGGGAGATTTTCCTTAATGAGGACTCTACCCTTGCCAGATGGTAAATTTGAAAAGGAGCTTTGATTCTGGAAGAAGGATCTGCGGGTTCTGAGAGAGATGGATGATACCAGTTATATGAACTGTCAGGAAATTGGTTCACATGCTTGTGGAGGTTGGCAAGACTCAAACCAAGCCTCAATCTGGAAGGCTGAACTGTATGATTGCAGTGACTGATAAACAATGCAAGGAATGGCTTGCCAGAAGGAGGCAAACAATAATTTTCAAGGTGGCTGGATCAGATAAAAGGTAAGAGGCAGAGCAGGAAGGCCATTTTTAATATTTTAATAGTTTCATTGAGATATAACTGACATATATAAAGACATTATTGTTGTGTTGTTATGAGCTGCCTAGTTGCCTGTGACTCATAGCGACCCTATGTATAACAACTCTGAAGCCTGCCCTGTCCTGAACTAGTCTCCCTGACTCCGATGCACCTATCCCCATTGACCCAGTTACTGTGTCAATCCATCTCATCTGGGGTCTTCCTCTCTTGCTCTGTCCCTCTACCCTTCCAAGTATGATATCCCTTCCCAAGGGCCAGTTCTTTCTGGCCAGTTGCCCAAAGTATGTGAGATGGCACTTCAGAATCCTAGCCTCCAAGGAGAAACTTGATTTCACCCTCTCCAGGACAGATTTATCTATTTTCTTTCAGGACTCTTCTCCAGCACCACAATTCATAGGCATTGATTCTTCTTCTGTCATCCTTAGTCACTGTCCAGCTCTCTGATGCATAGCAAGTAATTGTGAAGACCATGGCCTGGATCAGGTGCACTTAGTCTCTAGATTGACATCATTGCTTCTCAGTATTCTAGAGAAGTCCCTGATAGAAGGTTTTCTCAGTGCAACTCATCTTTTGATTTACTGACTGCTGGTGCCAATAATGTTGCTTTTGGAGCCTAGAAAGCTGTAATTTTTGACAACTTCAATTTCTATCTATCATGGTGTTGCTAATTCATATCGAAGACTACAGTCTTTGACCTTTTGCAGCAAGTGTTTCAGTTCCTCCTCAGTTTAGGCAAGTAAAGTTGTGTCATCTGCATAATGTAGACTGTTGATGAGTCTTCCTCCAATTCTGATTAAAAATGCATAGTCTGATATCTTTTGACATGTGTATGCCCTCATATTTTATTACTATTCGTCAAGAGAAGAACATAGCCATCACCCCTAAAAATTTACATCTCTTTGTAATCCCTCTCTCTTCCTCTTTCTCAATTTACCCTCTATCATCGCTTATGTCAAATGTATCCTGGCTAAAAGCAGAGGATATAAAAAAGATGTTTATTTGTGTTTTATTAATTTATTTAAAGGCATTTGACTGTGTAGATCATAGTATATTATATGTAACACTGAGAAGAATGAAATTCTGGAATATTTAATTGTGCTCATATGAAACCTAAACATGGATCAAAAAGCAGTTGTCCAAACAGAACAAGGGGACACCATTCTTGTTGCTGCTATTATATGCTGTTGAGTTGACTATGACTCATAGTGACCCTATGCACAATAGCTATGAATCCTGTTCTATCCTGAGCCAGTTTCACTGCCTGTGACACATCTACCCCCATTATCCCAGTTACTGTGCCAATCTGCCTCATCCTGTGTCTTCTCCTCCTGCACTGTCCCTCAACCCTTCCAAGCATGATATCCTTCTCCAAAGACTGGTCCGTCCTGGCAACAGGAGGAGCACAGTATATGAGACAGAGCCTCAAGTTACAATACCTGAAGGTTTCTATGAGCAAGATAATGAATGACATTCTCGTTGCTTTGTTGAGTCCAGTATGTATTCATAGTGATGCTAAGAACACCAAATCTGAACCCTGTGCTACCCTGTGGTATTCTCATAATTTCTGACATATGTGAGCCCATAGCTGAAGACACTGTGCCAATAATACAGACATCATTGCAAGAAGATGGAAGGAATGCACAGAACTACCATACCAAATAAAATCAGCTGACCCTCAATGGTAGGTAGCAAGGATTACTGATAAGCAAGGGTTCAGATAAGAGAGAGACAGGGATATTTGACACAGAAGTCAGGAGTATGACTAAGGAAGAGTCCATACTTCTGGTTTGAAGATGAAGAAAAGGAACATGAGTGATGTAGTATAAAAAGTAAAAGTCCAGGGAACTGGGAAAGTCAAGGAAGTGAACTCTTGCCTGGGGCTTTTGGAGAAAGCAGGACTCTACTTTTTCTTTGGTTAGAAAAATTGATGTCAGATTTCTGATCTGCAAAACTGTAAGACTAAATGTTCATTGTTTTACCCCACTAGTGTTTGGCAGTTTGTTCTAGCAATCACAGGAAATAATTATTAAAATCATGGAAAGCACTTAAAGAGTGCGTCATAAATATTGTTTGCTATTCTCTTCCTAAGCAGAAAGCCGTCCTTTCCTTCAGAGATCTTTATGTTAAGACCATGGAAACAAAGTTTCTAGATTACTAAGAAGTCTGTAAGAGTATGATGTGAATGAAGCAGTCCTCAACATTCTGCAAAAGAATATAATGAGATGTGGAGATTTCTCCACTTTCCTGAAGTTAGGAGACTAGGTAGCCAGCTGTTCCAAATGAAAACAATTTTAATGTTCACCTTTTCTCACCCAGATATTCTTCCTGCAGAAAGAGTTGCATGCAGCCTGATGACGTCTTGCCATTACCTGTCTATCATCAGGTCAGAAAGATATCAGTTATTTTAGAAGAGAACTTCAGAAGGGAGGCGTGACAATGATTAGCAAAGTGATTGAGAAGTATGTTTATGCTTCAATTTTTTTCTCCCTTCAAGTTTTAATTTGGAGGTGAGAAGACCTTTTCTCCAGGTTGGTATCTCTAAGTTATTATTGTGAAGCCCTTTTTTTTAATTTAAAATAAGTTAATTTTATATATCATTCGCACAATGCAATTAGTAGGCCAGTGACACAAGATTAAATTCACGGATCTTTAAGTCCCCAAGTAAAATTTTCAGAAAAGCTCCATTTGTTCATTCACTGTAAAATAAAAGGCCCTTTTCTCCCTCCCTATATATCTCTTCCCCACCCTTTCCCTTAGACGTGTGGGCATACTCAGACTATTCTGACACTTAAAGAGGGCAAAACAGCTTCACAAACTGCCTTCTTGTCTTCTCACACTGCCTTTTCTCTTTCATCTTCCATTCTCCACTCACTGCTTTTCTTGAATAGAATATCAGCACAGAAGTGTGTGATTATTCATTCATTTGGGTATTTTTTGAAGTGCCATCATACCACTACACTAACTTTAAATAACACCTAATTCGGCACATTAGTTTTGCCAAGAGTTAATAGTGTTCAAAGCCTCCATAAAACCTAACATTTGATAACTGTTTATGTTAGCCAATCACTATGGTAGCCTGAGGATTCTTTGAAAACTCTGTGCTTTGATTTGGAGGAACCAGAAACTGATCTTTAAATGAGAAGCTATGTGTCACAGTATTTACAAAATGGTAAATTGTACTGTATATGCTAGATAATTATCACATTTATTCCAACAAACATGTCTTACCCTTTCCCCACCCCTCCAAGAGAACAAAATGTATACTGGAGGTCAAGTCTTTGGGTGGTCTAAATGGCTATGTGCCTACTGTACTCATGAAAAGATTCAAACTCACCCAGATATCCCTGGTAAGAAAGGTCTGGTAATCTACATTCGAAAGTCTAGAAAACTTTTGTAGTGCAGTAGTACTTTGCATAGAATGGGTCACAGTGAGAAACAACTTTAGAGTAATTACTGATTTCTTTTCTCCCCCTCTTTATCCCCCCCAAAAATCCTCATATACATAGAAATAAAATACTTGTCTGTTCAGCCAAAAGTCCAAGTGCTCCTCCCGAATGAATATTTTTAGTGTAATTTAGTGAAGTCCATAATCACACAAGCCTGGAGCTACTACCTTCTGGTTTTATTTTTCTTCTTTCTGTTTTTTTAAACTTGGTTTTCATTCAATCATTCATATATATACATTTTGGTTTGAAAGATTAACTATAATTCATCAATGCCATTTATTATATTATTTTATCAAACCCTCATTCTACTTTGCCCTCTTTTCACCCTATCAATTCATCCACTAATTTCTGCTTCTTTTTCCCGCTTTTTTTCTTTCCCCTGTGAACCCTCCACAATTGTTTGTGTATAAAACTTTCCTTAGCTCTTTTTTAAAGTGACTCAGTCATGCATATCTTGTTCCATGACATCCTTCTATCTTATTAGACCATTTCCCCCACCTCCCACTCCTGTACTGATGTCTCTGAATTGTAGTATTAGTGAAGAGTGTTGAATATCCCATAAATGGTTAAAAGAAGAAACAAATCTATCTTGGAGAAAGTGTTCCAGGTTTTTCCATAGAGGTCTGATGGTCAAAATTCATCTCATATTCTTTGGAAATGTTGTTGGGAGAGGCTGATCTTTGGAAAGGAGACATCATGCTTGGAAATGTAGATGGTCACTAAAGTAGAGCCTTAACAAGCTGGATCGACGCAGTGATTACAACAATGGACTTGAGTATAGACGAGACTATGATGGTGGCTCAGAAAAGGACAAGGTTCAATTTTGTTGTTCATAGGGATGCTACAGTCAAGGTGGACTTAAAATGCATCTAACAACAAAACAATATCTTCTCTAGCCAGCACCTTTGTTTCCTAGGCCATTGATTTCTCCACTGTAATTTCTCAGACCACAGACATATTACTCTTAATATTATCTTATTTCAAGAAGTAAGGAAAAAATAACTTAAGTATAAAAAAAATTAATGCCATGAAATCCATGTAGGAAGACACATTCTGTGTAGATGGGGTCCTAGAGGTAACTCTGCCAAGATCACACCAGATGTGCTAAAGGAAGGCTTTTCAATTTCGTCTTATAATTGGCAAAACTGAGATTAACACATCTTCTTAGTAATGCCCGTAAGATAATGTTGTTTTTCATAATAAAAATCTCATGGTCCTCACTGAGATCTGTTTATTTTCAAAAAGTTAGGAATCCTTTTTTATCCTTTATCATATTATTAAAAAACTCACAATCATCGTTGTTGAGTCCAAACTAACATAAAGCTAACTCTCCAGCACGCTTCTGAGGTTGTAAATCACACGGGAGGACATTTCCAGTTGGCTCCCTCAGAGTTGCTGATGGATTCAAACCTCTGGAAAGGCACTTCCTATGAGTTACCCGTGCAACTCCCCACAGATGAGACCACTAAAACCTAGCAATCTCTTTACCACATTAAGAGCCAGAGAGATAAGACGAGAAAGAGTGAAGTGTGATAACCAAGTCAAGCCCACTGAAGAAATGGTAGAGTGTTTGACAACAGGTAAACAAACAAAAACCATTATGTGTGAGATGAAAACCATTATAGGTAAATAATGTCTGATGTCACTCAGCACAATTATCTCATTTCCAGTCTCCATTCTATGAAGAAGGACTGGACTCTACATGTCTTAGTTACCAAATACTGCTGTAACAAAAATACTGTGTGCAACTAACTTTAAAAAAAACCAAAACAACCAAAAACAAACAAATAGAAAAAAAATTAGAAATTTATTTTTTTAAAAATTTGGGAAGATAAAAGTCCAAATTCAAGGCACTGACTTTAGGGGAAGGTCTTACTTGATGCCAGAGGTGTGTTGGCCTGGAGTAAAATCAAACCATCTGTGCCTCCTCAGATTATTTTTAGGGGAGACTTTTAATCTTATCTGTCAACCTCCCTCAAGATCATCAGTAAGGTGAGAACATGGCTCTTCTTTCAATCTTGGACCACAGAAGAGCACTTAAGGAATTAGTTTACATCTAAATTACCATGCTCCTCCCATAAAGTAATGAGAGGGTCTCTTTTTTTCACTCTTTCTCTCTTTTTATGTCTTCAAATCTTGAAGCACAAAGGGCGGAGCATGGGGATAAAACACATGTGGCAGAAGGTGTCTCAGTGCACCCCATACCAAGCAGCTATGAATAACTACGTCTCCCAGAAGCCCGCAGGTCAAGACCACCATCAAATCTTGGAGCACAAAGATCGGGGGCAGAAGGGCATAGTGCAGGGGATACAATGAATGTGACAGAAGATGTCTCAGCAGACCCCCTACCACACAGGGTTCATCAACATCCCCTGGGAAACTCTTGTAATATTAATGGAGGAGAAGATGCCCTAAAGCACAATAAGTCAGTTCTGGTTCAAAACTCTTGAAGAGATACTGCCCGCAGAGGAAGAAACTGGCAGCAGCTTGAAATGTTAGGAATCACAGAAGCCCAGAGAGATTGACATACAGGCCATCACATCAAGGGCTGGATGGGGGAGACTGATGTTGAGTAGATGCAAATGCTGTTGGAGCAGGGCAAAGGGTGACTCAAAACACACTTGGAAAGGGTGAAGACAACACAGAATCGATTGGGTTGTGTTTTTTTTTCTACTACTAGGAATTTTTTTTTATTTTATTAAATTTTATTAGTTTAAATGAACATTTACAGGGATTTTGGGTTTTCATTCCTTCATTGCTGCACCATTCTCTCTACCCTCCTCCCCAGT
>NW_006400021.1:381260-386410 GCF_000299155.1 Elephantulus edwardii | reverse complement strand
CCTCCTGGTTCAAACCCTAGGCCCAGGCTGGCTAGCCTCACTCCAGGGACAGAGAAAACCTGCACGTCAAACACATTCCCGGAAAAGCAGTCCACTCCAAAGCTTGCCGCGATTCCTGCAATCCCCACCACCACGCTCCTGCCTTCTGGCAAGGAGAGCTTCCCACGAGCCTGTGAAGGCACCATCTTTGGAAAAGTACATCTTCCTATGAAGGGTTGTTGTTGTTGTTAAGTACCGTCGAGTCGCAGGCGTCTCATAGCGACCGTATGAAGGAGAGTCCTCGACGCTTGGGTGCCTTTCATCCTCTCTCCAGGTTCATAGGGTTTCCGGAGGCAAGCTATTATGGAAGTGGATGCCAGGATAAGATGAATTGACACAATGACTGACTGGGTATTGGGGTAGATGTGTCGGAGATGGTGAGGTTGATTTAGGATAGGGCAAGCTTCGGAGCCATTGATCATTGGATTTCTATGAGTCACAGTCAATTTGATGGCACTTAACATCAAGAAGATAGTTGAGGAAGACAAAAAAGAATCTTCCGCTAGACCCCTTAGAAAAAATGACCCTCTGAATGTCAAGGAAGTATTATTCTGTCTTTATAGACGACTCAGTTTGTTGTTCTTTGTTATAGCAGCTCTAAGAAACAGGTACAGTCCTATTATCAGAGATTGCCATATTGTATCATTTACATATTTAAAGGTAGGTATATAAAATGTAGTTCCTGAATCTATATAGACTTGGAACAATTTCAGTTTAAGGTGTGGCACATGACTGGTGTCTTTTTCTAAGTACTGGTCCCTCCTGGTAACATGTAGCTGTTTCTCCTCCTTTGAGTTAAAGCATATCAACAAATGAAAGTCCTTTATTAAGAGAAAACTTTACCACAATAGCATCAATAAGGCGAATTCTACTTGGAGGAATTGATGCCTTGGATGGATTGCCAAAAGATTGTACCAATCTGTCTTGAAGGAAGTGCATGCAAGGTCCTCTTTAGAGGTCAAGAGGGTGAAACTTTATCTCACATACTGACAGTATGTGGTTAGGAGGGGCCCAGACTTGGGAAAAAAGGCATCATACTTGGAAAGGTGGAGGGTCCGAAAAAGAGAAGACCTTTGACAAGATGGATTGATACAGTGACTGTAACAATGGATGTGAGAATGGTGGAGATCATGAGGATGGTACAGAACAGGGCAAGAACAGATTGTTGTTAATAGTATTGCTATGAGCCAGACCTTACTCACTGACACCTAACCTAACCTTAGCTTGGAGAAGGTATCAGTTAATCTCTAAAAAGAAAATAGAGATTTCAGAAAAATGTCGAAGTGTTTCTTCTTCAATAGCTTTAAAAGGACTGGTCTAATATATATTTCGAAGCAAATTTCAAATCAGATTTTTACAAGTGCTTAATAAACTACTGAGTAAGAACTTTACAATTGATTCTACGAATATTAATAAGAAAACCATATAGGAGAGCTGAATGGAACATACTGACGAAGAGGCTCAAGCTTCTGTGGCTGAGGCAGTCATCCAAAAGGATTCTGTGTTTAAGGAGAGTGGAGTCACAGCTTGCTGTGAACTCACCGCAATACTACTTTTCTGGTACAGAGAAGACAAGTTGGAGTTTTGTTGGGAAAGTGTTGATGTTAGGCTTCATTCTTTTACTTTTCAGAAAGGTTCCAGACATTTCAAGTAACTTATGCAGAGTAGACGATGACAGGTCAATTAGCTGCCAAATCAAGGATGTGAAGACTAGGGGACAATTATGCTTGGAAAATTCCACTTACCTGAGCAATCAGGGTCCAGGAGAAGCTGACATTTAGGAGAGGATAAATACAGACAATATTTTCCTGATGCCTTTAATAACATGACAACAGGAAGGACAAGCTAAAGAAACTCAACCCCAAACAGACAATAACAATTTCCTGTCTCTTTAAAAAAAAACAAAAACAAAAAAAACAACACAACAATGACAGCAACAAACCAGGAGACAAAGCCCCAGGAGGGACAATAAACAGAAGAGAGGAAATATACCTATTAGGGTTGGTGTTTCAAATTATAATAATGATTTACCAAAGGTTGTTGTGTAGATAGTGAGCACAGTATAGTTCTCTGGACTTCCGACAATGAGAGCTGAGGAACATGGGGCCCTAAAATTCTTCCCAGGCAGAAGTAGAGCTGCGATTCTCAAGTGCTCACATGGCCTCGGTCCAGCACTCAGCTGAAGGGCGTTTGCTTTCTCAGCAACTGAATTATAGAAAGGGTGGAGGTGCGCAAGGGGCTGCTGTGTTAGGAGGAAACATTAATAACCCTGGATTTAGTTAAGTAGAGAATGGTTATTAATATTTTCTTAAATTAGAAAAATGAAACACTAATTCTTTAAGGAAATCAACTCAAAACCAGGAAGAGCAAATATCATTAGGATGTTCAATTGAATATATTGGCCATGAATGCTAATGTGATTAAATGAACGCAGATAGGCTGTGCAGAAATAGACATTTTCCTCAAGGTTGCCATGGCCTGTTTTGTGGTTTTATTTGAGTGAGTCATGGCACTGTATGGGGATCATGCAGTCTAAGCCCCCTGAAGCTTGGGTGTGCCCACTACCAGGCCTGGCCTAAGGCACCATTAAAATGAATAAATGGCTGTTCTCACTGCCAAATATAGGCTGATTTACCCCCGCCCCTATGTGAGATAGGCACTGGTAAAGCTGCTGGTGTGAGCGTTTTATTGTGAATAAAAAGTGAAAATGACTTAATAGTGAGGTCACATAATGTCTTCATAGTGAACCCAGACAATTCAATAGAAAGATTATATGATGCTATGGAAAAGAGAGACCTCATTGTCTTTTATTTTAATTTTATTTTATTTTGGTATTTTTATTTGGATTGCATACAAAAATTTGCATATATTGTGTTTCATTCATGTATATTGTGTTTTATACAATCTTTCATTTACATTGTGTTTCATACAATCATTCTTAAATGTTGCATTTTGTATAATGAACTACTGTTCATTTATAATTATTATTCCCTTGCTCTCTTTGCTGGTAATGATGCCCCAAATGGAGAAGAAGTAACGAGTTGAAATGATGCTAAATGCAAAAGCCTTGGGGTGATAGTTCTCCCTCTTGGATTGTTCTTTTTACCCCTTCTTCTTCTTTTTAATTTATTATTAATTTCAATGAAAATTTACAGAGACTTTGGATTTCCATTCATTCATTGTTGCACTTTTCTCTCCTCCCAACCCTCCCCCCTAGTAGTACACTACCCTCTTGGAAAAATAAAAGAAAAATTCTTTCAATATTTTACAGTCCCTCCCCCCAGGTTCACTCCACCATGTAGCCTTCACTCTAGACTCCTGTCATGACAAAAATACCTAATAATTTTCCCTCTTAAACAGTTTTAACCCTCATCTGTTTCAATGCATTATTGAATCCATCCTTTTCAGTCTCCTCCCAACCGTGAGGTCAGCCCTGCTTTACAACAGTGGCACCATGCAGTATTTATCTGTTTGTGACTGAGATAATTCACTCAGCCTAATGTCCTCCAGGGTCACCCATTTTGAATAATATTGCATGAGTTCCTTATTTTTCAATGCAGCATGGTATTCTATTGTGTGAATGAATATATCAGAGTTTCTCTATCCATTCGTTTGTTGATGGGCACTTAGGTTGTTTCCAACTCCTTGCTATTGTGAACAAAGCCGCAGTAAACATGGGTGTGCATATATCTGCTTGGATGTCAGTTATGGTCTCTTTGGGGTATATTCCCAGTAGTGGAATTGTTGGGCCCAATGGTATCTTTATTTGCAACTTTTTGAGAAAGCACCATACTGCCTTCCACAGTGGTTGCATCATGCATTGTTCTTATATTTAAGGTATGCTCTTTGGGATTTTGTACATTCTAGTAAAATAAATTTAAGTTCTAGGTCTTCTGTCAAAATTCCAAAGACCTATATCTGGACAGTGACTAGGATGATAGAAGAAGAATTGATACTAGAGTAGTCTTGGACATATCATGGATTGCCAAAAAACCAAATAGGTCTGTCTTTTTTTCTTTTTTTTTCCATTTTCTACTAGTTTATTTACAAAATGTGAATACATTGTTTTCAAGAACAAATTCTTTCATTTTCCCTCACCCCACCACCCATCATATTGTACAACCCCACCCTCTGCACATCCCCATCCCTCTGCTGTCTTGGAGAACATGACACTGAATTTCTCCTGGAAGGCTAGGATTTTGAAGCTCTGTGTCATATACTTTGGGCATGTGACCAGGAGGTACCGATCCTTGGAGAAGGACATAATGCTCAAAATAGTGGAGGGACAGAGAAGGAGAAGAAGAGCCCAGATGAGATGGATGGATTAATACAGTAATGGGGGTAAGGGGTGTGTTGGAGTCAGTGAGACTGGATCAGGACAAAACAGGCTTCAAAGCTGCTGCACATCGGGTCACTATGAGTTGCAGATGAATTGATGGCATATAAGAACGAAAGCACAGCTCTGATATTATGTATGTATTCTTCTTTCTCGTGTGTGTTTCTTGTTTCTCACAGATAGAAGTGGAGATTCAACTGAACGAAAGTGAAATTATAAAGCCTCATGTGCATTGCCCATCTTCACTATTTAATTCTTTTGTAGTACAGACCACCAACTACTCACATGCAAATTCAAGCTAACGCTGAGGAAAATTAAACCAAATCCAAGGCAACCAAAATATGACTTTGAGTCTATCACATCTGAATTTCAGAACCATCTCAGGAACAGGTATGAGGCTTTGAACACCAATGAGCGAAGGCCAGATGAGTTGTGGGAGAATATCAAGGGTATCATCCAGGAAGAGTGCAAATGGTCATTGCAAAGACAGAAGAGGAAGAGAAGACCAAAATGGATGTCAGAAGATACTCTGAAAATTGCACTGGAGCGCAGAGGGGCCAAAGCACAGGGAAGAATTCAAGATACTAAAGAGCTGAATAGAAGATTTCAAAAGGCAGCACGGGATGACAAAGCAAAATATAACAATGAAATGTGCAAGAAGTTGGAGTCAGAAAGTCAAAAGGGCTGAACTCGCTCAGTGTATCTTAAGCTCAAGGAACTGAAGAACAAATTCAAACCTCAAGTTGCTATGATCAAGGATGCTCTCAGCAGAATG
>NW_006400021.1:370620-381160 GCF_000299155.1 Elephantulus edwardii | reverse complement strand
AACTCCTAGTTTTGTTGATAGTTTCAATTGTTTTTCTGTTTTCTATTTCATTTATTTCTGCTCTAGTTTTTATAATTTCAGTTTTTTTAAAGGGTGTTGGGTTTATTTGCTGTTCTTTTTCAATTTGCTGGAGATATTGCGTTAGAGACTCAATAGTCCGTTTTTCCTGTCTTTTGATGTGTTTGCTTATTGCTATAAATTGACCTCTGATTACTGCTTTGGCTGTTTCCCAGAGGTTTTTGGCAGGTGGTGTTTTCATTGTCATTAGTTTCAAGAAACTTATCCATCGCTGCCCTCTGAAATCTTCTGTTAAACTCCTTAATATCTTGATTTCTTTCCTTTGTTTTGGCTTCTCAGCACTCAGGCACAATAGTTTCATCTGACATCCATCTTGGTTTTTTCTTCCTTCTCTGCCTTTGTAATGACCTTTTGTATTCTTCCTGGATGGTATTCTTGATATCCTCCCTCAGCTCATCTGGTCTTTTGCTCATTAATGTCCAAGGACTTGATTTAATTTTCCTCTGGTTTGCTAGAACTTGCATGTGAATAATTCGTGGTCTGTTCCACAATCAGCACCTGGCCAAATTTTCCCAGCTGATATTGAGCTTTTCCAGCGATTGTTTCCACAAATGTAATTGATCTGATTCCTATGCATACCATCAGGTGATATCCATGTGTATAGTCAGCGTTTGTGTTTCTTATAAAGTATATTTGCAGTGAATAAGCTGTTGATTGTGCAAAATTCTATCATTCTATCTCTGGCTGCATTTCAAGTCCATATTTTCCAACTGCTAGTCCTTCTTCTCTATTCCCAACTTTTGCATTCTTGTCATCCATTACTATTAATGCATCTTGATTGTATATATGATCTCTGACTGTAGAAGTTGGTAGAAATCTTCTATTTCCTCCTCTTTGGCTCCGGTTGTTGGTGTATATATTTGAATGACGATAGTATTCACTGGGCTGCCTCGTATGCATATGGATATTATCTTTTTTAAAAGATTTGCATAACCTTTTATTATTTTTTGTGTGGCAATGAGTTGATCTGATGCATAGTAATACCATATGACATAGAAGAACTGCCCTATAGTGTTTTCTATGCTGAGATCTATGTAAAAACAGGTTGCCAGGTCACTATTATCACTCACAGCATTGCTTTTTAAGATGGATCTAGAAATAAGTTTTTTAACTATGAGAGCAATCACATTTTTCCTCACCTTTTTGTCTCCAGCATAGTAGATCATATGATCCTCATCAAAAGGTCCTATGCCAGTCTATCTCATTTCACCAATATCTAGTATGTCAATATTTATGTGTTCAATTTCCTTCTCAACAATATCCAGTTTTTCTACAATCATGGTTCTTACATTCCATGTTCCAATCAGTAGTGTCTGCTTACAGCTGTTTCTTATTCTATTCCCATACTTGAGGGCTCAGCCTGAGTTGCCATATCTGCTACTCTAAGTGTGCTCTGTTATACATAAGGTTTTCAAAGTCCTGCTATTTTGGAAGTAGGTGGCCAGTCCTTCTTCCTAGTCTGTCGTAATTAGATTGCTCAGATTTAGAACATTATCTGTCAGACAAGTATTTTACAGAAAAGAGCAGATTAAAGATACTTCCCACTAGTAGAAAAAAACTAAAAGATTCTGTATTGTCCCCACCCTTTCCACGTGGGTTTTGAGCCATCCCTTGCTCTGCTCCATCAGGATTTACATCCACTCCCGCCTACCCCATTCAACAACAATCTCCCTATCCAGCCCTTGATGTGACGGCCTATATGTCAGTTTTTCTGGCTTCTGTGATTCTTAACATCTCAAGCTGCTGCCAGTTCCCTCCTCTAAAAGCAGTATCTCTTGACTTCAAGAGTTTTGAACTTCTGCTCCAGGATTGACTTCTTGTGCCTTAGGGCATCTTCTCCTCCATTTATGCTACAAGAATTTACCAGGGGAGACTGATGAAGCCTATAGATTTTGGTATTCAAACCTTGAGTTGCAATACTTAAGGGTGATTTGGGAAGAATATTAAATGATGCAGGAAGCATTAAAGAAGATGGAAAGAGTATACAGAGTCAATATACCAAAAGGAATTGGTGGACACAAAAGAATTTCATGAAACAACATATGAGCAAGAACCTGTGGTGAAGAAGGAGGAAATTCAAGCTACTCTGAAAGAACTGGCAAAAAAACCAAGACCCCAGGAATTGATGGCATACTGATTGACATATTTTAACAAACAAATGCTACCTTGGATGTGCCTCACCAAGTTGTGCCAAGAACTCTGAAAGGACAACCACCGGCCTACAGACTGGAAGAGATCTATATTTATTCCCATTCCAAAGAAAGGTGATACAACAGAGTGTGTAAATTATCTAGCAATATCGTTGATACCCCATGCAAGTATAATTCTGCTGAAGATCATCCAAAAACAACTGGAACAGAACATCAACAGAGAACTGCTTGAAGGGGAGGCTGGATTGGAAGAGGTCATGGTACTATGGATATTATAGCTAATGTCAGATGGATCTTGGCTGAAAGAAGAGAGTGTCAGCAGAATGTTTATCTGTGTTTCATTGACTATGCATTTGACTGTGTGGATAACAATAAGCTATGGCTGACTCTGAGAAGAATGGGAATCCCAGAACACTTGATTGTGCTAATGCGAAACCTATACTTGGACCAGGAAGCAGTCATCAGAACAGAGCAAAGAAACATGGCATGGTTCAAAACTGGGAAGGGTGTGCATCAAGGGTGTCCCCTATCTCCAGATCTTTTCAATCTGTATGCAGAACAGATTATCCAGAAGGCTAGGGCTCTATGAGGCGAAGTGTGGCATCAGGATTGGAGGTAGACTCATCAATAATCTGCTTTATGAAGATGACACAACCCTGCTTTCTGAAACTGAGGAGGACCTGAAGAACTTGCTGCAGAAAGTCAAGGACTGCATCCTTCAATATGGATTGAATCTCAATGTTAAGAAAACAAAGATTCTCACCACTGGGATGATTCATCATGATAGATGATGATGAGATTGATTTTATTAACAGTTTCAGTTTGCTTGGCCCTACAATCAGCATTGTTGGTACCAGCAGCCAGCAAATTAAAGACAAATTGCATTGGGAAATTCTGCTTTCAGAGACCTCTCTAAAGCACTGAAGAGCAGTGATGTCAGTCTGGACACTAAGGTGTGCCTGATAGAGACCATATTACTTGCTATATACATCAGAGAGCTGGACAATGACTAGGGATGATAGAAGGAGAGTTGATGCCTTTGAACTGTGATGCTAGATAAGAGAATTGAATACACTATCGACTGCTAGGAGAACAGGTATGTCCTGAATAGGGTATAGCCAGCCTGCTCTTTGGAGACAAGGATTCTGAAGCTTCATCTGACATACTTTGGACATGTTGCAAGGCAGGATCAGTCCTTGGAGAGGGACATCATGCTTGAGAGGGTGAGGGACAGTACAGGAGAGGAACATCCTTGATGAGATGGATTGATTTAGTCAAGGGTAATGAGGATAGGTGTGTAGGAGACAACAAGATTGGCAAGGGATAGAACAGGGTTTAAGGCTGTTGTACATAGGTTCACTATGAGTTGCAGGTGACTTGATGGCACATAACAACAACAAAAATCTTCAGGCAGAACAAGGATATGATCTAATTAATGATATAGAAGAATAAGTCTATAAATATTTCTACTGTAAGTAATTTAAATAAAATCCATAAGAGGTTTGATGTGAGCGGCTCGATGCTTTTGAACATTCAGTCACCCAGAAAATTTTACTTTTTAGGTGACCGTATCCCCTAAAACATTAGCAAAAATATGAAATTTTACTCTGGATAGAGAAGTTTCACAATAACCATGGTCATATGCAGAAATGAAAGGTTGCTAAACTTGAAACTTCATGGATGGTCATGTTCATATGGACTGCTTGCTGATAGAATTTTTTCTTAATTCCAGTAACCTTGCAATTGGTGGAAAGATATTCAAATGTACTATCTTTATATTGGCAAAAATTTCCATGAGTTATTCTGGTATTTTAATTTTTTCTTCAATAAGTAAATGAAATTCTTAATACTGGGAAAAAAATTTCCACACTCTCTGACCTCATCCTTTGTGAATAGTCTTATTGTCCTTTACTTTCCTAAATTCCCCTCATCACTGTAGACAATTAAATCCAGCTGTGGCAATCACCTTTCTCTCAATCCTTTCCTATTCATTTGCTGCTTTGTGGTGGTTTTTCGGGCTAGACAAGCATAGTTGCAAACATAGAATACACTGGCTCTGGTTTAGCTCTGAATAGCTTGACAGGGGAGGAGGGGAGCTGCTCACCTTTTTCTCAGGTCAATGGTTTGCTGCTTTATGCTGCTGGCCAGGCTGGGGGCTGAGTTACTCAATAACTATTGGGCATTTGAAGTGTTCTCCCAAGGCACGTAGGCAGCCTTGGAATTTTAGAAACTTGTTTCCCCACAAGTCTATTTGACACCAAATCAAATCTCTAGGAGCCAAATATAATTTTTCCAATATCTAGGGATGGGTAAACCTGGCTTTGTACTGAGTTCATGGAATATCTCAAAACCTTTTCAAATGTCCTAAGAATGGCCTAAACCAAGTCTACTTTCCCAAACATTTTACTTAATTTAATAATATAAGAAGTCCATATGCATTTTAATGAAAATGTAATCCATATGTTTGGTTCCTTTTTTGCACTCAATCCATCAAAATATTTTGTAAGAGTTATCTATAGTCCAAGAAACCTTCCATAGGATTTAAAAAGAAAAGCCTGGTTACGCTGTTCTTCCCACCCTCATGCCATTTCTTTTTCCGTCACAGCAGGCATGTTCTGTCTTCCCAGTCCATATCTGACTCAAGTCTTATCTCTCACTCTCGTTCCACACCAGTTCTGCTTTGGTGTGATCATTCATTGAGTGGTTTGTAAAAACCTTATTCCTTTTGCTTTTCTGAGCAGCTTGATAAGCTGTAAAATGAGGGGGAAAAGGAAGAAATGAGATTCTTACTTAACATTGTGGGAGGAGCATAAAGACCTAGACTTAAGCTATAATACCTTACGTGTTCTTCTATGGCCCAGGGTTGAATGAAGAGTCATTATCCCACCTCATATTGATGCATTTCATATTGAAGGTGGATCATAGAAATGATTACAAGTCTCACTTTATGATTAGAGGGGGAATAGGTGGTTTCACTTGACTTCTGGCTAGATATCCTCATGGACAGCCAGCACTGTCAATGGAGTCTGTGTTGCTGAGCAGGTTTTAGTGCAAGTTCTAGAGCAAAATAGATTAGGAAGAATTGTTTGGTGATATACCTTTGAATACTGTTGCTATTATGTGCCTTCAAATGAGAACTAACTCATAGCTCCCCCTCCAAGGAGTTTTCAGAGGCAGTAAATCACATAGGAAATTACCCAGCTTTCTCCCACAGAGCAGCTGGTGTATTCAGTGTGCCTTTGGGTTGGCCACAAAATTCCTTATTACGCCAATGAAAACCCCCTTGATGGCAATGATCAGATCCTGATCTGATCATAGGATGATGCAAGGCTGAGTATCATTTTGTTCCATTGTGCATCATGTCACTAAGAGTTGGGGGGCTGACTCTACCCCAGATAACAAATATGATCTATATAGAGGTAGTTCCAACCAATAGTCATTGGGAGAAAAGAAGATTCATAGTTTGCAAGTAGCCAGCAAATTTCTACTCAAAGGTTAGAGTTCATCTGAACAGAAACTGGTAAATTGATAAAGGAGTATGTGCTAAGTACAGTTCACTGGACAACTAGCAGTCCAATGGAGGATGAAAGGAAGGAGAGTGGGCCAGCAAAGAGTCGGGCAGAGAAGGAAATTGGTAACCTTGGCTGCTCTCTTCAATGAGGTAATCACTGTTGTTCCTTTGCCCAAAAAGCTCCAGATGCAATTGATCTCATTACAGATCAGCACAGAATTGGCTTGGCCAAATTGTTCTCTCCAAGTGTCTGTCTCTCTCCCTTTTCTGAAGGTTCTTTTGTTTTTGGATTAATCTAGAGTTATCCTAAGTTGCTTACTTATTACAAGTCCTGAGCCAACAAGGTAGACATGATCTTCAATTAACTCCCAGAAGTCTGCTCCAATCATCCCTCTCTGCTCTTATTTCCTTAATCTCTATATGAGACTCAAACTAATATAAAGAAACTAGGTTTAGGAGAATTCTATCAAAGATTAGTCACACATTTTGATGTTGACTTGCAAGGAGACTTCTCAAGATTTCATTTTTTTTCTCATAGATTGTAGGACAGAAGATCCTTAGGGCATGAAAATAACTTCTGAAGACTGTTACTCTGTGCCTTTGCCTTCAGTAAAGATTGAACATAAAACACTCTTTTCACAGAGAGTTCTTCCTTTTTCTTTAAACTCTCAAGGGAGACCCACAAACTCCTTTCTAATGTATGGCATGTGGCCAGGAGGGACTGGTCCTTGGAGAAGGACATCCTACTTGGAAGAGTGAAGGGACAGAGCAGAATAGGAAGAGCCTGGATGAGATAGATTGGCACGATAGATAACTGGGACAATGGGATTAGGTGTGTCAGAGACAATGAGACTGGCTTAGGATAGGGTAGAGTTCAGAGCTGTGGTACATAGGGTCGCTATGAGTCGCAGATGACTCGATGGCACATAATAACAGCAACAACGATGCATGGGAATTCCTTAATCGAGCTGATTACGGGATTTGGGCTTATAGGTGGTAAGTGGGGAGATGGCTTTGCAGTATAAGGACATTGGGGTTTTTTAGCAGGGATTGAGGACTGTGTAGTGACTTGCAAGTTAAAAAACCCAAACCCCTAGATCCTTATCTGGACCCAGAGCAAACTCTTGTTTAACTCTAGGTTTGTGAGTAAAACTTTTTTGGCTTTATTTTCCTTATCTGTATAATAAAGCAAATCTCTCAAGTCTCTTACTGTTCTAAGAGTTTTCTGAACAGTAATTTTAACTCACTTGGGGAATAAGTTACCAGAATCAGAAGGGAAATTAAATCAGTGCCTACTGATTTGTGTTTCATCTGCCTCAAGTTCTTTCTTACACAACCAGCGATATGCCTAGCCAGTCAAGATATAAACATTTCTATCTCTTTTCACTCTTTTGTACATTTCAAAGGCTCATGTTTAAGATCATTACTAAAGACCCAAACATATTGCCTCAGAGTCTTCTCTAATTCCTGGAAACTCTACATAGTGTTTTCAAGCCTGTAAATCTTTGCAGACACAGGCATCTCTTCCTCGTTAGTGTTACTAATGCCCTTGTGAAGTGCCATTGAGTCAACTATAACTCATAGTAAACCAACAGAACAACAGAGTAGAACAACAGAGCAGAACCTTGCCCAATTCAACATCAGTCTCCTAATTTCCACCATTTTCAAGGCCATTGTTACAGTCACTGTGTCAATCTACCTTTTTAAGAATCTTTCTGTCTTTTCCTGACCCTCTGCCTTTCCCAGAATGATCTTTTCCCCAGACTGGCCTCTCCTAAGTAAATCATACAAGAGGAGATTTCTCATCTTCGTCCTGAGGAGCACCTGGGTGGGTTCAAGGGTTGGCAGCACCGCTCCTTACCACTGTTGTTGTTGATGTTAGGTGT
This sequence comes from Elephantulus edwardii, assembly GCF_000299155.1. Classification (NCBI taxonomy): domain Eukaryota; kingdom Metazoa; phylum Chordata; class Mammalia; order Macroscelidea; family Macroscelididae; genus Elephantulus; species Elephantulus edwardii. The sequence continues at coordinate 373,535 of NW_006400021.1, read as the reverse complement.
ATTCGAGTTGAGTATGACTTAGAGTGACCCTCTGAACAGTCATCCTGAAGCTTACCCTATTCTGTGTCATTCTCATCATCTTCAGCCCATTGCTGAAGTCACAGTGTCAGTTCATCCCATTGGGGGTCTTCCTCTCCCTCACTGACCCTCCATCTTTTCAAGCATGATGTCCCTTTCCTAGAAATAGTCTCCCCTAACCAAAGCATGAAAGATGAAGCTTCATTATCCTTGACTCCAGAGGAGCACTCCTACCTCACCCTTTCCAGGACATACCTGTTTGTCCTTTTGACAGTCTATGAGATATTCAATACTTTTCTCCAGCACCACCACTCAAAAGCATCAATTCTTCTTCTGCCATCTTAACTCATGGTCCAGCTCTTTGATGCATAGCAGGTGATTGAGAAGACCATGATCTGAATGAAGCTACCTTAATCTTCAAACAGACATCGTTACTCTTCAATATTTTGGAGAGGTGTTTTACCATTAGGTCATCTGAATTTCTATCTAATACTTGTTACTGATAGAGACTCATTAATTTGGTGACATGGAAGATAAACACTGGCCCTTGGGTAACTAGGATATAAGTGCTACAGTATATGAGCACTAGAGGCAAATTGGGTTTGTCATGCTGAGCCTTCCTTTCTAAGTGGGTTTAGGCACTCTGTAGCCCTTTCTCACTGCTCCCCTTGTTGCACCGCTTATTTTGTGTTTATACATCAGGAACTTCTAATAGACTTTAGTTTCCAAGGGAAAAGGTATAATAATCAGAAAAGATATGATTTTAAGTAAAAAAAATCCCCAGTGTTTCAAGATTATTGATTTTAATGTTCTAGTGATATTACTATTGCTTGGCAGCATTTACTTAGGAAAGACAGAGTCCCTATTCAAGCCTCAGTAATGCTGAGCAAGCCACTTACAAAGCAATTTGGAAGTTATGAACAGAAAGTATAGGTATGCTGTAATTCAAAGCAGAGACATAAGCCTCAGTTAGACAGCATTCTATAATGCAGTTTTTCAGAACTTTGACACTTAAAAATCACTTGATATAAATTAGTGATGTGTTAAAATGGGGGAGGGGAAGATAAATTCATCATAATGTTCTAAAAATAATATTAAAACTTGTTTTTAAATTAACAGCAATAATAATAATAATAATAATAACTTCATAACATTACCAGCTTGTTTGAGTTTTAGCCCAGATTGCGCATTTGGATAGCTTATCTTTTACTTCTCAACTCTGCTTAATTGCAAAATTCTTGCTGTGCAGAGGTAACTCGTGGTTGCTGTGATGTTAAACACTGTGACACTCATGTGTCAAATGCGATAATGGTTACCCACGGTGGACAATGTTTGGTGGAACTTCCTGATTAAAACAAGCTTGGAAGCAGGAGTGGCATCCACGTCTGAAATAGCTCGCCTCTGGAAACCCTATGAACCTGGAGAAAGGATGAAAGTTATACAAGTGTTCAGGTCTTTCATTCATACGGTTGCTATGAGTCGCCTATGACTTGATGACACTTAGCAATGACAACAACATTGTTGAATTATAGATTTTTACAAATTATAGCAAAATAGTTTTAGATACTTGGAGTGGGAAATTATGAAAAAGTTTCTCACTGAAGATAACATTGAGTTTTCCATCATAAAGTAAGTTCAAGAGTATATTCACTTGATCATTTAGGTAAATGGTTGTGACTCAATCTTGGGCAGCCAGTTTTTGCCTTACAGATAAATATTTATTTTCATGTCCTGTTTTATAATTTGAATGTGGTGTTTTATTGTTTTGGTTTTTTTGTTTGTTTTATTTGTTCTTTTTTTTTTTTTTAAGCTCTGTTGGTTTAGTGGTAAGAATGTGTACTGCAATCCCAAAGGCAAGGGGTTTGAATCCACCAGCTGCTCCATGGAAAAAGGTTGGGTAATCTCCTCCCATATGATTTTACTGCCTCAGGAAACCCACTGGAGCTGTAGTGTCTTCTTAATGGTGCACAAAAACAACATTCAGTGTTTGTCACTCATTTTTTTCTCATGCTGGATGAAGAAAATTATCAAATGCAGGAATAATTACTCTCAAAGATTGAGCCAAAAGTAATAGGTTGACATGTGGAAACTAACTTTCTGCTAGAACATGATTGGGTTATAAAAGAAATAAAGAATGAAATTAAAATAATAGGTTGAACCCATTTAAAACACTGGACAGATTACTGGTCTACATCACTCAAGAGTAGTGTCATGCAGAAAGCTATTTCAATTTCACCTTTCTTCTGAGAAACTACTGTGAGCCCTCTTTTTCATTCATGGTTAGAAGTTATCAGATCAAAAAATTGAATCTTGATGTTTTCTGACCATTTTATGCCCCATGTATTGATTACGTTAACAATTTTCAGTAGTTCTCTCAACTTTGAATCAAAAGCCCAAGTTATGTTTCTGATCATTAGCTGCTCTTTGTATATAAACCAGTGTGTATGGACTTACCTTCCACTGCAATTATCTTTCATTCATGGAGAAAAAGAACTCCTTTCTGTTCAGTAAATCAGTGTTTAATTGCTCTGAGGCCAAGTGTAACTTCCTCAATTTAACTAAATCAGTTAGATCTGCAATTAATTGATAGTGCAATAAACAACAAAACCCCTTTTTTCTATGAAAAAAATCTGCAAATTTATCAAGTACTTTTTGCTCAACTGTGCATCCCACATATAGCACGGTGGTTGGGCAGGAGTTCGGCTTTTACGCAAAAGATCAGCTATTTAAACCCTTAAATCGCTCTAGAACAACATGATGGTCTTTTCCCTTGCAGATTGTTGTTGTTGTTATGTGCTGTCAAGTCGTTTCCGACTCATAGCGACCCTATGCACAACAGCTCTAAACCCTGCTCTATCCTGCGCCAACCGCACTGCCTCTGACACACCCATCCCGAT
>NW_006400021.1:359876-368085 GCF_000299155.1 Elephantulus edwardii | reverse complement strand
TCATCAGACTCAAAATGCCCCATGCCAGTCCATCTCATCTCTCCAATGCCTAATATGTCAATATTTATGCGTTCCATTTCTTTCATAACAATTTCTAGTTTTCCTTCATTCATGGCTCTCACATTCCATGTACCAATCACTAGGGTCTGCTTACAGCTGTTCCTCCTCCCTTGCGTTTCCATGCTTGATAGTTCTACCTAGGTCCTGTCTCCTGTCTTATTTCTTAGGATCACTGTGCATTAGAATCAAGTAGACTTAATGGATATACGTCAAAAGCTAATTTTTCCTCTATTGATCTGTAGTTTTGTTCCATATAATATCTTATATAAAAGAATTGAATGCGCCTTTCCGCGCTACCCGCACAAGGGTCCATACAGCGTTGTTCTGCCGTAACTTAAAGGGGAAACGTCCACAATGTCCGGAGCCCTGATGTCCTGCAGATGAAGGAGGAGGATGTCTTCAAATTCCTTGCAGCAGGAACGCATTTGGGCGGCACCAACCTTGACTGCCAAATGGAGCAGTACATCTACAAAAGGAAAAGTGATGGCATCTACATCATAAACCTGAAGAGGACCTGGGAGAAGCTGCTCTTGGCTGCTCGCACCATTGTTGCCATTGAAAATCCAGCTGATGTCAGTGTCATTTCCTCCAGAACTACAGGCCAGAGAGCTGTTCTGAAGTTTCCTGCTGCTACTGGGGCCACTTCTATTGCCTGGCGCTTCACTCCTGGAACCTTCACTAACCAGGTCCAGGCAGCCTTCCGGGAGCCTCGTCTTATGGTGGTTACTGATCCCAGGGCTGACCACCAGCCTCTGACAGAAGCATCTTATGTTAACTTGCCCACCATTGCCCTGTGTAATACAGATTCTCCTCTGCGTTATGTAGACATTGCTATCCCGTGCAACAACAAGGGAGCTCACTCTGTGGGTCTGATGTGGTGGATGCTCACCCAGGAAGTCCTGCGCATGCGAGGCACGATCTCCAGGGAGCACCCGTGGGAGGTCATGCCCGATCTGTACTTCTACAGAGATCCGGAAGAGATTGAAGAGGAAGAACAGGCTGCTGCTGAAAAGGCTGTGACCAAGGAGCAGTTTCAGGGAGAATGGACCGCCCCTGCTCCTGAATTCACTGCTACTCAGCCTGAAGTGACAGGCTGGTCCGAAGGCGTCCAGGTGCCTTCTATGCTGATTCAGCAGTTCCCTACTGAAGACTGGAGTGCTCAGCCTGCAACTGAAGACTGGTCTGCAGCCCCCACTGCTCAGGCCACTGAGTGGGTGGGTACCACCACGGAATGGTCTTAAACTGCCTTTTAAAAAGTGGAAATAAGGTTGACGGAAAATAAGCAATGTGTTTCATAAGGAAAAAAAAAGAATTGAATGCCTACATTATCAAACTTTTAATATTAGCAGAACAATTGATGCAGAAATTTGAGAAGGTGTGTTCCTCTTTTCCTCACAGAAAGAAAATTGCTATCATCATTGTAACTGATTCTGTATGCTTCTTGATAATATTGTGGTTTTGAACTTCTTTTTTTTTTTTGCATCAACTCAACTCACTGCCTTTAAATTGGAATAGATTCATAGCTGACCCTTCAGCAGGTTTTTGAAGCTGTAAAATCCCAGAGATGGGCATTGTCCATATTCATCTCAAGGAACAACTTGTAGATCCAAACCTTCAGAGAGGCATGGACTTTGAGTTAGTAGAATAACTGCCTATGGGCTATATTAGCTGAACTTTTAAATATTGCTTCAATGATTTTGAACTCTTCTCTGCCTTTGGTGTAGAAAATAACATATTTAGGATTGAAATCATAATTTTGCCCTCAACATAGAATAATTTGATAGCTTATTGGACTTCATTATTTGACAATGTTGTTGTTATATATCTAGTCAACTAGGACTCATAATGACCCTTTGAACAATAGGTCTTAACCCTGCCCTCTCCTGAGCCTACCTCACTGTCTCTGACACATCTGCCTCCATTGCCACAGTCAGTCACTGTGTCAATCTCATATTTCTAAAGTTGGCCTTCCATTACTCTTCAGTAAGATAATAAAGACAGCCCTTAACCTGTGGGGCTAAGTAAATAGTCCTGGAATTTCTCATTTGTAATGTTAGGGATATTGTGAACTTAATAAACAGGTTGGATGCAGATGGTGGAGCAATTTGATCCACATATTAAGCAGTCTGTTAAGTGATTCTGCACACTATGGGGCTTCATTGATATTATTTAAGCTGGAAAATGGCCCCTGTAGGAATATTTATTTGGCATTATTGTGTAAGCCATTTCAGAAGAGTAAGATATTACATACAAGAAAATTAGTGGAGAAAAATTACAATTTATCAATAGCCTTAAAAATGTCATAACCTTTTATGGGTAACTCTACTCCATATAAGGAAATATCCCTAATGTAGAAAATATCGCATATGAAAAGATGATCAGTATTTACCACGTTTAACATGCTATTCCACATACTTCTCTATTCTGTGGCTGGACCATGCCCTTCATTTCCACCTTTAGCCATGTAGTGTTTGTGTGCATAGCTTTTAGAGGTAGACAGCCTGGGGTTGGCGCTATCATTTAATGAATGAAGTAAATGTCTTGACCTTTATAAATAAAGATAAAGATAGACTAGTGCACTTGTTTTAAGATTTGTATATAAGATATTTATAAGGAAGCTCTAGTAGCCTAGTGGTAAGAAGCTTTGCTGCAATCCCAAAGGCACACTATTTGAATCCAACAGCTGTTCCATGGAAGAAGAATGGACAACTCCTCCCATGCAATTTTCTGTCTATAAAAACCCACTACAGGGTCAGCTATGGAACAGTTCCAACCTTTGGTACACAGCAACAATTACAATATGAGATATTTATAAGTCACTTAACATAGGGTTTGGAAACATATTTATTTAATTAGTACTAGACATTTTAAAAGGAGCTCTGGTGGCCTAGTGACAAGAAGCTGTTCTGCAATCCGAAAGACATGCAGTTCGAGGTCACCAGCTGTTCCACAGGGGGAAGATGAGCAATCTCCTCTTGGGAGATTAACAGCATCTGAAAACCTGCTGGAGAGTCAGCTGTGGGTTGGTTCTGACTCTATGGTACATGACAACAATAACACTTTTTTTTTGTAATTCTAATCATTTGGGACAAAGTTCAAAAGCAATCTCTCTATGAAACTTTTTTGATTTGCTAGGTTAAAAGATTTCCACCCCAACCCCCATCTCTAAAAAAATATTTTCTGTAGTTGTTATTGTTAAGTGCTGTCTGGTTGAATATGAGTCTTAGCAACTCTTATAAACAACGGATCTGAAACTTACTCTATCTTTCATTAGTCTCACCATCTCTGACATAGTCAAGCCCATTGTTAAGACATTGTGTCAGTCCTTCTTGTTGATGATCTTCCTATCTTTCTCTGATTTTATACCTTCATAGCATGATGTCTTTTTCCAAGGATTAGTCCCTCCTGACAACAAAGTATTGAAGACAAAGTTTCACCATCTTCATCTCTAAGAAGCATTCTGATTGCACTTCCTCCAAACAAAACAGACTTTGTGATTCTTTTGGCAGTTCATGGGAAATTCAATATTCAACACCAACAGCACAATACAAAGGCATTAATATTGCTTCAGTCTTCTTTATTCATTGATCAACTTTTGAGCGTGTATGAAACAATTGAGCACAAAATGGCTTGCATCAAGCCCATCCACGTCTTGAAAGTGACTTTCTTACTACTTTGAATTTTAAGTTGTCCTTTACTATTTATAACTGCAGTTTTTCCCCACTGCAACACACCGTTTGATTTTTCAGCTGCTATTATCATGAAAGTTGATTGTAGATGCAGGTAAAATAAAATTAACAACTTTAATCTTTTCTTAATGTTGCTTATTGGTTCAGTGGTGAGGATTTTTATTTTCTTGATGTTGAGATGTAACTTATATTGAAGGTTATTGCGTTTTATCCTCTGTATTAGGTATGTCAACTTTTCTTCACTTTCTGTAAGCATGTTTGTGTCATCTGAAGAACTCAGATTGTTGATGAATTTTCCTCCTATCCAGACTACATCCTTTTACATATAGTACAGTTTCTCAAATGATTTGCTCAGCAGAGAGGTTGAATAAGTGTGGAGTAAAAATACAACTCTGATGCACACCTTTCCTGATTTCTAAACCATGTAATATTCTCTTGTTCTGTTGGAACAACTACTTCTTGGCTTATTTATAAGTTTTGCACAAGCGCAATAAAGTGTCTTGGGATTCCCATTCATCTCAATGTTATCCATAATTGAATATGATCCACACAGTCTTTATGTGGATCACAATACCCTTTGCACAGTCAAAAAAAGAGAAGTAAACATTTTTCTTTAGTACTTTATGAAAATTAATCATATAATACATGCATTTCTGCCCATTAAAAAAAATACTCATGTAAGTCACAATCTGTACAGTAAAAATAAGCATGGGCTTTATGAGGGGGAGTGTGGCATAAGAATTGGGGAAGACTCATCAACAACCTACATTATGCAGATGTCACAGCCTTGCTTGCTGAAACCGAGAAGGGTATGAAGGCTTTGCTGTTGATGGTTAAGGACTGTAATCTTCAACATGGATTAAAGCTCAACATCAAGAAAATTAAGATTCTCACCACTGAACTAATTGACAGCATCTTGATAGATGGAGAAGAAAGTGAATTTGTTAACAATTACAGCTTGCTCGGCTCCATAATCAACTCTCTCGGCACCTGCAGTCAGAAATCAAAAGACGATTTTCACTGGAAAAATATCTGCTGGCAGAAACCTCTACAGAGTACTGAGAAGCAATGATGTTAGTCTAGAGACGGAGGTGCACTTTATTCAGGCCATGGTCTTTGCAATTACTTGCTATGTATCAGAGAGCTAGACAAAGACTAAGAGAAGAATCAATGCCTTCGGATTGTGATACTAGAGAAGAGTCTTGAACCATGGACCACCAAGAAAAAAAATAGGTCTGTCTTGAAGAAGGCGAAACCAAGTTTCTCCTTGGAGGCTGGGATTTTGAAACTCCATCTCACAGACTTTGGGCATCATTCTTGGAAGGGTGGAGTGACAGAGTAGGAGGGAGTGATGAGATGGGTTGATACAGTAACTGGGGTAATGCGGTAGGTGTTTTGGAGTCAGTGAGACTGCCTCATGATAGGGCCAGGTTCATAGGTGCTGTACACAGGGTCACTATGAGTCACAGGCAACTCCGTGGCACATAACAACAAATTGTTCATAGTTCGATACCTATTATAGAGTTTATCTTTTAATATGATTTTTCCTAGCCATTATTTGACTATGATTGCTATAATTTTTGATGAGTGGGAATATGTGGACAGGGAATATTAGCCTATCCACATGGGAATTGGCGATCTACCATTCCATAAAAGGATTGGTCACTCTCAAAAATCTATAAGGGGATTGACTAAACTTGTCATTGAATTGAACAAGCCAGCAGCAAGAGGCAGACAGACTCTGCAGTGCCATGAAAAAGAAGCAAGAGAATGTAGGACATCCTTCTTGCTAGAACAATGACAGCAACACCTATGATCAAACTGAAGACCTGATGTGAGATAGAACCTTGCAGTGGGGGAGAGAGCCAATTGGAACGACTGAGAACTTTTTTGGGCAACTGGGGGTGGGAAGCCAATATTGATAGGACTGAGAACTTGGGAACACTAGCCTAAATCTGGACTGTATTCTAGTATTAATCTGGATTACAACCTTTTGACTTTCCCAATATGTTTCCTTAGTGGTCTGTGAGCTATCACATTGACTTTTAGCCCCAGAAATGCAGTACAATTAATGCTGAGATAAGTAGAAAGAGGTATGGGAACGTAGGGGACATATTGGACCTCATCATCAGCCTTGGTTTTGTGTTATTGATACTGTTGACAGGGACAGTTCCCTTTTTTGAATGCCAGACAGGGCCATCCCTTGCTCTTTTACACTTCCTTCTTGATTTTTATCTATGACACATAATTATGGATTAATTTATCTTTTCATCATAGCACTGTTTTGTTCCATAGAAAAATTAACAATTTATTTTCCTTTGAAGTTAATTTGGGGTACATTTCTCTGTACCACTAAATTTTATTTGTATCAAAATCTTCTTGGCAAAACCTCAATAACTAGTGATTGGAACATGGAATGTGAGAACCATGAATGTGGGAAAATTAGATATTGCTAAGGAGGAAATGGAATGCATAAATATTGACATACTAGGCTTTGGTGAGATGAGATGGACTGGCATGGGGCATTTTTAATCAGATGATCATATGATATACTACTCCAGAGATGAAAAGGTGAGGAAAAATGGAGTTGCTTTCATAGTTAAAAAAGCCATTTCTAGATCCATCTTGAAGTACAATATTGTGAGTGACAGGATAATATCCATATACATACAAAGAAGTGCAGTGAATACCACTATCATTCAGATATATGCACCAAAAACCAGAGCCAAAGAAGAGGAAATAGAAGATTTCTACCAACTTTTACAATTGGAGATCAATTGAACATGCACTCAAGATGCATTGATAATAATGGGTGACTGGAATGCAAAAGTTGGGAACAGAGAAGACGAATCAGTAGTTGGAAAACATGGACTCGAAGACAAAAATGGAGCTGAAGATAGAATAATTGAATTTTGCACATTAACTAGGTTGTTGTTGTTGTTATGTGTTGTCGAGTCGTTTGCGACTCATAGTGACCCTATGCACAACTAGGTATCAAATGAATTAATAACTTTACCCTCATTACAAATGAAAATTGAATTTCAATGTCCTCAAATCCCACTTTTTCCAGTTTCACAGACCACATTCCCACTGATAGCTCAAAAATTCTTACCCATCTCTGAAATACTGGTATTCAATCATGAGATGCATTGTTATCATAAATTGTTTGTCTCATGTGAGTTTTGAATCGTATCTCTCCTATTTGATTGGATGATTACTCCTAAGATGAGCCATGCTTACAAAGACAGGACTCCCTTTATAACAAGAATTTTGAAATGTTTCTAGAATGAAATGGAGTTGAAAAGGTTAAACTTGTGCCTCTTGTAACAAGTTAAAGGACAAAAAAGGAAACTCTATCTGTGTTCCTGGTCCCTGCCACAATAACAATTTGTACTCCTTATTTTAAAAGTGTAACCACTCAAACACTAATAACAAACAGACACATGAACCTTCTAAGAAAATCCCTTTTCACTTCTCCTCAAAGGCTCAGAGGCAGACAAACAACACATGGAGGATATAAAATTAGAGAGAATTAAAAGTGTAAGTGCACAGGTGCTTGTTTGCATTATTTCAATTTGCACATGGCATCTCTGTGTTTGTCAACTCCCATTAGCTCCTACCAGGCAGAATTCTAAGATCAGTGACTGGTAAAAGAATCATAGATTCCCATGAAGCTCCCACTTCAGTAAGGCCATTTTCCTCCCCTTTCCTTAAATTAGTCACATTAGGAGAATAGTACTTATCCATGTGTGCTTCCAATATTCAGCAAATTTTAAAGGCTTCTTTAAAATTATTCCAATTTATACCTAAAAGTAAAATTCAGCTCTTTTGTAGTTTCCTCTTACTGTTTATATAAAACATTATCATCCATCTGGTTGTAATATTATTTTCAAATGTGTTTCAATGCTGTATTTAAAAAAATCACACTTCCCCTCCAGGAATCATCACACTCATACTACAGTTAGTCCTTAATTTATCTCAAAGCTCTGTTCTGACAACTTCCCCTTAAGTTCTGGAGAAAGTGTACACACACACAAACACACACATACATATATAATGTTATTGTTCTAATATTATATAATTATATATTATATAGTTATTCTTTTATACATATTATTGTTATTGTTCCAATGTATGTTGTTATGAGCAGTAAAGATGGACCAACTCTTAGCATACGCTCCAGTTTGTTTTTAGAAATTGTAAATCTTATGAGAATAAATTGGCCACTGGTGGATTCAAATTGTCTTTGGGTTGGCAGTTCAATTTCTTACCACTAGGTCACCAGAGCTCCAAAAACCTGCTGGAAGGCCAGATATGACCAGTTCCAATTGGATGGTGATGAGTTGAGATACCATTAAAATATATGCTACATATGAAATGTGCGAGGAGCTAGAGTCAGAAAATCAAAAGGGCCGAACTCGCTCAGCATTTCTTAAGCTCAAGGAACTGAAGAACAAATT
>NW_006400021.1:357488-358050 GCF_000299155.1 Elephantulus edwardii | reverse complement strand
GAACTGACTTACAGCTGACCCGCCAGCATGTTTTCAGAGACTAGGCTGTAAATCTTATGGGAGGAGATGGCCCATTTTTCTCCTGTGACTAATGAATTAAAAATGCCAACGCTGCTTCACCTTTGGGTTAGCAAATGCTCATAATTCAAGTGTATTTAAGTCAGGGACCACTTGTACTGCTAGTTGTAATGCTGAATTTATTGGCTAATTTACTAGGTGGCAAGCACTGTGAAATATTTACTTTCATTATGCTCAACAATTTTAGAATGTTGAGAAGATAAAGATAAAATTCAGGAAGATAAGTCTTACTTACAGAGATAGTAATTTGCCCCACATTCCTCACCATTTTTTGATGATGTTAAAAAGAAAATGTTTCAGACTCTGAAGATAATGCCAAAAGCATTTCTACATCCTCTTTGAACAGGGATATCATGGTATGAGGTGACATGAGGATGTTTATAGCTTTGTGGATAATTCCCATAAAGGAAAGAATACTTGTTTGCACAAGTATTGTCACTTTTGTTAAAAATAAGATCATTATTTCACATGCTCATTCCCAGAG
>NW_006400021.1:352526-353820 GCF_000299155.1 Elephantulus edwardii | reverse complement strand
CCATAATGCTCATAAGAGACAAAGTAAGATCAAGCTTAGAAGTGCTAGTCCAAAGTATAAAGAGACTACCAAATACAACCAGAAATGCACACTCTAAAGAGGATAAAGTTGAGGCATGGGACCTTCTAAAGATTAAAACTGTGTACATCAAAACCTTTTTCCAACAGGGTGAAGAGAAAACCTACAGACTGGGAACAAACATTTGGTAATACCATCTCAGACAAGAGTCTTATGCAAAAGTTTACAGAATACACCTGGACCTCCACAAGAAAAAGACTGATAACTCAATTACAAAATGGGCAAAAGACATGGAAAGAATTTTCACAGAGGAAGATACTCTAACGGCAAACAAACACATGAAGAAATGCTCCAAATCACTGGCAATAAGAGAGATGCAAATCAAAACCATAACGAGATACCATCTCACTTCACTAAGAGTGGCAAAGTTTAACAAGGGCATCAAGTCATAAATCTTGGAGAGGATGTGGATGGTTTTTATTCAAATAAAATAGATTTTTTAAATGTAAGATCTTTGTAGGGGAGGGGGAAATTAAGAAATTATTCAAAAAAGGAAATGCAATGTTTCATGTGACCTAGATAATGAAGCCATCTTCATGTATTGTTATCTCCACAACACTCAATTGATCTTACAAGTCAGCTCTATTATTGTGGAGGGCAAATGTATACGAAAAGACGTGAAAGTCTTGTAGACCGGCTATCACATATAACAACAGAAATTCATTGTCTTCCAGTTTAGGAGCCTAGAAGTTGAAATCCAGAGTGCTGTCTGTCCCTAGAGGAAGGCTTCTTCTGCGTGTCTCTTGATCCTAGGAATTTCCTAGTACTTTGAATCCTAATCCCAAAGGACGTGTTCCACTCCTGATTTTCTTTCTTAGTGGTATTTAGACTCTCCCTAACTCTGACTTTTCTCTCCTTTTGAATCATATGAAATAAAAGATGTTAGAGACTATGCTTCAGAGAAACTTCCCTGGCAGGTGATAAGGGAAGTAATAAGTATAAAATTGCTGCATCCTATCTTGAATCCTTTTTTCAACTTGTGAGCTTATCCTATCATGGGGGAGCATTACAAAACTTTCATATTGCTTCATTATGTAGTCTTGATTTGAATGGCAGAAGATTTCAAAATTCAATCCATGATGAAGACTCTTTGTATTTATTTTATTTATGACTTTTCATGTTTCTTGGGTGTGTATATTTATAATATTTATCATTTGGTGGATATTTTCAACCATTATTCTCATTATTTTCAACTAATATTCAACCAAAATGTTTT
>NW_006400021.1:343357-352426 GCF_000299155.1 Elephantulus edwardii | reverse complement strand
AAGGATTCTGAAGCTTCGTCTGACATACTTTGGGCATGTTGCCAGGAAGGACTGGTCCTGGGAGAGGGATATCATGTTTGGGAGAGTGGAGGGACAGCACAGGAGAGGAAGATCCTTGATGACATGGATCGATTCTGTGAGTGTAGTGGTGGGAATGAATGTGTTTGAGACGGCGAGGTTGGGACAGGATAGAACGGCGTTTAGGGCTCTAGTACATAGGGTCGCTGAGTCTCAAATGACTCAATGGCACATAACAACAACAACAATGGTCATGTGAAGTCATTCTTCCTCTTCACTTACAATTTTTTTTTTTTAAAGTACTTCAGAAGAAGCATTTCTCAAACTGGTGAGTGAAGAGAGAAAAAAAAGTAAAAAGGTCTTAAAAATTATTACCACCCAGTAGATCCCAGTTCATGGTGGCCTGTGTGTTACTGCTCCCTACAATTCTCTTGGCTATCAACTTTATAGAAGTAATTTTTACAGAGGCAATTAGCCAAGTCTTTCTTCTCTGTGGTAGGTTTAAACTGCTAAACTGGATGTTAACTGTCTAGAATTTGAAACACCATGTCACCAGGGTGGCATGGAGATGTTATAGGTCAATAGCAGTAAGAAATAACACTGGTTAGTGAGGCTTGGATTCTCTATGATGAGCAAATCATTTGAGAAACTGGGCTTTAAAAGGAAGAATGTGGCATCAGGATCAGAAGACTCATCAACAACCAGAATTATGCAGATGATACGACCTTGCTAGCTGAAAATGGAACTTGAAATGTTTGCTACAGAAGAAGAAAGACTACAACCTTCAATAAGGATTACGTCTTAACATCAAGAAAACAGAAATCTTCACCACTGCATTGATAGACAACATCATGATAGATGGAGAAAAGAGTGAAATTGTCAGTTATTTCTTCTTACTTAGATCTACAATCAACAACTTTGGTGTCTGCAGTCAGGAAATCAAAAGATGTACTGCAGTGAGAAGGTCTGCAGTTAGAAACCTCTCCAAAGTCCTGAAGAGCAAGGATGTCAGTTCAAAGACTAAGGCATGGTCTTTCCAATTACTTGTTATGCATCTGAGAGTTAGGTAGTGAATAAAGGTGACAGAAGAATTGCTGCCTTTGAGTTGTAGTGAGGAAAAGAGTACTAAATATCCTATAGATTGCAAAGAGAACAAATAAATACTTATTGTAGAAGATGCAGCCTTCCGTGGAGGCAAGAATAGTGACTTACTTTGGGCAAGTTGTTAGGGGGCTCATCCTTGGGAAAGGACATCATGCTTGGAAAAATGGAAATTAAAAAAATGAGGGGAACACCCTCAACAAGACGGACTGTGCAATGAGCTCAAGTGTGGCAAAAATTATCAAGATGTCACAGGAGAGGGCAGGATTTAGATCCATGGCTCATATGGTAGCTTTGAGTCATGGCTGACTTAAAAGCATCTAACGAAAACAGCCACTAGGTTTTGTTCATGTTTAATAGTTAAGATCCTGACACTTCTCCCCAGGTTTCTTGTATTGCTGTTGGGCAATGCAGTGTCACACACAGAAAGACATTAAGTAAATATTTGGTGAGAGAGAGTGATCTATCTGCTTCTAAGATTAAGTAGGTGTACAGCTTTCAAGTTAATCTTAAGCAGATTTCAAAACCATTATTACAACAAGTATATTCAGAATATTTAGGTACCTGATACCTCTGAAAACTCCTTCAAGGCCATATTCAACCCTAAATTGTCCACCTCAGTTTTCCTTAAAAACTTGCAAGCTCAAAAATCTATTTATAATTGACTTTCTCTTCTTATCTGTTGCTTCTTGAAATTAGACGAATAAATCTTTATTGTTTCTCTTTTTGCTCTTAAAATTTACATCAGCACAAGAATTTAACCCCTTCCTCTCCATCATTTCAAGGTTTGGGAAGATATATTCTAAGGAGTTGAGGATTTAGAAATTGTAATCGCATCTATTTACAATATTTAAAATGGAAATAAAATCTTAAACATATTAAGTCTCCAGATGATAGCTTCCTCCTTTGCCTGGATGCTAAATTAATCTTTACTGGATATTTTAATTAATAACAATCATTAAAATCAGTTATTACTAAGTAATTTAAACTTTGTGCCTTTTTTTACTTGCATTCACAATCAATATCCATGGTAAAAGCAGACAGCAAAAAATATGTTGAATTGAAAAAACTTGCTGTTGAGGAGCTCTTCAAGGTGCTAAAGAGCAATAATGTGAGTTTAAACACTAACGTTTGCCTCTGGTCTTACAGAAAGTCTTCAGGTAATTTTATGAAACCTTAAGTTTTCATAATTTTTGTAAAACTACTTGCTCTTCTTACCTAACACATATGTGTCTCTCAATTATTTATTATCCAAAATTCCTTTTTCCATTAAGTAGTTGGAAAATCTCAGTACAAAGAAAAAAAGAAGCAGTAACGAGCTATTAAGTGGAATTTGTAGCTCTTCACTGGTGAGCGACTCACACTGTTGTTGTTGTTGTTGTTATTGTTATATGTCATCAAGTCATCTGTGAGTCATAGCGAGCCTATGTACAATAGCCCTGAACCCTGTTCTGTCTTGAGCCAGTCTCACTGTCTCTGACTCCCCTACCCCCATTTTCCCAGTTACTGTGTCAATTCATCTCACTCTGGGCCTTTCTCTCCTTTGTTGTCCTGGAAAAAATGCCCAAAGTATATGAGATAGAGCTTCAAAATCCTTCCCTCCAAGGAACAACTTATTTCATCTTCTCCAGGAAAAATTTGTTTGTTCTTTTGGCAGCCCAAGGTATGTTCAATACTCTTCTCCAGCACCATAACTCAAAGGCATTGAATCTTTTTCTATCATTCTTATTCACTGTCCAGCTCTTTGATACATAGCAAGTTCTTACTCATTGTCCAGCTCTTTGATGCATAGCAAGTAATAGTGAAAACTTTGGTCTAGATCAGAAGCATCTTAGTCACTAGATGGATGCCATCATTCTTCAGCACTCTGGACAGGTCCCTGACAGCAGATTTTCCTAATGCAATTTATCGTATGATTTCATGATCACTGATGCCAAGAGTGTTGATTGTGGAACCAAGCAAGTGGAAATTGTGTACAATCTCAATCTCTTCTCCATGTATTATGATGCTGCCAGTTGGCCCAGTGGTGAGAACCTTTGTCTTCTTGATGTTTAGCTTCAATCCATATTGAAGACTGCAGTCCTTGACCTTTTGCAACAAATGCTCCAGGTCCTCTTAGTTTCAGCAAACAAGATTGTGTCATCTTCATAATGTTGGTTGTTGGTGTGTCTTTATCCAATACTGATGCTATGTTCTTTCTCATAAATCCAGCCTCCCAAATGATTTGTTTCACATATAGATTGAAAAGTATGGAGACAGGACACATACCTGATGCACTCCTTTCTGGATTCAAAAAAGTATAATAAACTATATCAGAATTAAAATTACTTGTATGATCTAGTTGTCAGAGACATATATGAAACAGTGGTTAAGTCTGACTATAGAGTCAGATTTCATGGGTTTTATCTCTAGCTTCATCACTTACTAGATGAGCAACTTGGAGTAAGCTAACTAACCTCTCTATACATTTCTCAGCAGTGAAATGTGAATAATAAAACATATTCTTATGACTCTTGTGAACATTCAGTAAGTTAATATATGCTAAACACTTGTAAGAATCAACCCTATGGTAATGGGTTTGGGTTATGTTTGTCTTGGAAGCACTTAGGATGAGGTACAAGGTAACTACTTAATTAAAGTTAGAAAAAGTATTTATTCTAGTTAATTTTTAGAAGATAGTTTTGGTGTCCTAGACAGGCCTCTCTCTGTCTCTCCTTCACATTTCTCTTCCTCTCCTTCTCCCTCGCCCTCTCCTACCTCCCCCCTCCTTTTCCCTCTCGTTATCCCTCCTCCTATCCCTCTCCCTCTCTGTGGAAGATCAGGAAACTCATAGGAGGTTCCATATCCAATACTATTTGAATTTTAACTACTTCTATGAGGGAGGAAAAAGTGACAAGTAAGACTGGTTAAACAGGAGCCAAAATGTAGTGCAAGGAATAGCATCATAATGGGTCCTAAAAAAGCATAAAACATGTGGATGTGGATAGCAGCACCTCCAGATAGTATTTGCTGTACAAGCCTATCTGAAGTCCTTCAAACAGTGTCTTGGAGAAGGTGCAGCCAGAATGCTCCTTGGAGGCAAGCATGATGAGGCTTTGTCTCACATATGTTGGATGTGCTCATAAGAGAGGTTATTCCTTAGAGTGAGACATCATGCTTGTGAAGATGGAGGGGCAGTGAAGAAGAGGTAGACTATCAACCAGGTGGGTGTGGTGACTGTGGAAATGGGCTCCAATGGGTCAGAGATTGTGAGGTTGGCACAGGATAAGACATTGTTCAAATTGGTTGTTCATAAGGTTACTTTGCATTTTACTTGATAACATATAACAACAACAATAGGACTATCTTCTATGAGTCTCAGAACTGTAGATTTTGGTAATACCTTGATTAAGGGGAATGTACCCTACAGTCTAAGACCTTGCAGTGCTAATGGGGTCTAAACACTGTACGTATAACACTCAACCACAGTGGCATCTTCTAGAAACATCATTCCTTTGGATAAACATAGAAACCCATCTGAAACATGAACCTGAGAAGAATTTAAACTAAAATAATTCAGCCAGTCCAGTAGAGTCAATTCTGCATGATTAGGATGTGATGGATCACACCCAAGATAATGTCCCTAGCATTGTGCTTCAGTTATACTGGGGGGGGATAATAGGTCTGTATAATGTTGTTGGAGAGTGTGGTTGTACAACTTTCTCTCAGGGAGAGCTTAAATCATATAGTACTAACACTGGGAGCCGTTCTGATAGGTCTCGTCACAGACCTTTGGTGTAGGTTGTTGCTTCTAAGAATGTTTGCAGCATTTTGATTGCTAGAGCACAAGTGTACATGCATGATCTGGAATAAATTCATTTTATCATAGCTACCATATGATTCGGAGAACACTTGAAACATTTCTAGGTTGGGATATTACCAGCTAAATTGATATAAAGGATAACTGTTTGGGGTTGAAACACCATGGGGGTGGGCTTTCTTATTCCTCAGCTAGAAACTTGGTCTGAATTTTTCCCTTGTGGTCTGAATTTGGTCTCTCCAAAGGCTGGGATATATATAATTGAAACTCTTTGCCACGTCTTCATGGGAATGAAATTGGCCATTTGGACATTGCAAATTAAAAATTGTCATGTTCTCCACTGGGAATGGAATAAAGGAAAAAGTGTCTTGATCTTAGTACTTAAATGAGAACTCACTAGTTGGATATCTCAGTAAACATGACATTTTCGTTATTTCTTAACACAGCATAAGCCTTTTCCTACTTAGTTAACCTCATTAGTTTTTTAACCTCAATTTTAATGGCCACATAAAGTCTCTGAAATGGTGTATTGTAATTTACTTAATTAGTTTCTTATTAGACATTTTGATAGTTTTTATTTTATCATAATTACAAACAATGCTATGATGCACATCTTGGTCAATAAAGGTCTTTTCCTCCAAATTTTTTATTAACTCCTAAGGACTGGTTCCTAAAAGTGAAATTACTGAATCAAGAGTAACTACATTTCTCGTGTTTCTTGCTACGTTTTGCCAAATTCCTTTCCTAAAGAGTTTCACCAATTACAGTGATCGTTGTTACTGTGACTCATAGTGACTCTATGCACAACAGCCCTAAACCCTGCTCTATCCTGTCTCTGACACACCTACCCCTTAACCCCAGTCACTGAATAAGTTCATCTCATCAAGGATCTTCCTTTCTTGTGCTGTCCCTCCACCCTCCCAAACATAACGTCCCTATTCAAGGACTGGTTCCCCCTTGCAACATGTTCAAAATATGTCAGATGAAGCTTCAGAATCCTTGCCTACAAGGGACAGCCTTGTCTCATTCCCTCTAGGATGAAACTGCTTGTTCTTCTAGCTGTCCATGGTATATTCAATACTTCTTTCCAACACTACAGATCAATGACATCAATTCTCCTTCTGTCATCCCTAGTCATTGTCCAGCTTTCTGAAGCATAGCAAATAATTGCAAAGCTTATGGCCTGGATCAGGTACACCTTAGTTTTCTGGCTGACATCATTGGTCCTCAGTACTTTGGAGAGGTCTCTGACAGCAGTATTTCAAATGAAATTTGTCTTTTAATTTCCTAGCTGCTGGTACCAAGAGTGTTGATTGGTTGATTATGGAGCCAAGCAAACTAAAGCTGTTAACAACCTCAATCTCATCTCCATCTATCATGATGCTGTCAGTTGGCCCAGTGGTGAGAATCTTTTTTTTTTTTTAATGTTAAGTTTCAATCCACATTTAAGGCTTCAGTCCTTGGCCTCTGCAACAAATGGTTCAAGTCCTCCTCAGTCTATCAAACATACAATCAAGGTGCATTAATAATAATGGGTGACAGGAATGCATAAGTTGGGAACAGATAAAAGGATCAGTAGTTGGAAAACATGGACTTGGTAATAGAAAAGAAGCTGGAAATATAACTATAGAATTTTGCACAATCAATGATTTATTAATTTTATGAGAAACATAAATGCAGGTTATGCACATGGATTTCATTGGATGGCATGCCTAAGAATCAAATTTATTACACCTGTGGAAAGAATGACTGGAGAAGCTCAATTACAATGGTTACAAATATAAAAGATTGTAACTATTACTGGATTCTCTCCAACACTGAATAGTACATATTTTTTATTTTCATAATTTTTCCAGAGGAATGTCTATCTGTGTTTCATACCATAAGGATGTCTATTTATGCTTTATTGACTATGAAAATGCATTTAACTGTATGATCCATAGCAAAGTATGCCTAACTTTGAGAAGAATGGAAATTCCAGAGTATTTAATTGTATTCATGCAAAACCTATACCTTAATCAGGAGGCTCTTGTGTGAACAGAGCAATAGAATATTGCATGGTTTAAAAATTAAGAAGGAAATATGTTAGAGTTGTGTTCTCTCTCCATATCTATTCACTGTGTGTTCTGAACAAATTATTTGAGAAGCCAGACACTATTAAGAGGAATGTGGCATCATGATCAGAGGGAGACTCATTAATAATCTGCTTTATGCAGAAGACACAATCTTGTTTGCTAAAAGTGTAGAGGACTTGAAGCACTTGTTGGAGAAGATCAAAGAATACAGCTTTAAATATGGATGCATCTCAATGTCAAGGAAACAAAAATTTTTACTGCTGGACCAATAGGCAAAATCATGATGGATGGAGAAAATACTGAAACAGTCAACAACTTCATCAGTCTTGGATCCACAATTAATACCTTTGGTACCAGCAGTCAGAAAATAAGGAGATGCACTGCTCTGGGAAAGTCTGCAGTTACGGACTTCTCCAAATTTTTGAGGAGCAATGATCAGTTGAGGACTAACATGTATCTAATTCAGACCATGGTTTTTCCAATGACTTGCCATGCATCTGAGAGCTGGAAAATGAGTAAAAATGGCAGAAGAATCGATGCCCTTGAGCTTTGGTGTTGGAGAAGAGAGCTGAACATCACATGGATTGTCAGAAGAACAAATAAATTCATCCTGGAGAGTGAGTGGCCAGAGTTCTGTTTGGAGACAAAGTTGATGAGACTTGGCTTCACATACTTCAGGCATGTGGCTAAGAAGGACTATTCCTTGGAGATTGACATGATGCTTGAAAAGGTTGAAAGTTGGGGAAGAAAGGGAAGACCCTTGACCAGGTGGATTGATATGGTAAATACCATAATGGGCTCCAATGTGCCAGGAAGTGTGAGGATGGCACAGAATAGGAGAGGATTCAGATCTATTGTTCATGTTATCACTATGGTTGGTACTCGACTAGACAGCACCTAATAACAACAACATGGAATATTCAGTAGTCTTCTCCAATACTCAAAGGCATCAGTTCTTCTTCTGTTATCATTACTGTCCATCTCTCATATGCATAGAAAAAAAATTATTAAAAGATCACAGTTTAAATAAGGTGCACCTTAGTTTTAAATTGATATCTCTGCTTCTCAGTTCTTTGCAGAAGTCCTAGACAGCCAACGTTCCCAATTCAATATGTTTTTTTATTTTTCTACTGCTGGTGACAAGTGTGTTGAATGTGGATCCAAGTAAGCAGACATTGTTGACAACATCCATTTTCTCTCCATCTCTCATGATGTTGTGTGTTGGCCTGGTGGCTTTTTCTTTATGTGTTTTCATGACACAGAATCTTATAGCAAGATACTTAATCACATATTACATATTTTGAAATAAAAAACCTGGAAAGGGATATATACTATGGATTAAATGGGCAAGGGGAGATGGGAAGAAAAGAAAAAATAATTAAACAGAAGGTAAGTGAAGGGTTTGCTTTTATATTGCAATAAGTTAATCACATTAATCAATGGCAATTAATGTCTATGGTTGTCTGAAAAATACAATTAAATTCTTAAGCACTTTTAAAATTTTTTACTAATTTTTGGATGGGTTCAAACTGCTAACCTTTGGGTTAACAGCGCAACACTGAAGCTATTGAGTCACTGCAGCTCCCATACTATGGATTAAATGGGCAAGGGGAGATGGAAAGGAAAAAAAATGTCAACGGAGAATTGCCAGATGTGCAGGCTGGATTTAGAAGAGGTCACGGTACTAGGGATATTACAGTTAATGTAAGATGGATCTTAGCAGAAAACAAAGAATACCAGAAAAATGTCTATATGTGCTTCATCGACTATGCAAAGGCTTTTGACTGTGTGGATCACAACAAGCTGTGGCTGACTCTGAGAAGAATGGGAATCCCAGAACATTTGATCATGCTAATGAGAAACCTATACTTGGACCAAGAGGCCGACATCAGAACAGAGCAGGGAGACACTGGATGGTTCAAAATCAACAAAGGGGTCTGACAGGGATGTATTTTGTCTCCATACCTTTTCAATCTGTATACAGAACAGATCATCCGAAATGCTAGGCTGTACGAGGAGGAATGTGGCATCAGGATTGGTGGAAGAATCGTCAACAACCTGCGTTATGCAGATGAC
>NW_006400021.1:310918-337450 GCF_000299155.1 Elephantulus edwardii | reverse complement strand
AACAACAACAACAACAACAAGCTATTTAATGCCACCATATTGAGAAATGATGTTCTAAATCATCATTGTCTAATGTTAAAATATAGATGATTTCTGAAAATACTATATAAAATAAATTGAAACAGACAAAAAAGGACAAATGTTGAATAATCCTGTCTCTTAGTTGTTAATAGTGGCTGTTGTTTTGTGCCGTTGATTTGGAACCAACTCATTGCTGACAATCAGTGGGTTTTCAGAAGTTGTCAGCTGCATGTGAGGAGATTGCCCATCCTTCTCCCAAGGAGAAACTGGAACATTTGAACCACTTGCCTTTGGTTTGGTAACACATTTTGTTACTCATTAGGCTTCTGAGTTCTAAAGAGTCTAGGAGAGGTGAAAATGGAGAGTTATTCCTCAAACGGATTGAGTTTCTATTTGGGACAAAGAAAATCTTTCGGAACTGATAATATGAAAAATGCAATTAATGTCACTGAGTTTTACTTTTAGCATATGGTTTCAAATGTGTTTCTATGTTTATTTTAACAATGAACAAAAAATTCAAAATAACTCTACTGGATGGAGGAGGCATCGTGGAAAATACAAGTAAAAGCTTTTTACTTTTGAGTTTGCAATTCTTATCTTACTAATTTATTCAGAGGACATAATCAGACATATCTACAAAGGTATTCATTAAAGAAGTAATTATAATAACGAGACTAGTTAAATACAGGTAGTCTCTGAATTACCAATGAGTTCCATTCCAGAATATGTCATTAAGTTTAATTTTATATTAAGCTGGTCCAATTAGTCAATGATTTCTATCTAATTCCAGTTAGCCAAATAATTGTCATTGTATGGTATGTACACTTTCATATACACTAAAAGGGAGCCTGGTGGTGTATCCCATAGGGAGCTGTGCAGCTAACTAAAAAATGATGACTCTCCTATGATTAGAATCCAACATTGGCTCCATGGGAGCAATCTCTTCCCATACAAGTACAATTTACAATTGCAAAAGCCCACTGAAGGGTCAGCTATGATTTGGTTCTGACTTGACATCATTAAGTGAATGAGTGATACAGTAAAAGAAAACATTAAAAAATTCTTCAAGCTATACAAAAAGATCTTTAATACAGTGTTAATAAAAATAATAATCATGTTTTGGTGTGTATCAAAAAGCAGTGTCTGCTTATGAGGAGGACTCAGTGCAGTGCCCCCTACTACAAGTCAGTAGCAGACCAGTTTATTTTCTGGCTTGTGTCAGCTGCTACTGGCAGGTAACAACTTCACACTTTTGTATTTGGACTTTTCCTCCTTGGCCACCCAGAGAAGGCTAGCACTCCCCTCTGGCTCCAAGATGCAAGTCTAGGAGTGTGACCTACGTAAAGTCCAGTTCAAAGTGTAGGTGAAAGAGTCGTGCACCACTGAGAGCAATATCAATCATGGGTTGCTGTTGGCTGAGAGGTACTGAATGAAGCTGGTCCATATATATAACTTTTGGGCCAGCTTAATATTCACGATGCTCAGACAGAGCCTTTGTCACAACTTCTTTCCACCCTAAATTCTCCAAGCACCATCACTGCCTTTCAGGCTCCTGTGAAATTGGGAGCCACAAGGGTGGGCCTGGTTGGATGTGGGAAGCTCCCACTGGCTACTACAAGAGGAGAAGGGGTAAAGCAGGTATGCCCTTGACTACTTTCTGTGCACAGTCTTTGGATTTTCACTGAAAGAAATACACAGAGGTTGTTTCACAAATATGGGCTGATCAAAAGTTGTATGTTTGTAAACCAGGGACTATGTATAACCTAAATTCTCAGCATTATCAAATTATGAAAAGGATTTGTTGATGCATTCATATAGTGGAATAAATTTTTTACATTCAGCTCCTTGTTTCAAATGTTATTTTACAGAGAGAGAGGGAGCTCTGGTGGCTTAGTGGTAAGGAATTGTGCTGCCAATGAAAAGCTATTTGATTGAATTCATCAGCTGCTTTGCAGGGAAAGATGGGTAATCTCTTACAGTGCTATAAACTGCCTCTGAAAACCCACTGGAGGATCAGCTGTGGGTCAGTTCTGACTCAATGGTACATAACAAGAACAACATAGAGATGTGCACAAGATGCAAGGTATTTAAGCAAGTCAGTCCTTCATCTACTAAATATCTGACCTTTCCTGCCAGTTGGCCTTTCCTTGCTTTGCTTCAGTGGAAAAGCAAAGTTTGCTAAGGTTTTCTTGGGCTTATTTGCTATAGGCAGAATTCTGTCAGGAATTGCTTAATTCTGTTTGTATCCTTTTCTTTTCTTTTTTTTTTCTTTCCCCTCCTTTCTTATTTATCTTATTCTCTTAGTCCTTCTACAATTTAGAACAGAAAAATAGGCAAGCCAGCTTAAGAAGATGCATCAAATGTGTAGCATCAAAAACCCAAACTTGCTTGCATACTCAACTCCTAACTAACTCTCCACACTGTTCCTCAGGCTGTAAATCCCATGGGAGGAGATTGACCATCTTTCTCCCGTGCTTGACTAGAACCGACAGGGAGATTCATGTTCTGGGGTTGTAGTGCAACTCCCTGTGGACTAGATCATCACACCTTCCTTAACAATGAGAACATATATTGTTGTTATTAAGTGTTGTAGAATTGAATTCAACTCAAAGCAACAACAGATCTGAAGTCTGTCCTATCCTATGTCATCCTTATTATCTTAGATACACATGGAAAACCTATGAGAATATGGTCTAAAGAAAGCAAAGTTGGAAGAAGAGAAGCAAGGGTGGATTGTTAAGTGGAAAGAAGGTCTCAGTTGTTTGGGGCACAGAGATAATGTATAAGGCGTGATAAACTTGATTTTGAGGTGTGGTACTTTGAGCATGGTTCAGGTCAGCGGTTCTTATGGTCTCTATGAGTTGCACTCAACTCAACAGCATCTAGCAAGAATAACAACAACAAGTAAAAGAGTATAGCCATGACTTTTATAGGCCACATTGATCGTTGGTAAGCTAGTGCTTTTTCTGAACCACTAGCATCTGAAAATGCTCTTAATGCAAGAATTAGAGCTGGAAGCTACAGCCTTCTGATTCTTAAATTGTAACTTTATACCCTCGAACATAAAGAGTAGCCAAATCTGTCACACTAAAATTCTTTGCTTAAGGGAAAAGAACATCTTACAGGCTTAAGAGGAACCACCCAATGATGGAACTAAGAGTCCGGGATGTGTGGGACAAGTGAGGATGGAATGTGCCCAAGAAAGGTGGGGCTCCCTGAGTATCAAGCAAAGCAGGAAAGAACACCGATTGCCAGAATTGCATGTTGATCTTGGCAGCTCTAATTTTCAGGTGGCTCTATGATAAGCTCAGGCTAAGGAGACAAGGAATATTTTGGAAGAAAAGCCTCTTTGGGACTGGTTGGAGTAGCATGAGGGGATAGGGAAACAGGACAGAATACTTAGCAGTCTAAGCAAGCTGGAGTATGTGAAGAGTCCAGTGGTGTGGCTTATGAGCGAGGGAGAAAAGAATCTAACACACAGGTCAAATAACATTTAGCTTGGTAGCAGAGGTCCTCAATCAAAAAGTGTTTACTGTCCACAAGCCGTTGCATCAGAAGGCAAAACAGTACCGGCTGCAGGATTCCAGGCATGTGGAATGCATGTTGCCGCAGTGACTGGTATGTGACAAATAAGTGTTTGGGGCAGTGGTATGCCGTAAAGTGTCCATGCTAGTTAATGGCATGCTGCAGGGCCATGAGCAGGTGGAAGAGACACATTCATCTATGGCCCGCGCCCGAAACCTGCCACATGTCACATCCCCTCGAACATAAGCAGCACATTTTCAGTTGTTTCCCTTCATGGTGGAATTTGAAAACTGCTGTAAGACTTTGATTTATGCAGACTGGCACTATCACTTGACTCTTAAGACACAAACCAAAGATGTATTAATAGATGGCATAAGCTGTTGCCTATGGCATATCCCAGCTACAACCCTTCCCCACTTCTTATGGGTGCTCAGTTCTGGTTTGCAAATGGTCTAGGTCTGAATTAGGAGGAGGAGGACTTAGGTCTTGTGGTTTGTCTGTGAAGGTTTGTGGAATCTTAAACTGCAGAGTTTCACTCATCTGTGGAGAGCATTCAGGTATGGGGTTAAATGTGTGGACTCTGGATGTAAATCATAATTCAGTCTTGAGCTTCAGAATCCTCATTTGTAAAATGGAGAGGATATTACTCATGCTTTTCTAGACTAGCTAAGAGGATCGGATATGAGCTAATAATAGATGAGAAGTACTTGAAAAATCCCTGGCCTATGCCAGACACTCAAGTATAAGGAGGGTACCCACCACAATTATGTCAAGGCTTGTGTGTTGTGAGGTGTTGGACAAGTTTCAGTCAAGCTTTTAGACAAGGAAGAAAGGCCTGGTTATCTACTTCTGAAAACCAGTCGAAGAACATTTTATGGATCACACTGGTTTGATGGTTCATGGGGATGGCAGTAGGCCAGATAGCATTTTGCTCTGTCATGTATGGGGTCAACATAAGTCTCAGATCAACTTGATATTAGCTAACAACAATGACAATGACATTGTTGTATTTATGCATGTGATGAAGGCTGTGCCATTGTGTCTCCTGTGCAGATCCCTCTGCTTAAGTTTCTATCATAGACTTGACCTAGACAGGTCTCTATTACCTTCCCTTCCTACAATTCTGCTTAATCTCAGCAAGCAGGGGTGGTGACACTATTGGGTCTGGAGATACAAAGTGCCCAGAACTGGCCTCAGTGTCTTGGGCAGGTGGCCCATCTCTCCTAACTGAGGTGCTGAGTCACGAGCAGCGGTTGCAGGCCCCAGCTGCACCACTGGGGCTTGACATGGCATCTGGGGAGGATTAGAAGATTATGATCGGAACAAGACACAAAGGAATTGCAGCTCATGTTGATAAGCAGCTTGGATGACATCCAGAGAAGGGAGAAACATGAAGACAGCCTGCAGAATCCAAGTGAGTGTGGGCAGAGAGCCTTACCGAAGGCAGGAGCATAAATCATGAAACTCAAAGAGGGCAAGGGTGCTTGCCCCCCGCCCCCCATTTGCTATTGCATCTTTGCACGGTTATAGAAGACTATTGAAAAGATTTGAATTTGGATGTTTGGTCAAATACAGACATTTAAAATTGAAACAAAGAAAGGATCACTCATACATTGCTGGTGTGAATTTTACTTGAAGCAGCAACTCTGGATGAGAGTATGGAAGTTGATTGCAAACTAAGTGTGCAGATTGCACATTGTTTTTAGGTGCCATCTAGTTAGCTCTGAGCCAAGCTGACTGTATGCACCACAGAATAAGAGCCTCCTATTCTTCACCATCCTCAATGCCCAGTTTTACAGGCACTGTGTCAGTTCATCATATTGAAAGTCCTCCTCTCTCTGGCTGACCCTGTAACCAAGCACGTACCCGGCACGGTATCCTTTTTCAGGGCTCCTTCTGATAACATGTTGTAAGTATGTGAAAAGACAGGGTAATTATGTGCAAGGCCCAGTGGTAATTAATTTATAAAACATAATGCATGAGAATGATTGTATGAAACATAATGTAAATGAACAGTAGTGTGAAACACAATGTATATAAACTTTGTAGGCAAACCAATTCTTTTTAAAAAAGTATGTGAGGTGGTCTCATCATCCTTGATTCTAAGAAGCGCTATGGTTGCACTTCTTCCCAGGGAGATGATTTTATTCTTTTGCCAGTCCATTGTATATCTAATATTTTTTGCCATACCACAACTCAAAGACATCTTTTTTTTTCCTTCAGTCTTTCTTATTTAGTATCCAACTTTCTTTTTTTTATTAAATTTTATTCGTTTTAATGAACATTTACAGAGATTTTGGGTTTTCATTCATTCATTCTTGCACTGTTTTCTTCACCCTCATCCTCAGTTCGTTCTTCTTCCCCCCGCCAACGTCTGTTTTAATTGTCCAATTGCCACAGTGTTTGTCAAAGCCAGTTCTGATTAATCTCCTTTGTCAGTGTGTCCCTTGCCATTCCCTATCACTCCTCCCTGAGAGAGACTTTACCCTGATTCATAAGGAAAAGGGGATGGCGTATTCTCTTAGCTACTTCCTGCTGAAAAGGGACGCTGTGGGTTTCAGGGTGAAGGTCTTCTCTCACTACTCTAAAGGGCCCCTTTGGCAGTAGGAAACACATAGACTATTATGGAGATTGATTTTGGAATTTAGATGCACTGTTATCAATTGTGCTTAGCCGTACATGTTCATATCCTTGAAGATGTATCATGGAAGTGTTACAGCCTAGAAGATACAAATTTAACTAACAAGTTAAAAGTGCATAAGTCAAAAATTGAAAAGCAATAATATTCTGAGTAGAGGTTCTAATAGTGGTACAAATCAAGTTACAGAGGTAAGGTGGTTCCATTGCCATCCTTACTCTAACTTAATTCTTTTTTTTTAATTTAAATTTGTTATTAATTTCAGTGAAAATTTACAGAGGCTTTGGATTTCCGTTCATTCATTGTTGTAGATTAGTATCCAACTTTCACATACATATGAGATAATTGAAAATGCCATGGCTAGGACCAGGCACATCTTAGTCTTTAAAGTGACATCCTTGTTTGTTAGCACTTTAAAGAGTTCCTTTGCAGCATATGCTCTCATTACAGCATTTCTTTTGATTTCTTGATTGTTGCTTTAATTAATCCAAATAAAATTAAATGTTTGGTAAATTTCATCTGTTCTCAGCTTATCATGATATTGTCGATTATTCCAGTTTTGAAGATTTTGCTTCATACTGAAGTGTAATCTATACTGAGGGCCTCATCAATCAGCGCTTTAAGTCTTCATTTTCAGCCAGTAAAGCCGTATCATCTGTATGTTACATGTTGTTAACAACTCTCCTTATTATTTTGAAGTCATATTCTTCTCCATGTAGTTCAATTTCTCAGATTATTTGCTCAGTACATAGATCAGATAAGTTTAGTGAAAAGAAATAACCCTGACATATACCTTTTCTGATTTTATTATTTTTACTAAATTTTATTAATTTTAATGAACACTACAGAGATTTTGGGTTTCCATTCATTCACTGTTGCACTATTTTCTCTACCCTCCCACCCAGTTCATTCCTCATTCCCCCCCCCTTTGAAAGTCTGTTTTAATTGTCCCATTGCCACAGTGCTTGTCAAAGCCAGTTCTGATTAATCTCCTTTGTCAGTGTGTCCTTTGCCATTCCCTATCACGCTTCCCTGAAAGAGACTTCACCCTGATTCATAAGGAAAAGGGGATGGAGTATTCTCTTAGCTACTTCCTGCTGAAAAGGGACGCTGTTTCAGGGTGAAGATCTTCTTTCACTTCTCTAAAGGGCCCCTTTTGCAATAGGAAACACGTAGACTGTTGTGGAGATTGATTTTGGAATTTAGATGCACTGTTATCAATTGTGCTTAGTCGTACATGTTCATATCCTTGAAGATGTATCATGGAACTGTTGCAGCTGCCTTTTCTGATTTTAAACCATGCAGAATCTATCCATTTGTTCTCTTCAATTGACCACTTCAATGTAAACGTTCTATATGATTGCGATTGTTTACAATGATATTCATAACTTTTTAAAATCTACATACTCCAAAAACCTTGGCATGACCAATAAAATACAAGTATGTATCTGTTTTTATATTCTCTGCTTTCAGACAAGATCCATCTGACATCAGCAATGATATCCCTCGTCCTACAGGCTCTTTTGACTCTTCCTTGAAAATTTGACTAGTCTTTCTCCACATACCATTCCAGCTGGTTTTGAATTGTTTTCAGCAAGATATTACTTGCTTTTGTTATTAATAAGTGTACAATATATCTAATTCATGTTGTGTCACATTTGTTTTGAATGGGTGCAAAGATGGATCTCTTCTAATTTGTTGGCCAGGTCTTCCAAATTTCTGGGTATAATAGACAAATGATTATGACCCTTTTTGCATCCATTTACTTATCTCAGTTGGTTTTTTATCAGTTCCTAGAACTTCGTTTTTTGCTAATAGTCTCATTGCAGTTTGAATTTCTTCCCCTAATACCATTGATTCATCAGATACTACCTGCTGAAATGTTTGTCAGCCAATTCCTTTTAGTCCAAAAATTCTGAGTGTTCCTTTGATTTTTTTTTAATATTTTCTCTGTCATTCAATATTTTGGCCATAGATTCCTTCAGCATTGCAACTTAAGTACCAATTATTTTTTTCTTCTATTCTTTCAGCTTGAGACATGGCAGACAAATTCTTTCTTTTTTTGTTTTCCAACTCTACTTCTTTGCACATGCCATTACAATGCTTTGCTTTATCTTCTTAAATTTACCTTTATTATTGTCTCTTACTTCATTAGTTCTTCTATTTACTTCAGCTTCTCTATGCTGTAGAACAAGTTACGGCAACTTTCTTTGTGTTTAATGCAATTGAAACAATGCTCTAACTCATTTGGTTTTTGTTAATTAGTGCTTAATCTACTCTTGTTGACATGATCTCTAAATTCAGATAGGTCCACATTGGCTAGTGGACTTGGTTTAACTCTTTAGCCTTAGCGTGAACTTGCTGAATAAGAAATTGAATTGTGGCTTTTGTTAGGTGCTATCAGGCTGACCCCAATTCAGAGAAGTCCTATGAACAAAAGAACAAAACCCTGCCATGCCCTGTCCTATCCTCATTAACTCTGCTGTGCTTAAGGTTTTTGCGGCAGTCATTATGTCAATCCATTTGTAAAAAGATCTCCTCCTTCACTGAACTTCTGATTTCCCCAAGCATTGTATCTTTATGGGTTGCCTTCCCTCCTTTTAATGGTTTCAGTTGTTTGTGTGAGTTGGTTTTTTTTTACTTTTTTTTTAAAATTAGTTTGCTTACAACGTTTGTATACATTGCGTTTCATACTAGTCTTCATTTGTATTGTATCTCACACAATCATTTTCATGCATTCTGCTTTAATTACATACTCAATATGTGAGGTGAAATCTTGCCATCCTCACTTCTAAAGAACATTCTCACTTGGGCTACTTCCAAGACATATTTCATAGTTTGTTCTTTTGATAGTCCGTGGTGTATTAAGTGTTCTGTCCCAGTGTTACAATTTAAAGGCATTATTGCATCTTTATCATCTTCACATTCTTGGACACTTATCCCAAGGTGAGGATCCTCGGTAGCACAAATGGTTTCTCCTTAACCGCTAATGGGATGGTTATTGGTTCAAAATGGTTGTTGGTTTTTGGCCTTAGCAGTTACACCCCTGAGGAAACCTCAGATGATGTAACACTGAATAACAAGGATCTGAACCAGCCACATACTCAGGGGAAAGGCTTATCAGAGAAGAGAGAAATCCATGAGATGAATAAAGGATAGAGGAGAACAAAGTTGAAAGCTGAGGAGGGAGATGGTAAGGAGCTTTGGAGATTTGGTTTGCTATTGGAGATGGGTGGTTGTTCCCTTTAGAGGAATTCAACCAGGGCCAAGTGTGTTTGTTTATTTGTTTGTTTGTTTTTTCTGTGAAGAGACTTGGCCTATGTGCACATACTAGCCAAGCTGATGAAGCAGGTGATAACCAGCAGAAGAGTTTTAGCACGAGGTCAAGAATGGAAAAAGATCTGAGATTCAGACAGGGGAGGAAGAAATGAAAATTCCCAATTGCCCAAACAGAACTCTGGCTGCCTAAGCATAAGAAGCAGTGCTACAACCCCAAATGCGTGTGTTTCAGATCCACACAGGAGAATGGGCAATCTCCTCCCGTGCAGTTTACTGTTTCTCAGAAGCCATTGAAGAGTCAACCACCTATAGGCAAGTTCTATTCGATGGTACATGAAAAGAACAATCTTCTAAAGATAATGTTACTTTGAGATAAAGTGGGGTTTAAGTCTAGGAAAAAGAAGATACACATGTGAATCTAAAGTCTAAAGACCAGAAAAGAACCCTGATATTTTTACTCAAATGCCAAACCACTGCTGTTGAGTTGATTCTTCCTCATAGTGACCCTAAAGGACAGAGTAAAACTACCCAATCAGCTGCTCAAGGGAGTAATTTTTCCAGAATGTGGTTACCACATCAGCCTACTACAGAGCAACTGGTGGTTTCAAACTATTGGCCGTTCGGTTAGCAGTTGAATGTGTTAATCATTGTGGTACCAGGACTACTTTTGGGATTTGTTATGGAGGAGATAAGAACCCTTAAAAGGACTGTGTAGTGTTTTATGCAAAAAAATACTGCGTGACCCATTTGTAGCACAGGAAATTTTCTCCTATTAAGAGTAGAAAGTGGTGAATTTCAGATATGTTGAATAGGAGGGGGAAGAATAAGGCCAGAGGGAGCACAAACATTTGGTAAACGTGGAGGTCCAGTTGAGCCCTCTACAGAGGCAAGAACCACCTTGTGCCCTCCCTCTCATACCTCATCCACAGCATCCACTATACTCATACTAACTTCTTTCAGTACCTGAGTTATTTCCTGTTTATCTGTGTATATTCCTGTTAAATTCTAGGCATGTTATAAACCATGTTGTTGTTGTTAGGTGCTGTTGAGCCAAGTATGACTCAGCAACCCTATGAACAAAAGATCTGAACCCTGGTCTATCCTATGTCATTCTCACTTCTCGACACACAAGAACCCATTATAGCAGTCACTATGGCAATCCACCTAGTGGAGGGTCTTCCTCTCCTTTGTGGACCCTCCACTGTTCTCAACATCATGTCCTCTCCAAGGTATAGTACCTCCTAGAAACATCTCCAAAATATGTGAGGCAAAGCATCATCATTCTTGCCTCCAACGAGCACTCTGGCTGTACCCTTTTCAAGACATATCTGATACTAACCCATAGCCATGGCATAACCAAACCGATGGCCATCAATTCTGACTCAATGTGTTGTTGTTGATTGCCTTCAAGTCAAGCACGACTCATAGTGACCCTATGAACAAAAGGCCTGAAGCCCTTCTATAACTATCAATAGTTATTAAAGTTCATGGAGTTTCCAGAGGCATGTTGTTTATGAAGTGGTTGCTGCTCCTGACTCACTGTAACCCCATGTATATCAGAGTGCAACTGTGCTCCATAAAGTGGCTGTTACTTTTGGATATAAACCCTCAGGCCTTATTTTTGAGGTGACTAAAGTGGATTTGAACCTTTCACCTTTCCATTAACATTCAAGGGCTTAATTTTTTTTGTACCCTTTAAACACTCTAGGCACATAACAGGTACTTTAGAAAGGTTTCAAAAATAAATTTACAAATGAATTATTTTCTAAATAATTGAGTTAAAAATCAGCTGTCATTGATTTACAAAAATCATCTGGGAGATCTGTGTATTCATACTGTCTTCACTTACTCACTCGTTGCTGTGGAGTGAGAACTGACTCATAGCGGCCTCCTTTAGCTGCTTTTCAAAGCTATAAGTTTCATCTCTCTCCCTTGTCAGTGGTGAATTTGAATCACTAGAGAAGCACTCTTTTAGGTTAGCAGCACAACCCTCACAAAGCAACTAGAAATTCCTTCATGATGTCTTGTCATTGTTAGGGGCCATTGAATACAACTCATCATGGCCCTATGAACAATAGATCTGAACCCTGTCTTACCTGGTGCCATTCTAATAATTCCTGATACACTAGAGTCTATTGTTGCAGTCTCTCTGTCAATTCATCTGGTTAAAGGTCTTCCTCTCTTTCATTAACCCTCCACATTTCCAAGCCTGATGTACTTCTCCAAGGAATAGACTCTCCTAGCAACATGCCCAAAGTATGTGAAATAAAACTTCACCATCTTTGCCTCCAAGGAGCACTCTGGCTCCACTTTCTCCAAGACATGCCTGTTTTTTCTTTTGGCTAACCATGGGATACTCAATACTCTTTTCCCACCACCACAGCTCAAAGCATCAAGTCTTCCTCTGCCATCCGTGTTCAATGTCCAGCTCTCAGAACCATAGCAAGTGATTGAAAAGACATGGCCTGGAAAAGGCACACTTTAGTCTTCAAACTTGACATCATTGCTCCCGAGTAATTTTAATAGGTACCTGACAGAGGACCTGCCCAAAGCAATACATCTCCTGATTTCTTGATTGCTGGTACTGAGATCTCCCGACTATTAATTGTGGATCTAAGCAGGATGAGTTGTTAACCATTTAAATTTTTTTTCCATCTATCATGGTGTTGCCTATCGGCCTAGAGGTCCAAATTTTTGTCTTCCTGACATTGAGATGCAGTCCCTATTGAAGGCTGTGTTCTTTGATCTTCTGCAGTGAGTGCTTCAAGTCTTCCTTACTTTCAGTAAGCAATGTTATGTCATGTGAATAACATAGCTTATTGATGAGTCTTCCTCTGGTTCATTCTGATGCCACATTCTTCTTCAGAGAGCTCAGCTTTTTAAATTATTTGTTCATCATACAGATTGAATAGGTATGGAGAAAGGATACAACCCTAAGGCACACCTTTCTTAATTTTAAATCATGTAGTGTTCCGTTCCCTTGTTCTGTTCACACAGAACAAGTATAGGTTTAGGTAAAGGTTTCACATGAGCACAAGTAAGGGTTCTGGGATTCCTAGTCTTCTCAATAATTTGTTATGATCCATATTTGCCATAATTTGTTATGATCCAAACGTGAAAATGTCTTTACATAGTTAATAAAGCACAAACAAGACTTTCTTCTAGTACTCTCTGCTTTTAGCCAGGAGCCATCTGACATCAGCATTGATATTTCTGGTGCCTTTGGGTATATTCATTCAATTCCTTCTGAGATTTCTTTTATTTCTGTTGTCATCTCAAGTCATTCTCTTATTCAGTTTTCTCTCTATTCAAGACCACCTATTGAATTTTCCCAGTTATGAGCCATGTTATAGGGTTGCACTCTATTCCCATAAATTTTCACTCAACTCTCTCAAAACTTAGCTCTTTTATGTTTTCAACTGGCCAATCTGATATATAAACTATGTAGAGCTGTGATAGTTGTAGGAGATAATGACTTAACTTTGTTCCTGTTTGTAATTACATTTTAACAGATGTTTTCATTTTCTTAATACAAAAAAAAAAAGAAAGAAATACGGTGTCGATTTCAAGAACCATGAAGAGCAAGTGGGGTATACTTGGAGTAGGGTATTTGGATAAGCAAACTTTTCCAGAGTCCTACCAGTTGCATTCTTACTGTCAAAATTATTGCTCCACCCGCAATGGGTCAGGTTTTCTAGGAGTTGACAGACAAAGCAGAATAGAGTTCTCTATCCCTTGAGCTGTGGGGAGGAGGGAGGTGGAGATAAGCACTGCCACCAGCCATGCCCTCTTATCTGCAAATGTCTGTGGGTGATTATTCTTGGCTCTTTCTCATGAGTTCTCCACTGGTTTTCCAGTTGGCAGTGTCCCTGCTATAAATAGTGAATGGGGCTACATCCATGCTAAGCTATGGATTATCCATTCCACTTAAGCTCACATATGTCATAAATCCATTCTTTCCTCACAACAACTATCACTATCACTATCCACTCTCCCATTCAGCCATTGCTGTTAGGGGACCAAATGAGGTTGATCTTGCTCTGTGAAAGCCTGATGACGCCCCAAAAGTCCTGTTTGCCAAGCAAAAGGCAATCAAACAGGTCAAATGTGAAATAGTGGTCAAAAGGATGGCTGAGGTCACTGTGGAGAACAGAAGAGAGCTCTAGTATTCAGAGAACTTTGCCTTATTTTTACCAGTAATAGGAAGAGTTCTCATATTTCTTATTGACTCAAGATGTATTTGATATGGTTGCTTGGCCCCAAAGCCCATCCACCCCGACAACTGCAGAAGATCTGGAGATACACACCATCCATCAAATTTGACAGGGCTGACTCCTACAGCAGCTGTATTGTTTATGAAATGAGTCACTTTCATTGCAAATCCAAAAGAAAGCTTGTGCTGGATTTGACACACGCATCCCACTCCATTCTTCTCATTCTCTCCCTTCAGATGCTTGCCCAGCTCCTGACAGCAGTGTAACTTTGCGAAGGTGGAATCTAAGAAATGCAAAGATGGGGTTATTTGCCTTGAACAAAATCATTATATCTAGTTTAG
Source organism: Elephantulus edwardii (assembly GCF_000299155.1). Taxonomy (NCBI): domain Eukaryota; kingdom Metazoa; phylum Chordata; class Mammalia; order Macroscelidea; family Macroscelididae; genus Elephantulus; species Elephantulus edwardii. Next base: position 323,432 of record NW_006400021.1, on the reverse strand, counting down.
CAGTGTTCAAAAAGCATGTGTCAAAAAAAAAAAAGAAAGAAAGAAAAGCATGTGTCTTCTCTCAGCAGTGGCTGGGAAAACTGACTGAGAATGGTTGTCACATGTATACTTTGAGAGAAAATCCCCCATAATTCAATTATTCTATTTAATGGCCCATGAAAAAATGTTTAATTGTGTATGTGTGTGTGCACAGCATTAATGCATTAGTTTCTCAATAGAATCCAAACTTAACATTTATGAATAACACAAACATACCAGCCACCAATGATGTGAATTTTGTTATTGTACAATCTTGAGGAAAAAAATGAGTGGCAAAGATGAGCTCAGAGGACATAGGCAAAGTTTTGGATAAAAGTCATTCAATCTGCTTTGATCTACTGTGTAGATAGTTAGTTAGCCCAGAGACAGAATCTGAGTGACTTCAACTGACTCTGTCCTTTGTGATAATATGGGAGTTGCTGGAGTGGGGTCATAAGTCACAGTCTTATACTTTGTGATAAATTGACTTATGATATTATCAAATGCTGAGGCCTGAATAACCTGAGAGTCAGATGCTGAGCTCTGAATAACCGAGAGAACTTGACCTGAGACTCATAGACACATAATAGACCTAGGGCACCCAAAGGAGAGAAGAGACACTAAGTGATGGAACTTAGAGAATATTTGTTCTGGCGGTGGTCTAGTTGAGTACAACCCATAACGACCCTATAAACAAAACATCTGAACCCTGTCTCATTCTGTGTCATCCTCACATTTCCTGATATAATTATGGCAGTCACTGTGTCAATCCACCTGGTTCAGAATCTTCCTATCCTTTGCTGATACTGCATCATGTCCTTCTCCAAGGAAAAGCTCTTTCTAGAAACATGTCTGAAGTATGTGAGGCAAAGTTTTATCATCTTTGTCCATTCTGGTTTCACTTTCTCCAAGACATATTTGTTTGTTATTTTCGCAGTCCATGGGATGTTCACTTTTATCCAGCACCACAGCTCAAAGGCATCAACTCTTCTTCTGTCATTTTTATTCATTGCCTAGATGCATAGCAACTGATTGGGAAGACCATGGCTTGACTCAGATGCAACCTAGTCCTCTAACCAACATCATGACACCTCAATAATTTGGAGAGGTCTCTAATTGTAGATTTTCCCAATGCAATATGTCTTCTGATTTCCTGACTGCTGGTACCAAGATGTTTATTGTGGTTTCAAATAAGATGAAACTTGACAATTTCAATCTTTTCTTCATTTATCATGATGTTGCTTATTATCCAGTGTAAGAATTTTTCTTTTCTTGATGTTCAGATGCAATCCATATTAAAGATTGTATTCTCTGAACTTCTACAAGTGTTTCAAGTCCTCATTTGTAGCAAGCAAGGTTGTATTATCTACATAAGGGAAGTTATTGATGAGTCTTTCTCTAATCTTGATGCCACATTCTCCTTTATAGTGTCCAGCTTCTAAAATAGTTTGTTCAGCATACATGTTGAATAAGTATGGAAAGAGAAAACAACTCTGACACATTTCCTTCTTAATTTTAAGCCATGCAGTGTTCCCTTGCTTTGTTTGCCTGTGGTGTGCTATAGGTTTTGCATGAGCACAATTAAGTGCTTTGGGATTCTCATTATTCTCAATGTTATTCATAACCTATTATAATCCCCACAGTAAAATGCCTTTGCATAGTCAATAAAACATAAATAGGCATTCTTCTGGTATTCTTTGCTCTCAGCCTGGATCTATGACATTAGCAATGATATCCCTAGTTCCATGACCTCTTTTAAATTCTTCTTGAATTTCTGGAAATTCCATATCTATGTACTTTTCAAGCCGATTTTGAATAATCTTCAGCAGTATTTTGCTTGCATGTGATATTAATATTGATATTAATATTGTTTGATAGTTTCCACGTTCTGTTGGATCATATTTCTTGGGAAGGGAACAAATGTGGATCTCTTTCCATCCATTGGCCAGACAGCTGTCCTCCAAATACCCTAGTATTGACTGACTGGTGAGTGTTTCCTGTGCTGCATCTATTAACTGAAACAAGTCAGTTGGTATCCCATTGATTCCTGAGTCCTTATTTTATGCTGATGCCTTTAACACAGCTTCCACTTTCTCCTTCATTACCATTGGCTCCTGCTCAAATGGTACTTCCTGAAATTTTTGAGTGTCAGTCAGTTCTTTCTGGTAGAGTGACTCTGTGTATTCCCTTTATGTTCTTTTGATGCTTCCTGAGTCATTCAATATATTGTCACCAGCATCTTTCAATATTGCAATTTAAGGCTTAAATATTGTTTTCACTTTTCTCATAGTGAAAAATATAGAGTATTCTTCCTTTTTATTTTCCAGTTTCAGCTCTCTGCACATTCCTTTATAATAGTTTGCTTTGTCTTCTCAAGCTTTTTGAAATCTTCTGTTCCTCTCTTTTATTTTGTTATGTTTTTCCTTTGTTTTGGCTTCTTTTTAATTTTTTTTCAATTTTATATTGATTTGCTTACAAAGTTCACATGCGTTGTTTTTCATACAATCATTTCACACTATTCTTCATTCACATTGTATTTCATACAGTCATTTCCATGCATCATGTTTTATAAAATCAATCAGCATTGGACTTTGCCCATCATTACCCTGTATTTTTAGGTCCCTACCAGATCTTTTCCAATTCCTTCACCCTTAACATTCTAGTGCACTTTTCAAAGACTCTTCTAAGATCCATTTCAGTTTTTTCTTTCTCCTCTGTCTTTGCAATGACTTTTGGCTTTCTTCATGGATATCCTTGATATCACATTCCACAACTCATTTAGTCTTCAGTTACTGGCATTCAATGCTTCATTTCTGACACCAAATCCATCTTTTTACTGATTTTTCTTCTCTGTTCCCATTATTATCAATGCATCTTGACTGCATGTTCGATTGATCTCCTACTGTAAAAGTTGGTAAAAATTACCTATTTCTTCTTCTTTGGCTCTGCTTATTGGTGCACATATCTGAATGATAGTGGTATTCACTGGACATCCTTGCAAGTATATGGATATTATCCTGTCACTCACAATGTTGTACTTCAAGATGGATTTAGAAATGACTTTTTTAACTATGAAAGCAACTCCATTTTTTCTCACCTTTTCATCTTCGGAGTAATATAGCATATGATCATCTGACTCAAAATGTCCCATGCCAGTCCATCTCATCTCTCCAATGCCTAGTATCTCAATATTTATGCGTTCCATTTCTTTCTTAACAATATCTAATTTTCCTATATTCATGGTTCTCACATTCCATGTTCCAATCACTAGTGTCTGTTTACAACTGTTCCTCTTCCTTTGTATTTCCACACTTGAAAGTTCTACCTCTTTGCCCTCTCTGTTAGTCTTTTCTGTTGTACATAGGGTTTTCAGAGGCCTGCTATTTCAGAAGTGGATGGCCGATCCTTCTTCCTAGTGTGTCTTAATCTGAATGTTCAGCTTTAGTGGAGTGTCTGACAGACAAGCAATTTATAGAACAGTGAAAGACAAATCCCACATTGTGGAGTTAACCATTAGTTGCAGTGTTGTCCCTGCCCTTGGCCCAGTGTCTTGACCCACTTATTTCCCACCTCCACCCTCCACCAGGATACCCCTTCACACTTCTACCAAATCCCTTCAGCATTTATCTTCCATTGCAGATTAAATAGTGAATAAAACAGTATGGAGATTGGATGGTGAATAAAACAGTATGGTCCCTGTCTTTATGGAACTTATGATCTAGCCAGAAACAAAACAAAACAGCATGAAGCTGAACAATTAACATGTGATGAGTATTTTATATGATAAGAGTACGCATTTCCTCCAACCTGAGCGGGTAGGAAGAGCTCTGAACTGATCCTTGGCATCCAGGAAGATCTCCCTGATTTCTGAGTGACTCTGAGTTGAAATTTAAGTACTGGATAGGAATTGGCTAGTAAGTGAGGTAGTAAGTGAAAAACAGTGAAGACAATGTTTCTAGGCTTTGGCTAAACTTGTGTTTCATGCATAAAAGAGCAAAACTTGTCATTTGGAAGCTGAGGAAATAATCCTGTAAGAGAACCAAGCAAGACAACATAGTTGTGCATTGGTGGGGAGGGAGTAAATCCCAGGTTGCTCTATTTGGGCAGCCTGTGGATGTGGAGGTGACCTTGACTTTGGTGAGTCACCGCAGGAGTTTGATGCAAACACAGTATTAACTATTTCAGACAGCTCTTCAAGGCGTTCTCTCCAGCATCCCCTGACCCATCTGAAGAGATTTCTAGCTGAGCCAGAATTTGTGAGAGGACCAACAAAGAAAACCTCACTTACCTGACAGAAGCTTTGCTAGGGCTTGTCCCCTGGTGGAAAAGGCCACTCCCTTCTCCAATTCCTTCCAAAAACCTTAAAACTGAAAGGGCCTTTTATGTTTCTGAAAAATGGTTTGGCAGACATTTCAAGCTTTGGAATCACATCCTACCTGACTTGCCTTCCACTAATCCTCTCTTCTCCCATCAAAATATGTTGTGTCTCCTGGCAACACAGCCTGAGGGAAGAACAGTGTCTCTGAAAGGTTAACCTTTCAGGTTAACTCTGAAAGGTCACTTGTGGGTCCTGGTCCTGCTATTCAGTGCTGTTACAGGAAACAAATATCACCTTCCATTCCTGAGCTTCCATTTCTAAGATTATAAACTAAGGAGCATGAGCAAGGTCATTGAGATCTTTTCCAATTTAAATGTCTCTTTTCCCACCCAAAATCATTGCCTTTGAGTTAATTCCAACTCACAATGACCTCATAGGACAGAGTGGTACTGCCTCATAGGAACTCCAATGCTGAGTCTTTATCCAAGCGGACTGCCACATCTTCCTACAGTGAAGCCGCTGGTGGAGTCATGCCATTGAATTTTTTTATTAGCAGGCAAGCACTTAACCACTGCACAACCAAGTCTCCTTAAGATCCTGCTAATCTTTCCATTGCATCCAAGCCACCTTAATTCATCCAGACTCAATCTGGCCTTGTCAACGTCAGAGGTCAAAGGAAGTGGTGTTTGGCAGAACTGGCTGTCATGTGTCTGCCATGCTGTTGTTAGTCTCTGAAGTGAGGGCTGAGTAAACATGAGCCAGCAGAAATCAAATTCCACCCTCCTGCTCTCTCACCTGTCACCATCAACACTGTTCATCCACCCCCTCTACCTCCCTTCCACTTCTTTCCACCCACAAATTTATCCAAAAACTTTTGCCTTGAGGGGAATTCAAGACTTATTTCTTTAATGGTCAGAATTGTGCTGGGTCAAGACTTTTAACGGTGTATTTAATTAGTCATCTGTATGCATGTAACTTAAAGGCGTTCAGCTGTGCCTTTTTATAGGATTAATAAAGCTGGTTGTAAATCACCTATGCAGCCTAGAAAAGTATTTATAGAAGCTTTTCTCTCCCTTTGCCATTACAGAAGCTTTGTTTGAACTAGCTGAGGTTTGCATGAGGAGAGTTCTACCCAGTTCTAGGAGGAAAGTGTTAAAAGTCCTTTCCTGGCAAACCGCAACTCCATCATTAGGCAATGTGAAATGTGCTGAAATGTTAAGCCCCATCAAGGACGTTACAATGTGCTATTGCCAACAGCAAGCTTTCTGTGTTAATGAAAATCAAAATACAAAAAAGCCAGTCAACAGCAAGCACAAAACTTGGGTCAAACTGGAGAAATAAGACCAGAACTGGAATGCTATGGCTTTTTAACTTCTATAAAACTGAACAGGATTTGGCAACCACTTCTCCAAGCCCATACATTTACACAGGCCACTCTTTGAAGCCACCTTGGCCAACTGCTTAGTATGATAGAGGAGGAACAAGTCACCGTTTGTCTGATAGGCACTGAGAGCATTAATGGATAAAATGGTTCCCAGAACTCCCTTCTTTGTGTTAGCAGGAGATTGATTCTCACACCCTTCTATTCAGCTTGTTTTTGCTGGTAAGTGCCATTGAATATTAGGCGACTCATGCTACCCTATGAATGAAAGACCTGGACACTTGTATAACTTTCAACCTTTCTCCATTTTCATAGGGTTTCTGGAGGCAAGTTTTTTTGGAAGTGGATGCCACTCCTGATTCCAAGCTTACTCAAGAGTAAATACAACACTGTATTACCCCCTCAATATTATTCCTCTACAACTCTGACTTGAAGTATTCATTCCATGAGTGGAAAACAACCGTGATCAAGATTCTGTCACAAAAGCTGATGATAAACTAAATACAGACATACTTTAGTTATCTTCTCAGGGCTAAATATGGACAGAGCAGCCATGGGCAACATATGACAGAACAAAGATATATTCTGAAACCTCAATAGTGGACTCTCGACTCCCTGCCTGGTGTAGTTAACATGTTCAGATTCTAACTGAAAGTTTGGAAGCTTGAGTCCATTCAGAGATACTTGAGAAGAAAGACTGGTGACCAACTTTAAAGATATATCTTCAGAATATCTGATTCAGGTCTAGTTATTATTGGGCTTACACTTTGATAATCAGGGATATTTTTCTACAAGGGAAATATATAAAAGAAATATATCTTTCCATTTGAGTATGTCTAGGTTAGTTTGTGTTGAGTATACAGTCCAAGAAATGGGACTATTTGGAGAAAATGGCACAAAGACTGGAGGAGGACTCATTAGCAACCTATAATATGCAGACAATAGAACTTTGCTTGTCGAGAGTAGAGATCAAAATCTATAGCTTCCAGTATGGATTGTCTCACAATATTAAAAAGAACAAAATCTTCACAACTAAGAAAATAAGTAATATTTTGATAAATGAAAAACGCTTTAAAGTTATCAAGGTTTTAATTTTACTTGGATCCACAATCAATAACCATGGAAACAGCAATCAAGAATTCAAATAACATATAACAATAGTAAGCCCACTGCAGAAGGACTCTTTGAAGTGGAAAAAAGCAAAAATATCATTTTGAAGACTGAGGTGTACCTAATCCAAACAATTCTATGTTCAGTTACCCATTGTTGTTGTTGTTGTGTACCATCGAATCAGAACTGACCCATAGCTGACTCGCAGGTGAGTTTTCAGAGACAGTAATCCCAAGGGAGAAGATTGCCCATCCTTCTCCCATGGATTTGAACCACATGCCTTCGGGATTGCAGCACTTCTTACCATTAGGCCACCAGAGCTTCCTGGGCATGTGAAGTCTCATAGGCATGTCAAACCTGGATAATGAAAAAGGAACACTTCATGTACTTTGTCTTGCTTATTTTGGCCATGTTATCAGAAGGGATCAATCCTTAGAGAAGGACTTTATGTTTGGTAAAACGGAGGGTCAAGAAAAAGAGAAAGATCCTCAACAAGATGGATTGCTACAGTGACTACAACAAATAGAGAAAACACCTACTATTGTGACAATGACACAGGACTGGGAAACATTTCATTCTGTTCTATTTAGGGTCAGAACTGACTTAAGGGCATCTAACAACAAACAGCAACATGTAATTTATTTGTTTTGTTCTCATGGGCATTTATGCTTTCAGAAAATATATACTCCACTCTTTTATTTTTGATTAGAGAATTATTCTCTTTTTTCCATTAGGTTTAATAAAAATTATAGTAAAGAATAAAACTTATTTTATTTGTAAAAATAGTTTGAAGTTGATATTGAGAGTTTAGCTTTATAATCATCTATCATTGAGCTTTCTATGGTTGCTACTAACTTTTCTTTTGACAAATTTATTGCAATTCCAATCATAAAATTTATCTATTTTAAGTATAAAATTAATGACTTTTTTATATACATACTGTATTGTGTTACATAACCACGATCCAGGTTTTAAAATACTTTTATCACTTGAAATAGATCCTGCATTCACATTTAGTTAATTTCTGTTCCTAAACTCAGTCTTGCAGCTTTGGGTGCTTTCAAATCAGAACCAATACGTAGCTGACCATGGAGTGGATTTTCAGAGGCGAAAAGTTACATGGAGGAGACTGCCCACCTTTCTCCCACAGAGTAGCTGGTGGATTCAAACCACCTGCCTTTGGGTTGGCAGCACAACTACTTACCATTACATAACTAGAGCAATCTTGGCCAACCACTACCCTACTTTCCCTTTTCTTGATGTTTCTGTAACTGCAGTCATTCATCATGATCAAGTTGGATTCATACCAGGTATTCAAGGATGGTTCAAAATAAGGAAGTGTATTTAAATGTATCCCACCACATCAATTTCCACAAACAAAGGAAAAGAACTGCATAGTATTATCAGTTATAGCAGAAAAGGCATTTAATATCCATTGCTGACAAAAATGGTCAACAAAATGGGAATTTGAGGGGAATTTCTCAATTCTATAATAAACATAAATACAAAATCAATAAACAACATTAGTATCAATGCAGAGAGATTGAAAGAAGTTCCCTTGTAAATGTGAGCAAGACAAAAAGGTCCTTTATTTCCAAACCATTGTATTGGAAGTTATAGCCAAAGCAATAAGGCAAGAAAAAGAAAGAAATGTATGTAAATTGCAAAGAGGGAATAAAATGATCTCTATTGACAGGGTATGACAGGTTTGGAAGTAGGAGTGCCATCCTTCTCCTAAATAACATGCCTCCAGAAACTCTACAAACTTTGATAAATGTCGATAGTTGTAGAGGGGCTTGAGGCTTTTTGTTCATAGGATCACTATGAGTTGTGCTCAACTTGAAAGCAATCAACAACAACAACAACATTGACAGATAATAGGCAATCTCTTCCCATGTAATTGTTGTTGTTGTTAAGTGCCATCGAGTCGCAGGAGACTCATAGCGACCCTAGGAAGGAGAGTCCTCAACGTTTGGATGCCTTTCATCCTCTCTCTAGTTTCATAGGGTTTCCGGAGGCAAGCTATTATGGAAGTGGATGCCACTCCTCCTTTCACGCTTGTTTAATCGGGGAGCTCCACCCCACTCAGTCCCATAAAATTATTACCTCTAAAAATTGCTGGAATATCCACTATGAAATGGTTTCATTCAATAGTACACTACCATCACAACAACATGATTCTCTATACATAAAATATCATAGATGCAGCAAGAAAATTAATATATTTAATTAAATGGTTCAGTAAAGTGAAAAGATACTAAATTTACATAAAAAATAATATTTTGTTCTCTTCGGTAATAAAGAGAAGGCTGAGAAGGAAATTTAAAAAGTGGTTCCATTTAAAATAGCCATTCTGAACATGAAATATTTAGGAATACATCTAACTAGAGATACAAAAGACTTATATAAAGAAAACTACAAAACACTACCACAAAAAAAACCCAAATTATTATTGTTGTTAGATTCTGTAGAGTTTGCTCCAATTCATAGTAACCCTAACAAGAGATTAGTACCTTAACATAGTAACCTTCACAACAGATTGAAAGCTTGCTGTATTCTGTGCTTTCCTTATAATCTCTGCCATGATCAAGCCCATTGTTATAGGCACTGTGTCAATTCATCTTATTGAGGATCTCTTTTTTTTTTTTTTTGCTTAAACTCTACCTTTCCTAGCACTCCACAAAATATGTGACACAAATTTCACCATCCTTGCATCCTTCACCATCCAAAAGCACCCTCGTTGCATTTCCTTCAAGACTGATGTGTTTGTTCTTTCATCAATCTATGGTACATTCAATACTCTTTGTTGTTATTGTTATGTGCCATCAAGTCACCTGCAAATCTTAGCAACCCTATGTACAAAAGTTCAGAAACCTGCCCTGTCCTGAGCCTGATTCTCTGACTCTGACACACCTACCCTCATTGCCCCAGCTACTGTGTAAATCCATCTCATCCAGGGTCTTCCTCTCCTACACTGTCCCTCCACCCTTTTAAGCATCATGTTCTCTCCAAGAAAGAACAGGTCCTTCCAGGCCATGTGCTCAAATTATGTGAGACAGTTTCAGAATCCTAGCCTTTAAGGAGAAATTTCATTTGACCCTCACCAACACAGACCTATTTGTTTTCTTGGCAGTATGTTCAGGGCTCTTCTCTACCACCACAACTCAAATGCATCAATTCCTCTTTTGTCATCCTTAGTCATTGTCCAGATCTCTGATACATAGCAAGTAATTGTCAAGATCTATACACTGTGCCAACAAAATTATTCAAAGTCACCCATTCTTTATTGCTATTGCTAGGTGCTATCGAGTCAAATATGACTCATAGTGGCCCTATGAACAACAGATCTGAATTGTGTCCTAAACTATGCCAATCTCATAATCTCTGATATACTCAAGCCTACAGCTGCAGTCACTGTATCAATCCACCTTTTGAGAGTCTTCCTCTTCTTTTGATGTCCCTCAGCCTCTCCAAGCATATTCCTTCTCCAAGGAATAGCTTACCATAGCAATATGCACAAAGTAGGAGAAATGAAACTTCACCATCCTTGTCTCCAAGGAGCAGTCCAGCTTTACTTTCTCCAAGTTTTATGTTTGTTATTTTTGCCTTCTTTATTCATCATCCAATCTAAACACATATGTGAAGTAACTGAAAAATACGAAAACCCAAAGAGATTTACATAAATGGAAGAATATATGCTTATAGATTCTCACTTATTTACTAATTGTGCTCAAGTTGGAGCTGACTCCATATTGGACCCTCCAGAGGGTTCTCTAAGACTATAAATAACACTTTAAGAGAAGGTCCATCATTCTTCTGAGAAGTGACTCTGAACTGTCAAAGAAAGGTAGACTTTGGATTAGTGAAGCTTCTCATGGATCACATGACCAGCACTCCTATGCTCATGGATAGGAAGACTTAAACTTTTGAAGATCTCAAAACTACCAAAGGTCATCTAAAAATATAATGCAATCACAATTCAGATTCCACCATCATTTGTTTCAAAGATGGGGGAAAAGTAATCATCAGCTTATATGGAAAAGCACTACTGAAAGAGTTCTTTCTCCCGCAGGGAATTCTGGTGGCATAGTTTGTAGAGAGTTGCACTGCTACCTCAGGGTTTCCTAAGGAAAGCCAATACTAAATATTTGTAATAAACCAAATGCTATTTCAGGATGTGGGGGAGGCCTGGTCCAAACTGGAGTTCCCCCTGAGGCACTAAGGCAATCCTTAAGAGTTTATTGGATTCTTGCATTGTATTTGCTGACCCCTCCCTCCTGAGTCAAGCAGCAGGTTTTCAATAGAAAGAGCGTGGCTTCATTTGCATTGAATTCTCTTTGTGATTTACTTCCTGATAATTTTCAATAAAGTTACAGAGAAGCTGGAATGGGGGTCTTCAGTCAAGAACTGCTGATCCCCTGTCTTTGTGCACTCTGTTTTATTTCATTCTTGGTTGTCTCTCTCATTATTAATAATTATAAAAATACATTACCCTCAGTCTGAAGCAGTTTCCAGCTCTCTAGCACTTTCAATTTACCAGCATCTCCACGGGAGAAAGATGGGCAATCTCCTCCTGTCTCTTTTGCAGTCTACAAAAACCCATTAGCAGGTCATCTTGTAAGAGTCAAGATTTGTTATATATGTCTCTGGTCTGGCTGACATCTTAAGTCCTTTGTCCTTGTTTTCTCAAGTTCACTTCCTGAATTGACCTCAGCAACAAAGAAGTGACTCTAACACCTTCAGTATGAACGGCACTCCAATCAGAGGATGCCAGATATTCGCACCCTCCTGATGAGCCTGCTTATTTTCAAATTAGCCAATCGCTATGCACCGCCTCCATCTTACCTCATCTTCCTGCCCCTCATTCATTCAGTCTTTGCCACTCCCAGCACCAATAAAAACTCTTGTCTTAAAGGGCTAGGGGGGCTCTGCCACATGGCCTCTGCGTTGGAGTGTGTGTAGAGTCCCTGCTTGAGAGTTTGTAATAAAATCCCTTATATTCTTGCATTGATTTCAGCTCCCTGGTGTCCTTTGGGGGACTCGCAACTGTGGCACAACAATCTATGCATTTTTTCCACCCTAAGGCAGAAAATAAGTGAGAAAGTAAATGAGTGAGAAATAGAAACAAAATAGGGACTTTACACATCTTGATCTCAAAACCAACTACATAGATATAGTAATGAAAATGGCTTAGATAGACACATAGACAATGATAGATCCATCATGCTTGGAAGGCTGGAGGGATCAGGGGGAGAGAGGAAGACCCCCAATGAGAGGGATTGACACAATAACTGGGGTAACTGGTAGATGTGTCAGAGTCAGTGAGATTGGTTTAGGACAGGTTTCAGAGCTATTGGTGGCTGTGAGACAGACAATTCAATAGCACACAACAACAACAACAAGGTGATTTTTGTACACAGATAGAATCATTACCAGATGTTTACCAGGATGGAAAAGGAGGGAGAGAGGAGCAAAGATTAATACATGTATAAGCTAGACAGAGGCAGAGCAGTTTATCCGAGAGGCTGGGCTCTATGAGGAGAAGTATGGCATCAGGATTGGTGGAAGATCTATTAACAATCTGCGTTTTGCAGATGACACAACCCTGCTTGCTGAAACTGAGGAGGACCTCATGCACTTGCTGCAGAGGGTCAAGGGCTGCAGCCTTCAGTATGGACTGAGGCTCA
>NW_006400021.1:295611-310153 GCF_000299155.1 Elephantulus edwardii | reverse complement strand
CTATGAACCTGGAGAGAGGATGAAAGGCACCCAAGCATTGAGGACTCTCCTTCATAGGGTCGCTATGAGTCGCCTGCAACTCGATGGCACTTAACAACAACAACAACAACAACAACATAAGCTAGACAAACAGGTAATCCACAACAAGGAATTTATCACACATATTTCATTGTTTCAATTAGTTGTAATTAATATTTGAACAAAATGTATATGAGTGAATAAGTGGAAAACTACTATGATATGCAAGCCTTCACTGAAAATATTAAGAAGAGGGGAATAACCTATGAAACCACATTTAAGGTACAACGAATGGTCTTTCCCTATTTGGAACAAAAGAAGAATTAAAAGAAGCAAGGATATACTGAAATAAGTAGTCCAAAAGGCTAATAGATCATGGGATCCTCAACTTACATGGTCCTGAGACTAGAAAAATGGAATGGTGCTTGACTACCACCATTGACCACTCTAAAAAGGATCATTGTAGAAGATACTAGCTGGAATAGGGAGAAATGCAGAACAAAAGTAAAAATATAAAAAGATCAATTATCTTTGCCTTCTAATGATGATCACTAAATGTTTCTTTTTCTGAAAATTGCTGGTAATGAGCTTGACTCACAAGGCCAAGTCAGGATTATTCTTTCTTACTCCTCTATCTACCCAAAGTTGCACCTTCAAGGCTCTGCATCCCATGGTGCCATAATGAACTCTTCGGGCATAAATAGTCTTCCCTTGGCTTCTCTCCTGCGTTCTCAGAATCAAGAAAAGGTTGTGATGGTTCATCCTGGTCTTGGGTTCTGACAACGACTTCAACCATCCCTCCCTAGACCTCTGCAGAAAGCACACAGAAAGAGTTATCCTTCTTACAGGACTCTCCTGAGCCCCAGTCAACAGCAACTTTACAACATCCTTGGAAATGAAGTACAGCTGAGAGTTCAGTATGCTCAGGATGAAGTGTTCAAGACACTAAGAGGAGGGCAGTCTGTCCGTATGTTCAAGGCTGTCAACAGGGCATCATGAAAAGGCAGTGACCAACCACCACTTCAGAGGCAGCCTGAGATTATTTCTCCACAACCAGACAAGAGACTAACTGAAGTACCAAGTTCAATTATGCAAAATAAGGCTTAGAAGACATCCCAGTGTTTCCATGATCTGCACTTGCTTTCCTTCTCTGGACTTCTGGAGAGAGAAAGAGAAGAAGTCATCATACGATGACTTGGAAGACTACAGGTTGAAGAAGTTCCAGGTCACAAACAGTACAACTTTGAAAGACTATTATCCTATAACTCCTTTATCACCTTGTCATTGTTTTATGCTGTCAAGCCGGACCTGACTCATAGCTGACACTCCAGAGGGTTTTCAGAGGCAGTTAATTACACAGGAGGAGATTCCTTATCCTGCAGAGCAACAAGTAGATTCAAACCTCATACCTTTGGCATTACAGCACAGCTTCTTATCACTAGGCCACCAGAGTTCACTGATACATTCGATAATTTCTTGTAGACATCATGCAGTCAGTTCACAGCACTCCACATGAATAGATTTGCTACCTTTTCCTGTAAAGATGCATTAGAAACAGAGTGAGTGATCAGAGCTAAGGGATCATGAACAATAATTGGGTCACCACGAGTTATGGGACCAGAAGGAGAGCTAAAAAATCAAAGGAAGGGGCATCTAAAGCAGATAAAGAGGTTCAGAAATGTATGTTTGGTGCATATTACCCCTCTGGATAAGTCCTAACAGTCAATTTATTTTCATGTTTCAATTTAAGCTTTTGAGTGGCACATACTCAACTATGCTTAATATAAGATCTGTCTTTGTCATTCATCAAGACTTACCTATTCAGTAACTCAGCTTTGCTGAGAGCCTTTCTTTAGGAAATGGAAGATATTTATCTGTTTGCATGAAGGAGAAGTCAATACTGTGGACATCATTAGGTGTTAGACAATGTGTCGACATACACTTATGGTTTACATGTCCTTCATTCTAGAAGGCATATTATTTTCACATAATACAGCATTTTAAATATGCTCATGGAATATATATAGCACAACTATCAGTCACTTTATCTGAGCACAGGGACCCTGTCCAGTTGAAAATCAAGAAGGATGTGCATCACAGTTGTGTATCCCTTCACCACATTATGTACTCTGAGTGCTGAGCAAATGATCAGAGAAGTTGGACTGTATGCAGAACACATCAGCAAGACTGACTAAAGCCTCTTGGACACCCTGCCGTAGGAAGATGACCTAATCCTGCTTGCTGAAAGTGAAGAGGACTTGACATACTTACTGATGAAGATCAAATTACAAACTTTGGTATGACTTGTACTTCAATATAAGAAACAATTTCATTGCCACCATATTGATTCTGGCTCAGTGGGCATAGTAGAACTGCCCTCATAGGTTTTATCTTTAAGGAGTAGGTAGACTCTTTCATCTTTTTCACAGAGAATGGCTGGTGGGTACAAAGGATTGAAGTTATCAAGGATTTCATTTTATTCTGATTCATAATCTCAGACAATGCACTGGGCAAATCTGATACAAAAGTCCACTTAAAATATTTTTAAAAGGTGTCACATTGAAGGTTAAAGTATGTCTGACCCAAGCCATAATATTTTTTTTAGTTCTGCACATTCAATGATTTGTTGTTGTTGTTGTTGTTGTTGTTGTTGTTGTTGTTGTTGTTGTTATGTGCCATCGAGTCGCTTGTGACTCACAGCGACCCTATGTACAACAGCCCTGAACTCTGCTCTGTCCTGTGCCAATCGCACCTTTTTCGACACACCCATCCCGATTACCTCAGTCACTGAATCCATCCACCTCATAGAGGGTCTTCCCTTTCTGCGCCGTCCCTCCACCCTACCAAGCATGATGACCCTCTCCAAGGACCTGTCCCTCCTTGCAACATGTCCAAAGTATGTTAGTCGGAGCCTCAGAATCCTTGCCTCCAAGGAGCAGCCCGGTTTGACCATTTCCGGGATGAATCTGTTTGTTTTCCTAGCAGTCCATGGTATTCTCAATACTCTTCTCCACCACCACAGCTCAAAGGCATCAATTCTCCTTCTATCCTCCTTAGTCATTGTCCAAATCTCTGATGCATAACAAGTGATAGCAAAGACCATGGCCTGTATCAGACGCACCTTAGTCTCCAAAGAGACACCATTGATCGTGCTAATGAGAAACCTATACTTGGACCAAGAGACAGTCATCAGAACAGAGCAAGGAAACACTGCATGATTCAAAATTGGGAAGGGCATACGCCAGGGATGTGTCCTGTCTCCACACCTTTTCAACTTGTATGCAGAACAGATTATCCGGGAGGCTGGGCTCTATGAGGAGAAATGTGGGGTCAAGATTGGTGGAAGATCTATCAACAATCTGCGATATGCAGATGATACGACCCTGCTTGCTGAAACTGAGGAGGACCTGAAGCACTTGCTGCAGAGGGTCAAGGACTGCAGCCTCCAATATGGATTGAGACTCAATGTCAAGAAGACAAAGATTCTCACCACTGGGCCAGCTGGCAGCATCAGGATGGATGGTGAAGAGATTGAGATTGTTCACAGCTTCAGTTTGCTTGGCTCCACAATCAACACTCTCGGCACCAGCAGCCAGGAAATTAGAAGGTGTATTTCCATGGGAAAGTATGCTGTTAGGGACCTCTCCAAAGTACTGAAGAGCAATGGTGTCTCTTTGGAGACTAAGGTGCGTCTGATACAGGCCATAGTCTTTGCTATCACTTCAATGATTTATTCATTGCAAATACCTTTTTTGTTGCTGTTGTTGAAAATTTGATTTTTTTAATTTAATTTTTTAATTTTTTCGCACTTTTTTCCCTGCCCACTCCTCCCCACCAGTTCTCTCCCTTTTTCCGAAAAGAAAAAAAAAATTCCCTTCATTGGTATACAATTCCCCCATCCCTTCCCCTCCACTCCCCACCCCGAGTACAGTTCTCTATGCGACCTTAATTCTGGATTTTGAAACAGATGAGGGAAAGAACAGATTAGAGGTGATATATGATTGAGTATTATGGTTAGCACAGGAAGCATAATATTTTAAATTGTCTCACTGTCACATGAAAGCTGTCACATGAACAAAGGAGACCAAGTTAGAATATATGCATTTGAATTATGTTGTTGAGAAAAATATTAGATAGACCATAAACTTCAAGAACAAATAAACTTGTTTTTTAAAAGATTATAACCATAATATCCCTTAGATGGAAGAAGGCTAAGACTTCATCTTGTAGGATGTGGCCATGCTATTAGGACAGACCAGTCCCAAGATAAAAACCATTATGCTTGCCTAAAGTAGAGGGTCATTGACAGAGGGAGAAAATCTACAAGAGAAAATGACACAGTGACTGTAACAGTGAGCTCAAAGACAACAACGATTGTGAGGTTGGCACAGGGTGGGACACTGGTTTTTTTCTGTTGTACATAGGATTACTAGGAGTTAAAACAAATTCTACAGCAACAACCCAGTTGAGGGAGACACTTTCAGAATGATAGGATCTTTTTGAAGCATGTTATTGTTGTTGTTGTTAGGTCCTGTCGAGTCAAATCTGATCTGATCATTGTCCTATCCCATGCCATCCTCAAAATCTCTGACACATTCAAGCCCATTTTTACAGTCACCTGTCAACTCCCCTGTTTGATGGTCTTCTTTTCCTTCACTGACCATGATTAATGTTGACATGATCTTGTCAGTAGCAAGGGTGTTTGTATTCTTGATATTGAGATACAACCCATATTGAAGGCTGCAGCATTTAACCTTCTGCAGCAAAAGTTCTGACTTTCAGCAAGCAAGGTTGTGTCATCTGCATAACAAAGGTTATTGATGAGTCTTCATCCAATCCTGTTGCCACATTTTTCTTCATGGGCTCCAGCTTTTCTCATATAATGTTCAGCATAGTCCTTGACAATATAGACCTCACTCCATCTACAGATAAAGAAGGCCCCACAATTATTTATAGATTATCTCTATGCTGAAGGACTGTGGTGCTGGAGAAGAGTACTGAATATCCCTTAGACTGCCAAAAAATCAAACAGATATGTCTTGGCATGTTCCTTGGAGGCAAAGATAAAGTTTCATTTCATGGATTTTGCAAGAGGAGGATGGAAAATCTCTTCCTGTGTGACTTACAGCTTCTGAAACCCACTGGAGGATCAGTTGTAGGTCAATAACAGCTCAATGGTACTCAACAACCACAGTAACTCACATATTTTGAGCATGTTGCTAGGAGAGGCTATTTCTTGGAGGAGGACATCATGTATGGAAAGGTGGAGAGACAGCGGAGGGGAAACCCTCAACCAGACGGATTGACAAAGTGACTGCAGCAATGAGCTCAAATGTGTCAGAGATTGTACCGATGGCAAAGGATAGGACAGGGTTTAGGTCTGTTGTCCAAAGGGTCACTATGAGTCATACTCGGCATGATAGCACCTAATAACAACACCTTGCCTAAGGTGTATAGGGAGCCAAGCTGTTCTAGGTGAGCTACATGAAGAATCATGCCACATGTTCTCAATGTGACTTCATCTCAAAAGGCTCACTGCATTCAAGTTGGAATTATCTCATTGCTGGCCCTCCAGTAGAATTTTGGAGCTGCTGATTGCACAGGAATAGATTTAGTGCCTTTCTCCCATGGAGCTGATGGTGGATTCAAACTGATAGACATTGTCTTTGAGTTAGCAGTGTAGCTCTCTACAGAGTGGGCATCCCAGAGTGAGGGGGTGGAGAGTTCAGTTCATGTCTTTTATAAAGTTTCAGTTGCTTCTTTGAGCCTCTCATTTCCTCTGACAAAGCAATCACTGTATTCATATTTAGCAAACATAATCTATCAAGGGTCTTTGCTGTTGTTAGTTGGTGCTGTCAAGTTAACTGTGACTCATAGTGACCCTGTGAGCCACAGATCTGAACCTTATCTATCCTACACCATCCTCAAAATCTCTGTCATGCTGGAGCCCATTGTAATAGTCACCTCAATTCATCTCTTTAAGGGTCTTCCTCTTTTTCTGATCTTCTACCTTTCCTCGCATGATGTCTCTGAGGACTAATTCCTCCTGAAAATATGTCCAAAGTAAGTGAGACAAAGTATCACCCTCCCTGCCTTTAAGGAGCATTCTGGTATCAATTACTTCAAGACAGATTGGTTTGTTGTTTTGTTCTTCACAGGAACTTTAACTATGCTCCATTGTCTGCCCTGTTCCTTCATGTTGCTCTAAATTACAAGCCATAAATCAGACTTGGGCTATTGTTGTCATTTAGAAAAAATATTTTTCCACTAATGATACATTTCTTTTCAAAGAGGTCATAGAGACTGGTTGATTCTGTTTCCAGGATGGATAAGATGGCTATCCAACTTATAACTTGGAAAAAGAACAGACTGAGCAAGAAGAGAAGAAAGCTGGAAGTCAAAGTATCTCATTTATTAAGGTAGCTTTGTTGGTTGATTGGTTACAGTTTTTCCTATTAAAACAGAAAAAAAGGTAAGTGGTTTGTTTTGTTGGGTTTCTTTGGGATTTGGGGTATTTTCTTTTTTTGTGGGCTTTTTTTGCTTCTTTTTTCCATAAATTATAGCCTTTTAGAGATACCTCCATTTCAAAACAAGTGGAGATTCTCACTAAACAATTCAAAGTTTACATTCCCAAATGAGTTTAGGTAGGTAAGAGGGATCAGTGTTTTAACTGATCACTGGCTTCATTTTCCAGCTTCTGTCCCCATCTCCTCAGAACTCCTATACCCTGTCCTCACTTTGCTTTGGGCTTTCCTTTGAAGGAATAGGTTCTTTTCTTTCTAAAACTTACATTAAAGTCTCAAAGATAACCTTATTTCTGGAATTTCTTTGATAACTTCAGTTCTGTTTTTAAAGTAAAAGTTTGTTGTTTTTATTGTTGTTGTTTACTATCGAGTCAGAATTGACCCATAGCTGATTCTCCAGTGGGTTTTCAGAGGCAGTAAACTACAAGGGAGGAGACTGTCCATTTTTCTCCCACAGAGAAACAGGTGGATTTCAACCTCAAGCCTTTGAGGTTGCAGCTCAGATTCTTACCAGTAGGCCATCAAGTTCTTTTATTTGTTTTTGTTGTTGTGTACCATTGAGTTGGAACCTACTGATCGGGTGTGGGGGAGGTGGTTTTCAGAGGCAGTTAGTCCTGAAAGAAGGGATTGGCCATTCCTCTCCTGCAGAGCAGCTTGTGGCCTCAATCTGTGTGCCTTTGGAATTGCAGCAGAGCTTCTTGCCACTAGGCCACCAAGTAGAAAAATGAGTCTGAACTGAGAGTTTTGAAAAAACCCTGAAAAATCCACCTTTTATTTAAACAATGATATAAAGGAAATTCAGTGAGGAAAGAATATTTTCAACAAATGGTGCTAAATTATATATTCACATTCAAAAAAAATGAATTTAGACAATTACCTCACACTACTCTCAAAATTAACTTACAATGGATCAAAAATCTAGGTGTGAAAGTTAAAAATAGAAAATGTTTAGAAGAAAATCCTCAAGATACTCAACATATTGTTGCTATTGTTGTTATGTGCCATTGAGTTGCCTGCGACTCATAGCGACTCTATGTACACAGCCGTAAGCCCTGCTCTAGCCTGTGCCAGTCTCACTGTCTCCAACACACCTACCCTGACTACCACAGTCATTGAATCAATCCACCTCATAGAGGGTCTTCCTCTCCTGCCCTGTCCCTCTACCCTCCCAAGCATGACAACCTTCTTCAAAGAGTGGTCCCTCCTTGCAACATGTCCAAATTATGTCATATGAAGCCTCAGAATCTTTGCCTACAAGGAGCTGCCTGGTTTAACCCTCTCTAGGATGAACCTATTTATTTTCTTAGCAGTCCATGCAATCAAGATACATTAATAATAATGGGTGACTAGAATGCAAAAGTTGGGAACAGAAAAGAAGGATCAATAGTCAGAAAATATGGACTTGGTGACAGAAATGAAACTGGCAATAGAATGAATTTTGCACAATCAGAGATATATTAATTGTAAATACATTTTATAAGAAACATAAAAGCAGGTTATACACATGGATTTTACCTGATGGTATGCATAAGAATCAGATTGATTACATCTGTGGAAAGAGCCACTGGAAACCTCACTGTCAGCTGTGAAAACTAAGCCAGGTGCTGATATTGCAACAGACCACCAACTACTCATATACAAGTTCAAGATGAAGCTAAGGAAAATGAAATCAAATTCACGAGAACCAAAATATGACCTTGAGTCTCTCCCACCTGAATTTCAAAACATCTCAGGGACAGGTGTGGGCCTTGAACATCAATGAGCAAAGACCAGATAAGTTGTGAAAGGATATCAAGCGTATCAACCAGAAAGAATGCAACACGTCATTACAAAGACAGAGGAGGAAGGAGAGACCAAAATGAATGTCAAAAAAACCCTCTGAATATTGCACTAGAGTGCAGAGAAGCCAAAGGAGAGGGAAGAATTCCAAATACTAAAGAGCTGAACAGAAGATTTCAAAAACCCAGCATGGGAAGACAAAGTATTACAATGAAATGTGCAAGGAGCTGGAGTCAGAAAATCAAAAGGGCCAAACTCACTCAGCATTTCTTAAGCTGAAGGAAATGAATGAAGAACAAATTCAAACCTCAAGTTGCCATGGGCAACTTAAGGATGCCATGGGCAGAATGTTAAATAATCCAGGAAGTATTAAAAAAAGATGGAAAGAGTATACAGAGTCATTGTACTGAAAGGAATTGGCAGACACAGAAGAATTTCGTGAAACAACGCATGAGCATGAGGCTGCTGTGATGAAGGGAAAAGTTCAAGCTGCTTTGAAAGAATTGGCAAAAAATAAGGCTCCAGGAATTGATGGTGTATCAATTGATGTATTTCAACTAACGATGCTGCCCTAGATGGGTTCACCAAGTTGTGTCAGGAAATCTGGAGGATTCAAGATATTAAGTTATGCAAAGATTGACTAGATAGAACACCAAAATAAAAAATTCATAAAAGCATTAAGCTTTATTAAAATGTAAAGCTTTTATGTTTCCAGACATAACATTACTGAAATTAAAAGACAAACAGGAGAAAGTATTTGCAAATTACACATATGATACATTCCTTATGTTCAGAATACATGAAAAAGAAATCTCTAATAATAATAATATATAATATATAAACAACATTTTTTAAATGGGGAAAATATAAATGGATAGCATGATACACATGCAAAAATGTTCAAGATCTTTAGTCAATAAGGAAATGCAAATCAAAATCACAAGATAATATTTTGTGCTACCTAGAATGGCCATGGTCTTTGCAATCAGTTCTTATGCATCAGAGAGTTGGACAATGACCAAGGAGGATAGAAGGAGAATTGATGCCTTTGAGCTGTGGTGCTGGAGAACAGTATTGAGAGTATAATGGACTGCTAGGAAAACAAACAGATTCATCCTGGAAAGGGTTAAACCAGGTGGCTTCTTGGAGGCAAGGATTCTGAGGCTCCATCTAACATATTTTGGACATGTTGTAAGACCGGTCCTTGGAGAAGGACATCATGCTTGGTAGGGTGGAGGGACAGCACAGGAGGGGAAGGCCCTCTATGAGGTGGATTGATTCAGTGGCAGGGGTAATCAGGATGGGAGTGTCAGAGACAGTGTGATTGGCACAGGATAGAGCAGACTTCAGGGATGTTGTACATAGGGTCTCTATGAGTCGCAAACGACTTGATGGCACATAACAACAACAGCAACAACCTAGAATGGCTAACGGGCTCTGGTGACTTAGGGAGTTGTGTTGCCAACCCAAATACACATGGTTCAAATCCATCAGCTACTCCATGGAAGAAACATGGACAATCTCCTTTTCATACAATTTGCAGCTTCTGAAAACCTGGTGAAAGGTCAGCCATGTGTCAGTTCTGATTTGATGGTACAAAACACACCAGAATGGCTATAGTACAAAGGACAGATAATCTTTTTGGCAATAGTAGTAAATAATTATACAGGATATGAAGAAATAGGAAGTCTTCATAAGCACTGAGAGGAATGTAAATTGGGACAGTTTCTCCATAAAAAAAAATGTTTGGCAGGCTTAATTTTTTTATATTGTTGTTATTGTTGTTATATGCTGTCAGGTCACTTGTGACTCATAATGATCCTGTGTACAATAGCCCTGAAACCTGCTCTATCCTGTACCAACTTTACTGTCTCTGACACACCTACGCTCATTACCCAGTTACTGAATCAATCCATCTCATCGAGGGTCTTCCTCTGTCTCTCTGTCCCTCCATCTTTCCAAGCATGCTGTCCTTCTCCAAGGACTGGTCCCTCCTTGCAACATGCCCAAAGTATGTCAGATGAAGCCTCAGAATCCTCGCCTCCAAGGAGTAGCCTAGTTTCACCCTCTCCAAGATGAATCTATTTGTTCTTCTGGCAGACCTTGGAAGAGTCAACACTCTTCACCAGCATCACAACTCAAATTCTGCTTCTATCATCCATAGTCATTGTCCAGCTCTGTGATTTATAGCAAGCAATTGAGAAGACTATGGCCTGGATATGGTGCACCTTAGTTCCTCTTAGTTGCTCTTCAGTACTCTGGAGAGGTCCCTGACAGTCAAATTTTTTCCAATACAATTTGTCTCTTGTTTTCCTGGCTGCTGGTACCAAGAGTGTTGATTATAGAGCCAAGCAAACTAAAGCTGGTAGCAGTCTCAATCTCTTCACCATCTATCACAATGCTGTTAATCAGCCCAGTGGTGAGAATATGTTTTCTTGATGTTGAGCTTCAATCCATACTGAAGCCTAAAATCCTTGACATTCTATAGCAAATGTTTCAGATCCTCTCAGTTTCAGCAAGCAGGGTTGTCTCACCTACGTTATGCAGGTTGTTGATGAGTCTTCCTCTAATTCTTCCTAATAGAGCTCAACCTCCCAGATAATCTGTTCTGCATAAAGATTGAAAAGTTATGGAGATAGGACACATCCCTGGCATATACCCTTTCCAATTTTGAACCAGGAAATATCCTTGTTCTGTTCTGAAGATTGCCTCCAGGTACAAGTATAGGTTTCACATAAGCATGATCAAGTGTTCTGGGATTCCCATTCTTCTCAGAGTCAGCCAGTTTGTTGTGATTCACACAGTCAAATGCCTTTACATAGTCCATGAAATACAGGTGGGCATTCCTCTGGTACTCTCTGCTTTCAGCCAAGATCCATCTAACATCAGTTATAATATTCCTAGGACCATGGCCTCTTCTAAACCCAGACTTTATAACTGGCAGTTCTCTTTTGATATGCTGTTCCAGTCTTTTTTGGATAATTTTCAGCAGAATCTTGTTTGCCTATGATATTAATGATATTGTTTGATGAATAATTTCCACAATCTGTCAGATCAACTTTCTATGGAATGGGAACAAATGTAGATCTCTTCTAGTCAGTTTGGTCAGGTGGTTGTCCTCCAGATTTCTTGGCACAACTTTGTTAGTACATCCAGGACAGCATCTGTTTGAAGACCAAAATAAATTTCTCATATGACCTAGCAATTTCTATATATGGCTCAGCAACTCTTATCTATAAAGGGATTTGCACACAAATGTTCAGAGAATTATTATTCATACCTTCCAAAATATGGACAAAACTCATGTATCTTGCAGAGGTGAATATTGTTTGTGTTGTACGCTCTCACGTCAGAACTGACTCATAAGTGACCCTCCAGCAGGTTTTCAAAGGCAGTAAATCACATGGAAGGAGGTTTCTCATCCTTCTCCTGTGCAACAGCTGGCGAAATTGAACTGAATACCTTTAGCATTGTAGTGCAGCTTATTAGCATGACATTAACTATCCAGCAATGTAATAAAAAGACCCCTTTTGTTAGTTGTTGTTGTTAAGTGCCATTCAGTTAACTATGACTCATAAGGACCCTATGCATAATAGCACCCACCAAACCCTGCTCAATCCTAAGCCAATCTCACTTACTCTGACACAACGATCTCCATTACCCCAGGTACTGGTTCAATCCATCTCATCTGGGGTCTTCCTCTCCTGCACTGTCTCTCCACTCTTCTAAAAATGATATCCTTCTCCAAGGACTGGTCCCTCTGAAACACTCCCAGAGTATGTGAGACAGATCCTCAAAATCCTTGCCTCCAAGGAGCAGCTTGTTTTCACCCACTCTAAGACATATCAGTTAGTTTTCTTGGAAGTTCATGGTATGGTCAATATTCTTCTTCAGCACCACAATTCAAAGACATCAATTCTTCTTCAGTCCTCCTTGCTCATTGTCCGGCTCTCTGATGCATAGCAAGTAATTGGGAAGATTGTAAGAATGAACCTTACAAAACATTATCTTAAGTAGAAGTCAAAGCACAGGATGTTGAAAACTATCTGGAGGATTCTATCTTTCTCTACCATCTGAAATAGTTTAAGAAGAACTGGTTTTAGCTCATTTCTGAATTTGAAAAGCTGGACATTCCCCCTCCCTCCTTTGTATTATTTTTATTGTCATTTTCATGAAAGTTTACAAAGCAAATTGATTACCGATGTAATTATTCATACACATTTTATTTTGTTTTTTTTTAAATTTCTATTTTTTTCACAATGATTCTCCCCACACCCTCACCCCAACACCCCATTGTCCTCCCTTCCCTAAAATCACAACTCAGAGGTATTAATTCTTCTTCTTCTATAATTCTTATTTACTATCAGTCTCTCAGATGTATAGCAAATTATGTTGGAGAAGAGTACTTAATATCCTAAGGACTGACAAAAGAACAAACAGATATGTATCAGAGAAAGTGGAACCACTGTGCCCTTAGAAGGGAGTAAGGCAGAGCTTCATCTTGCATACTAAGGCCTGTTATTAGAAGGGGCCATTCATCAGCAATCTGCATTATGCAAATGATGAAACTTTACTTGATGAAACTAGGGAGGTCCTGAAGCATTTGCTGCAGAGGGTCAAGAAGTGTTGTCTGCAATATGGATTGAAGCTTACCATCAAGAAAAAACAAAAAAGATTCTCACCACTGGGCTAATTGGTAGCATTATGATAAATGGAGAAGAGATTGAGATTATTAACACATTCAGCTTTTCGGTTCCCAGTAAACAGTCTTGGCACAAGACTGAGTCAGGTAGGAGTCAGGAAATAAAAAGACTAATTGCGTTAGGAAAGTCTGCTGTCAGGGTCCTTCTCAGAGTGCTGAAGAGCAAGGATGTAACTCTGGAGACTAAGATGAACCTGATCCAGGCCATAGTCTTTGCTTACTTGCTATACTTCAGAGAGCTTGACATAGCACTCTTTGCAACTTATGGCTTGAATTTGTTCTTTAGTTCCTTCAGCTTAAGAAATGGTGAGCGAGTTCAGACTTTTGATTTTCTGAGTCCATGTCCTTGCACATTTCATTATATTGCCTTATCTTCCAGAACTGCCTTTTGAAATCTTTTGTTCAACTCATTAACGCCCACCCTGACACCTGCCCTTTTATACTGGTTTGCTTACAAAATTCGTATCTATTGTTTTACACACCAGATAGTTCCCTTTCCTTTATCCACCCATCCTCCAACCCATCAAATTTTGTGACCCTATGATTAAGCACTCACCATCCCCTCCTTGGATCTTCCTACTTGTTCTACGATAATGTTCTTATACAGTATGTTTCTTTATGAGACTGAGTTAGTTCACCTAGCATAATGCGCTCCAGTCCCTTCCTTGTTAGGTAGTAATTTACAAAATCATTGCTCCTAGGTGCTGCATAGTATTCCATTGTGTGAATGTACCATAATTTCTCAATCCATTCGATTGTGGTTGGAAATTTGAGCTGTTTCTATGTTCTTGCTATGGTGAAAAACACTGTTATGAACATTGATTGGTGTACTAGTCTCTGTGATTCAGTTTACTTTGGCTTGTCAACATTCCAATGCAATATTCAGAGTTTCTTCTCATCCTTTTTGGTCTTTTCTTCTTCTTGCTTCTTTATAAAGACTTTTTGCATTCTTCATGACTGATATTCTTCATATATTTCCACAGCTCATCTGGTCTTTGCTCATTAAATGTGAGTGATAGGATAGTATCTATACATGCATACAAGAAAAACCTATTAATACCACTATCATTTAAATTTATGCACCAACAGCTAGAGCCACGGAGGAAGAAATAGGTGATTTCTGTGAACTGTTGCAGTCACAGATTGATCAAACATGTAACCAGGATGCACTACTAATAATGGGTGACAGGAACGCATAAGTTGGGAACAAGGATTAAGGATCAGTATTTGGAAAATACCAAATTGGTGACAGAAATAAGGCTGGAGATTATCAATGACTTATTCAAAGCAAATACCTTTTATAAGAAATATAAATGCAGGCCATACACATGGATTTTATCTGTTTGGATGTACTGGAATGAGATCAATTACCTCTGTGCAAGAAATCATTGGAGAAGTTCAATATCAGCAGTGAAAACTAGGCCAGGTGCTGATTGTGGAACAGACCATCTACCACTCATAGGCAAGTTCAAATTAAAGGTAAAAAAGTTTAAATCATATCCACAGAAATAAAAATTTG
>NW_006400021.1:276647-292701 GCF_000299155.1 Elephantulus edwardii | reverse complement strand
TATCGTTGGATTCTATTTGCCAGTATTTTATTTAGGATTTTTGCATCAATATTCATGAGAGATATTGGCCTATAGTTTTCTATTTTTTAGAACTTTTTTAACACTTTTTACAGGTAACTCATTCATTTGTAATTTGGGATACATGGTGTAAGATCTGAAATCTTATTTTCCTCTCTCTGGAGTTAACATGCTTCCCAGCACCATTTATTGAATAATGGAGTCAGCCTTCCTAAGAAGAAATGCTATCTTATTCATATTAAATTCTTGTTTTCTGTGCACTTACATAATTTCAGTGATTTAACTGCCTATTTATCTACATTAATATACTACTTTTGCTACCATAGATTTTTTTGTAGCCAATACCCTTCTGTATTAGTTATCATAGGTACCGTGGTGGTGTAGCACATTATATATTGAGTTGTTGACCAAAAATTTGATGCCTTGAATCCACTCACTACTCTTTGTGTGCCAATGGAGTATCATTTTGAGATGGAATCAGTTCAACACCAGTGGCTTTATTTGAATTGTTCTTGTTGTTACGTGCCATTGAGACAGATATGTATCTAGCTACTATCATACTATTTAGTTTATTTTATGTTAATCTTGCACATTATTAATCATTATTTTTCTTCTGATTTTACAATGTATTAATTAATTTTTATTCTCCTTTAATGACTTGTTCCTCTTTGTTGTGTTTTTCTTTATATTCTCATAAAAATTCTTTTGTGCTTTTATACTCCCTGTTTTTAAAAAGTGCATTGATGTTGTCGTTATGTGCTGTCAATTTACCTGTGACTCATAGCGACCCTCTGTACAATAGCTCTGAAGCCTGTTCTATCCTGAGCCAGTTTCACTGACTCTGGAGCATCTACCTCATTGCCCTAGTTGCTGTATCAATCCATCTCATCTGGGGTCTTCCTCTCCTGTGCTGTCTCTCCACCCTTCCAAGCATGATGTCCTTCTCCAAGAATCAGTCCCGCCTGGCCACACACCCAAATTATGTGAAATGGATCTTCAAAACCCTAGCCTCCAAGAAGAAATTTGGTTGCACCCTCTCCAAGAAAGTATTATTTATTTTCTTGGCTGCTCAAGACTTCTCCAGCACCACACTCAAAGGCATCAATTCTTCTTCTATCTTTCCTAGTCATTATCCAGCTCTCTGATGCATAGAAAGTAATTGTGAAAACCATAGAACAGATCAGGTGCACCTCAGTCTCTAAACTGACATCGATTCTTCTCAGTGCTCTGTAAAGGTCGCTGACAGCAGAGTTACCTAATGCAATTTACCTTTTGATTTCCTCACTTCTGGTGCCAAAAGTGTTGATTGTGGAGGCAAGCATGCTGTAACTGTTAACAACATCAATCTCTTTCCATTCTTCATGATGTTGCCAATTGTCTCAGTGGTGAGAATCTTTGTCTTCTTGATGTTGAGCTTCAATCCATATTGCAGACTACAGTCCTTGACCTTCTGCAGCAAGTGTGTTTTCTTCAGTTTCAGCAAGCAAGATGGTGACATCTGCATAACATAGGTTGTTGATAAGTCTTCTTCCAATCCTGATGCCACATTCTTCTTCATAAAGCTCAGCCTTCCAAATGACCTGTTTTGCATATAGATTGAAAAGGTATGGAGACAAGATATATCCCTGACACACTCCCTTCCCAATTTTGAATCATGCAGTGTTTCCCTGCTTTATAAATACCATACTGGTTCCAAATTACTAAGTTTAAAATATAATATTCTCATAATCATCACTTTCTAAATACTTTTTAATAAAATTTTGTTTTCTTTCTTTTTCCCAAGAATTATTTTTGAAAGCATCTTTGAATAATCAAGTGGTGGTTTAAATTTTTTATACTTCTATTAATAACATTTAGTTTTATTGTATTGTGTTGAAAAATGTGGTCTGCAAAATATTTTGTTTAGGAAACTTAATGCTGTTTTCTCTGTGACTTAAAGCATGCCAATTATTGGGAGAAAGAAAATTACCTATTTATGGGATCTAGAATTCAATATGTATAAAATAAGCCATATCAATTATGTTTATCAGAATCTCCATCTCCTTTTTTTTTATCCCCAATCTGGCAAAAATGAAAAGAATTTGGTAAAAATCTTTCCCTATTACTGTCCTTCTGCAAATTCTTTCATAAGCTTTAGGTTTTGCTTTAAATGCTACACTATTCTGATTAATGACATGTTTCTCTGAGAAAAATTTAAATAAAAACTACTGTAAATTTAAAAATAGATTCATAATAATATATTACACATTAGACTAATTCTGACAACCACACCATCACTCTTGGGTTAAGCATAGACTCAGGCTCTATGAATAAAATACTAGAATAAAACCACTGTAAATAGACTGTGTTATTTTGGTTTTGTTTTTTTTCAACATAACACTTTGTTCTTCAGAATTCCTATGGATTGGTAAACAAAGAAAAAACTCAGAATTATTCAAATCCTCAAGGAATATATAAAGAATATTTTGTATTTATATACCGTATTTATGTACATTTCAAACCACAAACAATTGGCAACATTATGTGGTTTAGTCACCATAATACTTTGCTTTGTCCTCCCTAGCTGCTCTTTGAAACTGTTCAGCTCTTTTACTTTGATATGTTTACCTTAAGATTTGTATTCCCAATGTTCCAGTGCAATCTTTAGAGTCTCTTCTGACATCCATTTCAGTATTTTCTTTCTGCTCTGTTTTTTGTAATGACCTTTTCCTTTCTTCATGGATGATATCCTTGATATCATTCCACAACTCCTCTGATCTTCTATCATTGGTGTTCAATGTCTCAATCCTATTCTTAAGATAATCATGAGATTATGATGAAATTGATTCAAGATCATATCTTGGTTCATGTGGACTTATTTTCATTTTTTTCAGCCTCAATTTGAACTTGCATATGAGTAACTGATCATCTGATGCACAGTCTGCCCTTGGCCTAGTTTTTACCGCTGATAATTGAACTTCTCCAACAATATCTTCCACAAATATAGCCAGTCTTATTCCTAAGCAGCCCATTGGGTGAAATTCACTTGTAAAGTCATCTTTTCTGTCTTTTAAATCATTGTAAATACAAAATTCAATCATTCTATTTCCAAACTCATTTCTATCACCAAGTCCATATTTTCCAACTACTGTTCCTTCTTCATTGTTTTCTGCTTTTGCATTCCAGTCACCAATCATCATTCACGCATCCTGATTGCATGTATGGTCAATTTCAGACTGCAAAATTTGGTAAAAATTCTCAATTTCTTCCTCTTTGACATTAAGTGTAGGAACTTATTCTTGAAAAATAGTCATGTTAATGGGTCTTCCCTGTATGTATGCTTATGGATTTTATCCTATCACTCACAACATTGTATTTCAGTATAGAACTTGACATTTACTTTTTGACTATAAATTGCAACACTGTTCTTCATTCCCTACACAGTATATCATAAGATTATCTGATTCATAGTGGCCATAGGTAGTCCATCCCTTCTCACTACTGCCTAGGATGTCAATATTCATGCGTTCCATTTCATTTTAAACAATATCCAATTTTCCAACATTAAAGCTACATATACTCCATGCACCAATTGTTAATGTTTGTTATTGATTTTCTTAATTCCAACTAACTTCCAATCTCTGAGGAGGAGTGTGACATCAGAATTGGAGGGAGACTCATCAATAGCCTGCAGTACGCGCAAATGACACAACCTTGCTTGCTGAAAGTGAGGAAGACTTAAGCACTTGTTGCAGATGATCAAGAAATGCAGCCTTCAGTATGGATTGCATCTCAATGTCAAGAAAACAAAACTTCTTACCACTGGACCAATAGGCAGCATCATGAGGGGTGGAAAGGAGATTGAAGCTGTCAACAGCTTCATCTTGCTTGGATCCATAATTAACACTCTTAGTACCAGCAGTCAGGAAATAAGGAGATGCATTGCAATGGTAAAATCTGAAGTTAGGTACCTTTCCAAATTATGGAGGAGTAGTGATGTCACTTTGAAGACTACGGTGCATCTGATTTAGGCCACGGTCTCTCTGATTACTAAGTATGCATCCAAGACCTGGAGAGTGAATAAGGATGACAGAAAAATAATTGATGTCTTTGGAATGTAGTGTTGGGGAAGAGCACTGAACATTCCAAGGATGGCCAAGAAAACAAATAGATACGTGTTAGAGAGGATGCAGCCAGAGAGCTCTTTGGAGGCAAGAATGATGAGGCTTCACTTTGCATATTTTAGACATATTGCTAGGTGGTGCTAGTCCTTGGAGAAACACATGATGTTGGGAAGGGTGTAGGGTCAACAAAGGAGAGGAAAGACCCTCAACTAGGTGTATTGACAAGGTGACTGCTGCAGTGGTGTCTTGTGTGTCAGGAAGTGTGAGACTGGAGCAGGATAGGATTGGATTCAGGTCTTTCACTGTAGGGTCACTATGAGTTGTACCCAACTCGACAGCATCTAACAACAACAATCACCGTAATGTGATTTAGAAACATCTTACTGATGCCTGACTAATAAGTAATTAGAAATATATTAACCTAAAGGATCATGACTATTTAGTTGAATGAAGTAGCTATAGCCAATGACAATGTAAAGTTTATGGGCTGTAGAAGTTAGTGAAGAAAGGAGTCAGTGATCAGCACTATCAAGGAGAGGTACTATACCAAAAGGGCCTTTGCATTCCAAAGAACAGAAAAGCACATGGTCTACCATGTACCTAAATATACTGAACTGTGCTGCTAAACTCAGTATAATTGTGTTATATGTCATCTCCTCTGAAAGGTAATTATAACCACTCCCTCTTCCATACTGACCTCTGAAGACCTAGGAATCTACTGTTATATATAAGTGAAGGCTCTACAGTGACAATCTTAAAATGTTAATTTCCTTCTTCCCTTCCTGTTGACATAAGGTATCAAATACATGGTAATTGTTAAGGATGTTGGCATCTAAGCAGGGTGAAGAGGGCACCTGTGCAAGAAGGTAATGATGGCAATTGAACATTCATCTTATACAAACACACTTGGCTCAATAAGTGATTATTTTTACAAAAATTGTTTTTTCATGGTCAAAGAATGAAGAAAGAAAATATAGTAAAGAAGATATCAGAAAAGGACCTTGTGGTTTTAAATTGGAATTTAAGATACAAATTCATTCAAAAAATAGACTTTGTGGTGTTGTGTTCTATCGAGTTACAACCAACTCAGAATTGACCCTTTAGCCTTTTTTTTTTCTAATTTTATATAATCTTTTAAATTTTTTTAAATTCTTATACTAGTTTACTTATAAAATTTGAATACATTGTTTTCAGGAACAAATTCTTCCAATTTCCCTCATTTCTCACCCATCATATTGTACAACTCAAAGATTAATCCCTCCTTGCCCTGCACATCCTCACCCCTCTGCTTTCACTCCCCCCACTTGGATCCTTATACTCATTCCACAATAATGGTTTTATACAATATTTGTTCTTGTGGGAAGAGGATAACATTGATGAATGGGACCTTCTAAAGATGAAATCTATATGTGCATCAAAACCTTTTTCCAGCAGGATGAAAGGGAAACCAATTGACTGGGAAAAAGCATTTGGTAATACCACGTCAGACAAGAGTCTTACAGCAAAACTTTACAGAATACTCCTGGGCCTCCACAAGAAAAAGACTGATAACCCAATTACAAAATGGACAAAAGACATGGAAAGAATTTTCACAGAGGAAGATAATCGAATGACAAACAGACACATGAAGAAATGCTCAAAACCACTGACAATAAGATAGATGCAAATCAAAAGCAATATGAGGTACCATCTCACTTCACTGTCAGCACTTTTTTAGAGTCTATAAATTGCACAAGAGGAGATTACCCATCTTCTGACTGAGGAGCAGCTGGTGGATCTGAACTGAATGCCTTTGGTTGGCACAACAACTCCTTACCTTTTAGCACACCTAACATACATCATATATATAGGAATGAGTATAAATATGATTTGTTTATATGTAAGAATATATGTGTAAACACAAACGTATACATTCTCTATCTCTGTTGCAATGAGAGGGAATGGGAACAACAAAAAGCAATGAAAAAATTTGGTGTCTAGATCATGGAGGTCTTTCTCCACTGAAACAAATCAAGATTATTTAGATAATTGGCTTATATCTAAGTCTAGGCAGAAAAAATGTACAAGAAAAATGTCAACTATATTTTTGTGTTGGAAAATAAGGAAATGTTCAAAGAATAAAGAAGTTCATGTTAACCTCACTTAGAAGTCAGCTTGAAGAGGCTTTAACCGACCAGATGCGAAGCAATTTGAACATCACAGTAAGTAAAAATAGTGACAAAGCAGAACTCATTTTATAAAATAGAAATGTATACATGACAATACATTCACAGACAATTAAGTACCCTCATAAAAACCAAATTGTTGTTTTTGTAGATTGCCTTTGAGTTGAGCATGACTCAGAGCAACCCTATGAACAAAAGGTTTGAAGCCCCTCTACCACTATTGACATTTCTCAAAGTTCACAGAGTTTCCGGAGGCATGTTGTTTAGGAAGTGGATGCCTCTCCAACTTCCAAACCCATCAAAGCATGTTATTGTTGTTATGTGCCATTGAGTCACCTACAATGTATGGTAACCCTATGTATACAAGCTCTAAACCCTTCCCTGTTCTGTGCCAATCTCACTAATTCTGACACACAAACCCCTTTGCCCCAGTTACTGTATCAATCCATCTCATTGGGGTCTTCCTCTCCTGCACTGTTTATCCACCTTTCTGAGCATGATGTCCTTCTTCAAGGACCAATCTCTCCTGACCATGTGCCCAGAGTAAGTGAGGCGGAACTTCAAAATCCTAGCCTCCAAAGAGAAACTTGGTTTCAGCCTCTCCAAGATAGGCTTATTTATTTTCTTGGCAGTCCATGGTATATTCAAGATTCTTCTCCAGAACCACAACTCGAAGGCATCTATTCTTCTTCTGTCATCCTTAGTCATTGTCTAACTCTCTGAAGCATAACAATTGAGAAGACCATAGCCTGGATTAGGTGCACCTTTGTATCTAGACTGACATTGTTGCTCTTTAGCACTATGGAGAGGTCCATGATAGCAGATTTTCCCAATGCAATTTGTCTTTTGGTTTCCTAATTGCTGGTGTTAAGATTGTTGATTGTGGATCCAAGCAAGCTGTAATTGCTAACAACCTTGATCTTTTCTCCCTCTATCATGGTGCTGCCAATTGGCTCAGTGGTGACCATCTTTGTCTTCTTGATGTTGAGCTTCAATCAGACAACTTTTTCTTAGAACAAAATTCCAATTAATAAATCCAGAGTAAATCATGGAACTAGAAAAATAGCCACTGGACTGCTGTCTTGTTTCTTCAGGAAAGAATCATCAACGAGTGCTAACAAATGGGTTAATAGTTAGTGAGAAATGTCACTATTTGAATAGTCACAAAGTATCTCAGCACCAAGTATTTTACAACCACAGAGGACTAGAAGTAACATAGTTGAGAAACTAAGCAAATATCTAGGTTTTAATCACACTAGTGATTAAAGTTAGTGTCACCAGTAATGAGAGAAATGGATGAGCCACCTTATGTATAAAGAGGGTACCAGTTCTATGATATTCCTAACAAAAACACACGATCTGGTTTAATCTGTAGGAACTATCAGGCAGATCCAAACTGAAGGCTATTTCACAAAATAATTGATCTGTAATTGTTTCAGAAGTGCTAAGGTCATGAAAGTTAAAGCAAGAATGAAGAATTATTCCAGATAGGTGGGAATGAAAAATGTAACAACTAAGTCTAACACATGACCCTGGATTTTCATTTTTGCCATTAACAGCATTACTGGGCAATTGCTTACAAAGGGTAAAAACAAGCAAACAAACAAACAAAAAACCCAACCCACAAAAAACCCAAACTTGAATGGGGTCTGTGGATTAGATTCCAGTAATCTATCCATGCCAATGTTTAGACTGATGCTCTCGGTTGCTTATGTCCTTGTTTGTAGGAATTTCTCATTAAAATACTTGGGGATTGTGCACATTATGTCAATAATTTCCTCTTCAGGAAAAATGTTTCATTTTTAAAATACTAATTTGTTTATAAAATTTGAATATTTTGTTTCAGAGAACAGAATCTTGGAAAAAGTTGCTCTTTGTTGCTCATGTTGCTCATGAAGCTTTTCTGTGCATTTGAAATAATTTCAAAAGGACAGCATTAATTTAATATAAATATGTTCTGGATATCTGGACATAGTCTTTACAATCATACCAGCCAGACATTTTGTCTTTACGTTCCTATTAGTGCTAATTGACATCACTACAAAGTACTGGGGTGTTTAACTTTTAACGTATTGGTGAACACATCTTTCAGCTCAGTGTCCAGAGGGAGGCCAGCTGGTAACCTGAGCAGTGATTTACAGAATATGAGAGAAGTTGAAGAAAGATATGGCAAGGACTAGTAACAGAACTTATTAAGAAACTCCAAGGACAAACTGGTAAAAGTGTGTAGCTGGAGGCAGGATCTGGTTCCAGAGGGGATCTTCAGCTATGGTTTGGTTC
Organism: Elephantulus edwardii; assembly: GCF_000299155.1. Taxonomy (NCBI): domain Eukaryota; kingdom Metazoa; phylum Chordata; class Mammalia; order Macroscelidea; family Macroscelididae; genus Elephantulus; species Elephantulus edwardii. The sequence continues at coordinate 284,135 of NW_006400021.1, read as the reverse complement.
CGACTCAACAGTACACAACAGCAACAACAGATGTGCATTGTGAGATCATCAGTAGTTCACAGCTAGAATTCTCTTGCAAGAAAAAAAAAAAATCTGAGTTCAGTTCTGATCAATTCACCTCATGTACAGCTATCACCTATTTGTTAGTTGTTGTGCTTTTATACTATTGAATCAGAATTGACCCTTAGCTAACCTTCCAGTGAGTTTTCAGAGGCTATAAACCTCATGGATGGAAATTGCCCATATTTTTTCCATGGAAAAGCTGGTGGGTTTGAACCTCATGCCTTTGGATTAACAGTGCATCTCCTTATCACTAGGCCACCAGATATTGAGATGATGCTGAACATGTTTCAGCAGTGTCCAGATTAAGATGAACTAGAAATGGTGATGTAGTTGCAAAAAATGTTGTTAGGCTTTGTTCAACTATGACTCATAGTGCTCCTGTGAAGATCAGACGTAAATCTTGCCCTATTCTGTACCATTCTCACCATCTTTAATATGCGTAACCTGCTGTTATAGTCATTGTGTTAATCCATCTTGTTGAAGTACTTGTTCTCTTTCTCTGTCTCTCCACTTTACCATCATGTTGTCTTTCCAAAGACTAACTCCTTGGGATAACATACTTAAACTATGTGAGGGAAAGTTTCAGTATCCTTGTCTCTAAGGAACATCCTGATTATACTTCTTCCCAGACAAAAGTCTTTGTTCTTTTGGCTGTTTATAGACTATTCAGTGCTCGTCTCCAACTGTAGATCCCAAAACTTTGATCTGCAACTCATCATGGAGATGGAGCAGAACTAGGCCGTGTTTCAATTTGCTGTGTAGAGGGATATCATAAATTAGGAGTTGATTAGACAGCAACTAACAATGCAAATAACACATGTACAATGTGGATGATCTTCAACAATGTAAAAGTATCCTGTCTCTGAAAACCATCTGTGAAGAGAGGTAATAAGTCAAGTCATTGTCCCTTCTAAAAGCTCTCTGTGTGATTCAAGGAAAGTCAGTTATGTGCACAATGACTCATTTTCCTGTTCTGTAAGCCAAGAGGGCTGGTGTGTAAGGTCAAACATTTTGCCATTGTTCATCGTTGAGCATGAAGATTCTAGCTGCTGGAGTGGTAGCTTTCTTAAAGGAACTGGGAGTTGTGTTGGGCCTTGGATTCCAGGCAGAATATACATCTCAGGAAAAGGAGAGAGTGGTAGAGAATCATTAGCTATGGGGGAAAGCTTTAACAAAAGTCACAGAGCAAATTGTTGATTGGAAAGAGGTGTCGTGAGTGGATATGGTAGAGATAGTGAAAAAGAGAGTGCAAGACTCGCAAGAACATGGAAAGAGCCCAAATGTCCAACCACAAATGAATGGATTGAGAAAATATGGTACATTCATACAATGTAATACTATGCAGCACACAGGAGCACTAACTTGGTAATTTATTACCTAACTTGGGAGGGACTGGAGAGCATTATGCTGAGTGAACTAACTCAGTGCCACAAGGATATTGTATAAGACCATTATTGTAGAAGGAGTATAGGATCCAGGAGGAGTGGGAGAGGCTGGAAGCAGAGGGATATGGATGTAGAGGGGGAAGAAGCAATTTGATTTCACAATTTGATGAGTGTGGGGGGGTGATGGAAATGGAAAGAATTTTTTTAATTGGTATTAGAATTTTGTATATAAAATAGTGAGAAAAGTCAACTTGGGGAGGGAAGGGGAGGGAGAAAGAGTAAAATGTGCAACAATGAATGATTGAAAATCTAACTTTTCTGTAAACTTCTGTTAAAATAACAATTAAAATTAAAAAAAATTATTTGAAGAAAAAAAAAGAGAGAATGCAAGAGAACAACATGTCTGACTATTGGAGGCATCTTGCACCAACATGAATACTGCCCTTAAAGATTCTGGCACAGTTGGAAACAACCTAAGTGCCCATCAACAAATGAATGGCTAGAGAAGCTGTGGTATATTCGCACAATGGAATACTATGCTGCATTGAAAAACAAGGAACTCATGCAATATTATTCAAAATGGTTGACTCTGGAGAACATTATGCTGAGTGAAATATCCCAGCCACAAAAGGACAAATATTGCATGATGCCACTGTTGTCGAATGGGACTAACCTCGGGGTTGGGGAGAGACTGAGTAAGATGGGTTCAATAATGTATACTGCACTGAAACAGAGGAGGAAGAAAACTGTTTAAAAGAGATATGTGACTAGGTATTTCTGTCATGACAGGAGTCTAGAGCGATGGTTACATGGTGGAGGGGACCTGGGGGAGGGTTTGTAAAACAATGAAAGAATCTTTTCTTTTACTTTTCTGTAATTTTTGGCTCATGTACTTTTAACTTGTTAGTTAAATTTGTGTCATCTAGGTTACAACACCCCCATGATACATCTTCAAGGATATGAACATGTACGGCTAAGCACAATTAATAACAGTGCATCTAAATTCCAAAATCAATCTCCATAATAGTCTATGTGTTTCCTACTGCCAAAGGGGCCCTTTAGAGTAGTGAGAGAAGATCTTCACCCTGAAACCCACAGCGTCCCTTTTCAGCAGGAAGTAGCTAAGAGAATATGCCATCCCCTTTCCCATATGAATCAGGGTAAAGTCTCTCTCAGGGCAGAGTGATAGGGAATGGCAAAGGACACACTGACAAAAGAGATTAATCAGAACTGGGTTTGACAAGCACTGTGGCAATTGGACAATTAAAACAGACATTCGGAGGGCGGGGGAAGAAGAACAAACTGGGGAGGAGGGAAGAGAGAATGGTGCAGCAATGAAGGAATGAAGCCCCAAAATCCCTGTAAATGTTCATTAAAACTAATAAAATTTAATAATAATAATTTTTTTAAAAAGATTCTGGCACAAGTTTTCACCTTTAATTAAGGTTGATCTTGCCCTGAAACTCCTGAATGTTTTCTATACCATTAGAGAATGATTAGTTCTAGAGGATCATTCTACCAACTCTACCTTCTTGCCATTGTTAAGTCCTGTTGAATCGAGTGTGACACAGCAACTTTAGAGTTCTAAACTCTGTCATATCCTGCACCATCCTCATCATTCTCAGTACATTTGAGTGCATTGCCAGTGACACTGCATTAATCCATTTCATTCAGGGTCTTCCTCTTCTCTGACCATCCACCTTTCCAAACACAATGCCACATTCCAAGGGGCAGCCTCTCTCAACAGCATGTCTAAAATATGTGAGTCAAAGCTTCACCATCTTTGCCTCCAAGGAACATTGTGGCTGCACTTTCTCCACGACATTTCTGTTTGTTTTGGGGAAACTCATAGAATATTCAGCACTGTGCTCCAAGACCACAAGTCAAACACATTGATTTTTCTCCTGTCATCCTTACTCATTGTCCAGCTCTTTTATGCATAGCAGATGATTGTAAAGACTATGGTTTGAATCAGGTGCACATTAGTCTTTAAGCGGACATTATTGCCTTCTGCCAGTATAATTATTAATGTTGTATTTGAAAAGACTGTTGTTACTGTTGCTGTTGTGTTGTTATGTGCTGTCAAGTTGCTTGCAACTCATAGCGACCTGAAACCTGCTCTACCCTGAGCCAACTTTACTGTCTCTGACACACCTACCCTCATTACCCCAGTCATTGAATCAATCCATCTCATTGATAGTCTTTTCTTTCTCTGTCCTTCCACCCTTCCAATCATGATATTCCTCTTGAAGGACTGGTCCTTCCTTGCAATATGGCCAAAGTAGGTCAGACAAAGCCTCAGAATCATATTTTAAAACCTCACCCTCTACCCCCTAGTATAGTGAGGAGATCTGAGAAAAGCAAAAACAATTGGAAGGAAAGAACGGGGGGGGGGGAAATGCATAATTGGCTTGCAAAATTTTGTATGATAATATGTGGTCCTGTGTTTACTCTTATTTCCCCCTCTATGTATTCAATGAGTTGCTGTGAGTTGTAGTTGACTTGATGGCACCTAACAACAACAATAATTTTAAGTAAAGATCTATAAGAAGAGGAGGAAAGAAATGGGACGTCCAAATGGAAATGACCCACATGGGAGCCCAGGAGATCTCATACCTCCTATTTCAGCTATTCCAATACAAAACAAGTCCACAGTTAGCCACACCCACGCTCTATCTGGAAATACACCCACTTAGCAAGGGTGGGTGGGAACTGCAAAGTGGTCATGGGAGCTGGCTGGGATAGCAAGGGTACACTTTCAACAAAGCGTGCTGTATTGTGTGGAGACAACCTGACTCTGTGTCTCGGTGATAGAGAGACATAATATCACTTAATTTTCTTGAGGTAGGAAGGAATCTATCCCGTGGGGCAAAGGCCAGGCATGGTTGAGTCCTGTGTCTGCATAAAGGAAAGAAAAATGTGCTCAGCATGTCTGTTTTGTGAAAGGTAGACCAACACAGCCTGGAGGAGAGAAGAGCCTGTACCAATGGCTAAGTGGAGCCTGGAGCCCTGACAAGGAGGGGACAGAAAAGCAGGCCTGGGCTGAGGGCCATCAGAGGCCCGCCTAGTGGGAGCTTCATAATTCCACCTCTTCTTGCTGCACTCTGTGGTTGGGAACACAAAGAGAAAGAGGGTGGAGTTCGAGGACTTGGCCTCTCTCCCTCCAGAGGTTGGCCTGCTAGCCTCAAATGATTATTGTATTTAATGAATTACAGCTTTTAAAAGGCTTTGAAGCTGCAAGGCAGAGCCTGAGTGCTGCAGAGCACTAAGGAGTCTTTTTTCTGAAGTAATTTTTATTCTATGGCTCGGAAAACAAAATGCCTCTCGAGCAGAGACCCACATTAGAGGCTGCTAACCTCCCCTTATAGTAACTGCATGTCCATATATATTTAAAATATGTATAGTCCAATAGTAACAACCACATAATGTGGGGAAGAGCAAAGCATAGAGCCAGTGGTTCTGACATTCACATAGGAGGGAGAACTTGTTCAAGAGGCTACCTTCTGCCGGAGCAATAACAATTAGCCCCATTAGCTTGTGCATAACCCATAAAGGTAAGGAGCACATCAATGGGAAGAACAGATCACAGCAGCACCCCCGGGAAAACATCTCTATGCTGGAACCATCTCGCTGAACGGGCGTGAAAGGATCATATGGTGTGTGTCTTTCAGTGGCAATTAAACTCAATTACTAGCCTATAGGCCATAAAACAGCTGCAGCTGACAGGGTCTGTGAGGGGTCTCCATTTGGCTCTGGGCTTTCACCCACTTACTTAATGTAGAGTGACTATATTTGGGGGCATGTTTTAGACATGCTGTAAATACTAACTTGTTTTGTGCTGTCGAAACCGTTCCAACTCATAGTGATTTTATGTGACAGAATAGAAGTGCCCTATAAGATTTTCTAGGCTGTAATCTTCACATAAACAGATAACCAGACATTTCTCCCGCACAGTGGCTGGGTGGGCTTAAACCATCAGCTTTTGTGAGCAACCATTGTTCTGCCAACTCAGGGCTCCTTAAGTACTAACTGGCATTGTTTGACTCCACTATAAAGGAAAAAGGAGCAGGTGTGCCTCTTCAACCAGCCTGTTACAATCCAGGCTTTGTGATAGATCTCGCTGGAGACACCTCTGTAATGAGCCACAGACAAGCAAGGAAGGAAAAGCAGTGAACTCTGCTTTGTTGTCAGTTCTTTCAGTGTCTTAAAACAAAACAAACAAACAAACAAAGATAGACTTTTCAATTAACTTCTTGGTGATATTATTGTTAGGTGCTATTGAGTCAGTGACCTTTGAACAACAGATCTGGCCCCTGTCCTAGTCCTATACCATCCTCATCATCACTGACACACTTGAGCTCATTGCTACGGTCACTGTTTCAAGCCATCTCATCAAGGATCTTCCTCTCTTTCGCCAGCCCTCCACCTTCCCAGTAATGATGGGCTTTTCCAAGCAATAGCCTCTCCTAGCAACATGCCCAATGTATGTATGTGAGATGAAGATTCACCATCTCTGATTCCAAGGAGCTCTTTGGCTGTACTTTTCCCAAGATATATTTATTTGTTATTTTGGTAGTCCATGGGATATTCAGCACTCTTCTCCAATGTCCCAGCTCAAAGGCATCAATTTTGTCATCCTTATTCATTGTCCAGTTCTCAGATGCATAGCAAGTAACTGGAAAGACCACTGCCTGTATCAAGCACACCTTACCTCTTTTTTATTTTTCTGAATTTTTAAAAGCTATTTTGTATGTGTGTAATCAATCACCAGCAGAGAAATCACTATTTATGCAAACATTCAAATAAGATCATGTCTATTTTCAGAAACACCTAAACAAATTGTCATCTTTGCTGTGTCTTCCTTCTTTTCTTTCCCTCTCCTTTCCCTTCCCCTCCCCTTCCCAGACATGTCCTCTCCTCTCCCTCCCCATCCCTTCATTCTCTCTTCTTTCCCTACATAGTTATTTGCATGAAGTTCTAGGAAGAGGGGGACTGTAGTCCTATTTTCTAAGGACCAATTGGGAGGTTTGTTATGAGGTGAATTGTTGTTCTTGAATACCAAGAATTTTTCCATCTTTTTTAGTATCTGGGTTCTGGATGACATTGTCTTCCTGGAGTCATAAACTTAGAAGAGTTGTGGAAATTATTATTCTTTGAGTATCTTGTTAATGACTGAAGTGCCTCCTTCAGTAGCTATGAAGGTAAACACATGAGGGGGTTGAAACCAGATTAACATTTTTTATGTTAATTTGCATACAAATTGGTATGTATTGTGATTCATTCACATACATTCTTTCATTTGTTGTGCTTCATAGACATGCACTATCTTTTATAAAATTAATCACCATTGATCTATATCTACTATCACCCCTTCTTTTCAGGTCCCCACTGGATCTTTCCTCATTTTTCACCCCCTACCTCAACCCAACAAACTCTGTGACCCCTGATTTTCCTCCTCCCCACCCTCAGTCCTCTGGTCCTCTTCCCTTTCCCCTTCGGACTTTTATAAACGTCTTACTAGTTATTCTTCTGTTTTGGCAATAATGGTTCTATGTGGTATTAGTCCTTATGAGACTGACTTAGTTCATTCAGCATAATGCTCTCCAGTCTCTCCAAAGTTATGTGGTATTTTTCAAAATTGTTGCTCATTGCTCCTGAGTGCTGTATAGTATTCCATCATGTGAATGTACCACATTTTATTAATCCATTTGTTTTTTAATGAACATTTAGGTTGTCCTCATTTTCTTACTATTATGAATAAAGCTACTATAAATAAACATAGATGTGCAGATCCCCATTTGCTTTCTATTTTCCTCGAGGTATATTCCTAACAGTGGAATAGCTAGGTCATATATAGCACTTCTAGCTTCAGCTATTTGAAGAAATGCCAAACTCCCTTACAGAGTGGTTGTACCATCCCACCAGCACTGCATGAAAGTTCCAATCTAACCACATCCTTTCCAACATTTACTTCTTGCTGTTAAATTTGGTCTCTGCAACTGCAGTGAAATGGTATTTCATTGTGCTTTTTTATAAAATT
>NW_006400021.1:256144-276445 GCF_000299155.1 Elephantulus edwardii | reverse complement strand
GATAATCATAATGCCCTAAAATATATTATTTTTAAACTGTTATCTCCCTCATCGGCTTCAGTGCAGTATACATAATTTATCCATTTTTTTCCTCAGACTTACTTTTTAATTATAATACTAGTTTATATATAAAATTTGAATACATTTTTTCCAGAACAGATTCTTCCAATTTCCCTCATCCCTAACCCATCAAATTGTACAGCCCCCATGATTAATCTCCACCTCCCCCTGCACATCCTCATCCTTTTAATTTGCATTTGTCTTATTGCCAGTGATTTTTTATCATGCTCATGCATCTGTTTGCCATCCGAATGTCTTCCTTTGTGAAAAGTCTTCCATGTTTTTTGCCCATTTTGTAATTGTTTTGGCAGTCTTTTTCTTGTGGAGGCCCTGCAGTATTCTGTGAACTTTCATTATGAGACTGTGGAGTTTATCTTTCAATATGAGTTGCCTGCCATTATTGGACTTTGCTATGTGGATGGGAAGGAATACTAAATGAGATGTGTTAGGCTATCCACAAATAGATTGGCTATCTACCATTCCACAAAGAGATTAGCTAGTCTGAACAATCTACAAGGTGATTGGCTAGTCTTGCCATTGAATTGAGCAAGCCAGAGTGAGAGGCAGACAGATTTTCTGGAACCATTGAACAAGAAGCAACACAATGGAGGACAGACACTCTTCTGACTCCAGCTACATACAGGTATAACAGCAACACCTATAGAAGCAAAACTGATGTCCAAACTGAAGACCTGTTGTGGAATAGGACCTTGACGGGAAGGGCCAATATTGGTAGAACTGAGAACTTAGGAGCACTGGCTTAAAGCCTCAAGGTTTGAGGCTGAGGTGTCTGCATGCACTTTCTGGGAGCTGTCTTGACTGTATTCTGTTATTAATTTGGATTATAACCTTTGACTTCCCCATTATGGTTCTGTGTGGTCTGTGAGATATTGCATCTGATTTTTGATGCAGCAAATCAGTAAGAGTGGTGTTAAGATGAATAGAAAGAGAAATGGGTACATGGGGGACATATCTGACCTCATGGGAATTGGTTTTTGTTGTTTTTTCCCCCCTGTTATTGATGCATTGATGGGGAATTTCCCCTTTTTGAAAAAAGTTGATAATGCTGTCCCCATATGGCCCTTTCTCTTTTTTCAGAGTCTTTTGTCTGAGGTATCATTGCTAAATTTCCCAGTAAGTGAGTTTTCTTTTCACCCTACTGGAAATATGTTTTGATGCACACAGGACTTAACATCTTATTTATTTTTTTTTATTTAGAATCTGGGATCTGGGTGGAGGTAGCAAACATTATGCAATTTCCCCCCCTTCAGCAACAATGTTCTTCCTGGACCATGAGGAATAATGAAGAAAGGGGAGAAAAAAATTGGACATTTTTGTGGTTCAGCTGACATTAAAATGGGGAAAAGCACATCACTACAATTAGAATGTCCTGTTCATTAGTCACTTTTTCTTCTAAAATTAAAATGTCTCTACTTGTAGGAAAAGAACAAGTTCTCAGTGACCTCATAATTCTTTATTTCTATGGAATAGAAAGAAGTAATTCCCAAGGGAGATAAATCTGGAATCGATTTCCCATTGTTGATGGCCCATTGAATGGTGGCCTTGCGGGTGCCTTGTGAAGGAGACTATGTACTTTTCATGGCACTGGCAGAGGCTAAGAGGGAGAGGTTGTTGCTGTGGTTTGTAACCTCATGGACATTTTCCTTTGCAAACCATGGAATCTTTCAGAAAGCAAACAGGAAGCATCGCTTAAGTTTTTTATTATAAGACTTTTCCAATTGTGCACAGCAATACTCTGTTAGCATCAATCTGCTCTCAAGACCTTTTGAGAAAAACCTGCCTGAGAACTTGCTGATAATAGGTCTGAGGAAAAGAACATAGTGCCTCCACTGGCACTAGGATAGGTGTAGAATGAGCATTTGAGCTGAGGCTTAATGCAATATCCTTTGCCTCTTACATCCCAGACCTCAGAAGTCAAGATTAACCAAAGATTGAACTGAACTGTGAACTTTTAGAAGACCCATTCCCTATTCTAGGATGATGCCTATTCATTGAACTAGTATGATAGGTCAAGGTTCCTCTCTATGATTAAACTAGGGGGTGAAGGTAAGGAAGACTGGATGTGATTCAAGCATCTTGTGCCATGACAAGCTGTGGCAACACTGCAACTCTAGTGAGTGATAACTTCCCCACCCCCTCCCATTCCAAGGTCAACAGACTAAACATATACATTATCACAGAACTCAATAATGACACTTTTACCCTTATGTTCACTGAAATGTCTACTACATTTCAAACACTGTTTTTATGTTGAATTTACAGTTACCAGCTGTTCAAACACCAGTATGATAGGGACGGAAGCCAACAATGAACCAGACTTCAGGAAATATACGGTAAATTCAATATTCTGTAACTTATTTTCATATAAATACACTCGTATGTGTTTTTACAGATGAATTAAATCGAAGTTGTGCTTCAAGCGGAAACAAATAATTTTGAGCTTGATTCCATAATGGAACTATAATGTGCAATGTAATTGAACAGTAAACAAATATTTTGTATGGATATATTAATAATGTTAATACTATTTTAAAATAGTAGTTGTACATTTAACACATAATTTGAGCCAATATTTACTAGTTTTTCTTTTGCTCATAATGATGACATGAATCCCTGGCGTCCTGGTTAGGAGACCATTCTCCTAAAGTCTCTTAAGTTTAATATTGTGGTGGGATGAATAAAGGTCCCTAAAGATCAGATCCTAGTTCATGAAATCCATGAATATGATCTTGCATGGCAAATTTGCAGATGTGGTTAAGTTAGGGATCTTTAGATAGGAATTTCATCTTGGATTTTCTGAAGACTGCAAATGCAATCACATGAATTCGTTTAGGAAGCAGCAGAGGTAGATTTCCTGGACACATAGGAGAAAAGGTAATGTGATGATTAAGTCATTTGGAAGTCAGAGATGCTGGTCTTGATGACGGGAGGGATGTAGCCACAGAGCAAAGAATAATGTCAGCCATCAGAAACTGAAAGACACAAGAAAGTTTCACCCTTAGAGACTTTAGAAGGAGTACGGCCCTAATAACATCTATATTTCAGCCAAATGATGCTAATTTCAGACTTCTTGCTTCTAGAACTATAAGAAAAGAAATACAAGTGTGGTATTTTAAGTCTATAAGTGTATGGTAATTTGTTACACTGCCATCATATTTTTGTTGTTGGTAGGTGCCATCAAGTTGCCTGTGACTCATAGACCCTATGAAGCCTGTCCTATCTTGAACTACTCTTACTGATTCTGACACAGTTACTGATTCATTGCCCCAGTTACTGTATCGGTCTATGTCATTTGGGGTCTTCCTCTCTTGCATTGTCCCTCCACCCTTCTGAGCATGATGTCCTTCTCCAAGGACTGGTCATTCCTGGCCATCTGCCCAAAATATGTGAGACAGAGCTTAAAATCCTAGTCTCCAAAGAGAAACTTGGACTCACCCTCTCCAAGATAGATTTATTTGTTTGCTTTGTGCTCCATTATATGTCCAAGGCTATTCTCCAGAACCACCAACTCAAAGACATTGATTCTTCTTCTGTTATCCTTAATCATTGTCCAGCTCTCTGATATAACAAGTGATTGTGAAGACCATGGCCTGCATCAGGCACACCTTAACCTCTAGACTAACATTGTTGCTTATTTTTGTTGAAATATATCAATTGGTATTTACCTATTCTGGGGGATTCCCCGCCCCAAGTCCTTCAGAGCAGCCTGAACTTCCTCATTCATCACCATTGCCTCTTGATCATATGTTGTTTCTTGAAATCCTTCTGTATCAGACAATTCTTTTTGGTAAAGTGACTCTGTACACTCCTTCCATCTTCTTTTAATTATTACTAGATCATTCAATATTCTGCCCATAATTGGACAATTAAAACAGACATTTGGGGTAGTGAAGAAGAACGAACTGGGGAGGAGGGTAGAGAAAACAGTGCAACAACGAATGAATGAGAACCCAAAAATCTCTGTAAATGTTCATTAAAACTAATAAAATTTAATAATAATTAAAAAAAAAATTCTGCCCATAGTGTCCTTAAGTATCATGACCTGAGACTTGATTTTGTTCTTTAGTTCTGTCAGCTTAAGAAATGCCAACAAAGTTTGACCCTTTTGATTTTCCAACTCCAGCTCCTTGCACATTTCATTATAATACTTTGCTTTGTCTTTCTAAGCTGCCCTTTGAAATCTTCTATTCTGCTCCTTAACTTCTTTATTTCTTCCTTTTGCTGTGGTTTCTCTGCACTCTAGTGCAATATTCAGAGCCTCTTTTGACATCCATTTTGGCCTTTCTCTTCTTCCTCCATCTTTGTAATGGCCTTTTGTATTCTTCATGGATAATATTCTTTATATCGTCCCACAGCTCATCCCATCTTGGTTCATTAGCATTCAAAGCCTCAAGTTGATTTTTAAATTCAAGGGGAAAGACTCAAGATCAAATTTTGATTCCTGTGGATATGATTTGACCTTTAGCTTTAATTTAAACTTGCATATAAGTAGTTAATGGTATGCTCCACAGTTCACACCTGGCCTAGATTTTACTGCTAATATTATACTTCTCCAATGATTTTTTTCCCACAGACGTAATCGATCTGATTTTTGTTTATAACCTCAGGTGAAAACCCATGTGTACAGCTGGTATTTATATTTCTTATAAAAGTATTTGCAATGAATAAATAATTGATGGTACAGAATTGTATCATTCTATCCCCAGCCTCAGTTCTGTCACCAAGTCCAACTACTGATCCTTTTCCTGGTTCTCAGCTTTCTTATTCCAGTCATCCATTATCATTGTGCTTTTTTTAAAAAATAAATTTTGTTTATTTTATTATGGTTTACTTAACAAAAGTTGTATTCATTGCTTTTCACACTGGATCTTTCCCATTTCCTTTAAACACCTCTTTCTCTACATCATCAAATGATGTAATCCTGTGATTACCCACAGTCTGCTCCTGGCTTAGTTTTGTCTGCTAATAAATCTGGATCAGGAAGCCGTTGTACAAATGGAGCAGGGGAGCACTGCATGGTTTGGAATTGGAAAGGGAGTGTGCCAAGGTTGTATTCTTTCTCCATACCTATTCAATCTGTATGCTAAGCAAATTATTTGAGAAGCTGGACTCTAAAAGGAGAGTTGTGCCATCAGGATTGGAGGGAGTCTCTTCAATAACCTGTGTTATGCAGATGACACAACCTTGCTTGCTTAAGATACTTGCTTGAATACTGCTTCTAAAAGCAGTCGTTGCAGAAGATCAAAGAATGCAGCCTTCGGTATGGATGGCATCTCAATGTCAGAAAAATGAAGATTTTTTTGAACTAAACCAACAGACAACATCATGATGGATAGAGAGGCGATTGAGACTGTCAACAGCTCCATCTTGCTTGGTATGAGCACTCAGGAAATAAGAAGACATATTGCGCTGGGAAAATCTGCAGTTAGGGACCTTTCCAAATTATTGAGGAGTAGTGATATCAGTTTGAGTACTAAGGTACATCTGATTCAGGCCATAATCTTTCTGATTACTAACTATGTATCTGAAAGCTGGACAATGAATAAGAATGGCAGAAAAAGAATTGGCACTTTTGAGCTGTGGTGTTGGAGAAGAGCACTGAACATCACATGGACGGCCAAGAGAATGAACAGATATGTCTTACAGAGGGTACAACCAGAGTACTCTTTGGAGGCAAAAATGATGAGGATTCACTTAACATACTTTGGACATACTACTAGGAGGTGTTAATCCTTGGAGAATGACATGATGTTGGGAAAGGTGGTGGGTTGGTGAAGAAGAGCAAGACCCTCAACTAGATGGATTATATGATGACTACTGCAATGGGCTGTTGTGTGTCAGGAAGTGTGAGGATAGTGCAGGATAGAACAGGGTTCAGATCTTGGTTCATAGCGTTGCTATGACTCATGCTTTTCTCAACAGCATCGAACAACAACAACAACAACATGATTACCCACCTGACCATCTTCGCCCCTCTACTCCTAATCTCCTCCCTCCACTTGGATCCTCATATATGATTTACTAGTTACCTTTCTATTTCTACAATAATGGTCTTATACAGTTATTTGTCCTTATGGGACTGAGTTAGTCCGCTTAACATAACGCTCCACAGCCCCCCCCCCCCAATTAGGTATTGATTTTCAGAATCATAGTTCCTACATGCTGCGTTGAATTTAATCATGTGAACATGGCATAATTTCTCAATCAATTCGATTGTGGTTGGACATTTGGGCTATTTCCATGTTGGGATAGTGATAAACATTGGTGTATAAATCTCCTTTTGTGCCTCAGTTCTCATTTTCTCCCACTCCCACTTCCACTCCCCCATCCCGCCTGTGTCAGCGCACACCTTCACCCGGAGCATGGAGGAGTGTGAGGCGCTGTGCACGCGGCGCAGTGGAATAGCTAGGTCATATGGAATTTCTATAGTCAGCTTTTTGAAGAAACACCAAACTGCCTTCCTAAGTGGTTGTGCCATTTCATAATGTCACCAACAATTTGTGAGAGTTCCTAACCCTCCATATCCTCTCCAACATTTATTGTTTATCGTCCTATTAAATTTTGCCACTGTTACCAGGGTGAGATGGTATCTGTCATTTAATTACTCATCAATCACTTAATATTTTGAGGCCCTACTTTGTGCCATGAAGCTAGCCATCATTCGTCTCTCAGATCTTCACTGCTATTCATTTATTATGAAGTTATCACAGAAGAGTGCTACTATTTTTCCTGCTAAAGGTCCTTTCTAGAGTCTAATGTAATGTGTGGTTTTTTAGTATAGACATACTTTGCTTCTTCCTTACCCACTAAAACAGCTAAGGCATTTCTGGATATATACCTAGTATGTTTCTTGGGATGACACTTTCTCTCTCTCTCTCTCTAAATAGATAGATAGATAGATACAGAGATAGAGATAAAGATAGAGATAGAGATAGGTATATAGATATATCGATATATAGATACATCAAAATATAGATGTATAGATAGATAGCGATATAGAGACAGAGATACACACACACACACACACACACACACACACACACACACACTCATTGGATTTGCTCTTACTGCTAAATGAGTCCAGATATTGCTGCTATCTGTACTTCTACTGCCAAAATGTTTATTAAATTTCAGAAGTGCAGCCTCAGAGATTCAGAGTAGTGTCACATTGATTTCTGCTGTGTAATAGCTAGTAAATTCCAACTCTAGGAGCATGTAGATGAATAAATTAAATAACAGAAAAGAAAATGGGGAGCTCACTAAGCTGGTTTTACTGAGCTTTGTCCTCTAAGGTATAATTCAGATAGATTAAAAAGGCTTAAATCAGTTGCATCACTCTAGCAGTATCCATTCATCTTTATACCTTAAATCTATATACTTTCTGAAATCTCTGCGCATCTCAGGGTCATGATTGGTTTCTACTACGTGTCCTAGCATCTAAAATTGTAGTTAAGAGTTCGAAGTCTGCTCATAAGGACAAATACTACACAAGAATATTATTGTAAAAGTAGGAGGATAACTGGTAAGATGTGTTTAAATGTCCATAGGGTTAATGGAAAGAGGAGAAGCAGGCAAAAAAAGGAGAAGGGTGAAAATCTGTAGGGTAGCAGAGTTTAGTGGGCAGATAGGTGATGGGGTAAAGGAATAGGAAAGATTCAATAGGGACTCAGAAAGACAAGGTAATAATAGGCATAGATCAACAGCAACTAAATAAAAAGAATACAATGTATATGAATGATTGTGTGAAATACCATGTAAATGATTGTGTGAAATACAATGTACACGGATCAAACACAATTTAAATGAATAGTTGAGAGCAAAGCGGTGAAAAAGGAAAAAGAATGTTATCTACGTCATGAAAAGATTTTTTTAAATCTGTGAAAAATAGAAATTCAATAAAGTACATTCCATTTAAAAAAGAATCCAGCCTCTGTAGGAAAATATATGAGTTTAAATCTCCACTTTTCCATTACCAATCACAAAGCCTTGAGGATGACCTGTCTACATCAGTGTCCCTTCCTGACGAATTAGCATTATAATAATCATGCACCTGCCCAAGCCATGGTATTTTCAGTTGCTTCATATGCATATGAAGGCTGGACAATGAATAAGGAAGAAGAAGAACTGATGCTTTTCAATTGTGTTGTTGTTGTTGTTAGGTGTTGTCAAGTTGAGTAAGGTCCATTTCAACCCTAAAAACAACAGATTTGAACCATGTCCTTGTCAATTGTGATATTGACAGAATATTGAATGTGCCTCCAGAGCAACAATGGCCAGAGTCTTCATTAGAGACAAGGATCCAGAGACTTCTTTTTTAATGCTTTGAGCATGATATCATTCCCTGATAAAGGATATCACACTTGGAACATAGGGTCAGTGTAGAAAAGGAAGATGATAATGTGTTGGATTAATGTGGTAACTGAATAAAGGGCTCAAGCACTGCAAAAATTGTCAGTATGGTGTAGGATCAGTCTTTATTCTGATGAACACAGGGTTTTTTATGGGCCTGAGCAGACTCAATGGTACCTAACACCAACAGCAGTTTTAATTTCATAGGATCTATGGAAGAATTCTCTCAGATCATGCAGTATATGTAAAGGATTAAATGCAAAGTCTACCCAATAAGTGCTTACTAAATATTAGCCATTATCCTCCTTTTTAATTTTTTCCCCTCAATTTTCATCATTTTTCTAATTTAATTTTTGTTGTTATTGTCTTTACACTGAGTTTACTCTAGCTAAGTACTTCTTTTAGTCCAGCTGCTTTTGTTGTCAATTGTGACTCATAGTGATCCCCTAAACCTTGTCCTACTCTGTGTCATTCTCACTGTCTCCAACACATCTACACTTATTACTTCAGTTACTGTGTCAGTGCATCTCATCCAGGGTCTTTCTCTCATGCCCTGTCTCTCCATCCTTCCAAGTATGATGTCCTTCTCCAAGGACTAGTCCCTTCTGGCAACAAGCTTTAAGTATGTGAAATGGAGATGAAAAATCCTTGCCTCCCAGGAGTAACTTGGTTTCACCCTCTTCAGGACAAACCCAGTTGTTCTCTTGGCAGTCCACTGTATGCTCAATATTCTTCTCCAGTACCATAACTCAAAGGCATAGATTCTTCTTATGTCATCCTTAATGATTATCTAGCTCTCTAATGCATAACAAGTAATTATAAAGAGTATGGCCTGGATTAGGAGCACATTAATCTCTAGACTGACATTGTTGCTCTTCAACACTCTGGAGAGGTATCTGAGAGGAGAATTTCCTAATGTAACTCATCTTTTGATTTCCTGACTGGTGGTGCCATGAGTGTTGATTATAGAACTGAGCAAGCTGAAATTGTTACCAATCTCAATTTCTTCTCCATCTTTTGCCTGTTGGCCCAGTGGTGAGAATCTTTGTTTTCTTGATATGGCACTGGAGGCTGAGCCCTTATACTAGGAAATACAAAGAAGAAGGAAGTGTTGCAAACAGACATTAGTGACTAGAACATGGAATGTGAGAAGTATGAAATTAGGAAAATTGGACATTGTTAAAGAAGAAATGGAACACATAAATATTAACATACTACGCTTTGGAAAGTGTGAGTGAAAATGAGCTTACATTCATAGTCAAGAAGACCATGTCTAAATCCATCCTGAAATTCAATGTTATGAGTGTCAGAATAATATCCATATGCATACAAAGAAGACCTGTTAACATCACTATCCTTTGAATGAATACACCAACAACTAGAGCCAAAGAGGAAGAAATGAAAGATTTCTACAAACTTCTGTAGTTGGAAGTCAATCACACATGCAACCAAAATTCATTAACAATAATTGGTAACTGGAATGCAAAAGCCAAGAACAAGGAAGAAGGATTAGTAGTCAGACAATATGGGCTTGATGGCAGAAACAAGGCTGTAAATAGAATGACAGACTTGTACAATCAATGACTTGTTCATTGCAAATGCATTTTATAAGAAACAATTGGTGACTATATGCATGTACTACACAACAATCAAATAGATTAAATCAGTGGAAAGAATCATTATAGAATCTCAAAATCAGCTGTGAAAACTAGGTCAGGTGCTGATTGTGGGACACACCATTAGTTATTCATATGTAAGTTCAAACTGAAGCTTAAGAAACTGGAAACAAATCCGCAAGAATGAAACTTTAAACTTGAGTCTGTCCTATTTGAATTTAAAACCCATCTCAAGAACAGATTTGACAGCTTGAATACCAGAGAATGAAGACCAGATGAGCTCAGTCCAGTGCTGATAGCTAAGTGGTTTTGAGGGTTCTTGGGGGCCATCTTCTAGTTGTTGGTGTTATTGTCCTGTGCCATCGAGTCACATGCAACTCATAGTGACCTTATGTACAAGAGCCTTAAACCCTGCTCTATGCTGTGTCTCTGACACACCTATTCCCATTACCCCAATCACTGAATTGATCCATCTCATCAAGGGTCTTTCTCTCTTGTGCTGTCCTTCCATTCTCCCAAATATGACATCCCTCTCCAAAGATTGATCCTTCCTTGCAACATACCCAAAGTATATTATCAGATGAACTTCAGAATCCTTGCCTCCAAGTAGCAGCCCAATTTCACTCTTTCCAGGATGAACCTGTTTGTTCTTCTAGAAGTCCACGATATACTCAACGCTCTTCTCCAGCACCACAGCTCAAAGGTATCAATTATCTTTCTACCATCTCTAGTTATTGTCCAGCTCTCTGACACATAGCATGCAATTTTGAAGACTATGGCCTGTATCAGGTGCACATTAGTCTCCAGCCTGACACTGTTGCTCTTCAGTATTCTGGAGAGATCCCTGACAGCTGACTTTCCCAATGCAATTCTTCTTTTGATTTCTTGGCTGCTGATACAAGAGTGTTGATTGTGGAGCCAAGTAAACTAAAACTGTTAACAATCCTGAGCTCCTCACCTACCATAATGATGCTGCCAATTGGCCTATCTCTTAGACAAGACTTAAAAGCCTGGAACAAATATGATCAGTGGACTCAGGCTCACAAAAGTCTCCTGAAGACCATTTACTGTCAGAAATATTGGAGGGAGAGCCAAGGACAGCAATTCCCTGCACCACTTCTTTTAATGCAGTAATGAGTGCCACAAAAATCAACAGAAAGATGCTGTATCCAGGAAGAAGACACTTCTATGTCCCATCTGGCTTGCAGAATAGCTATGAAGAGCTGGCTTAACCAGACTGTTAAGTATTATGAGTCTAGAGAGAAGCCTTCACCGCTGGTTCCCAACAGTCCTCGACTAATTGGTTTTATCAAGTCTCACTCTCTGTCTCTGGCTTTCTGGAGCTAGCCAATGCACATCCTCAGTATCCCCAAGTTTCCATCAAATGCAGTGATTTCCACATTCA
Organism: Elephantulus edwardii; assembly: GCF_000299155.1. Taxonomy (NCBI): domain Eukaryota; kingdom Metazoa; phylum Chordata; class Mammalia; order Macroscelidea; family Macroscelididae; genus Elephantulus; species Elephantulus edwardii. The sequence continues at coordinate 264,994 of NW_006400021.1, read as the reverse complement.
CATTGAAGTACCCTATCCACTACAATCAAGAGAGCATTCTGTGGACTAATGCTCAACAAGAAACACTTTTGTGTATGCTATGTCCACCAAGACTTCAATGTATACACACGCAAAACCACAAGCACATGCATTTACATTTCTGTGAGCAACAGATCATTGTCTCTGCACCTTAAATTTTCTTGAATATCTTGAACAAATATGACCTCTAAAGTAATTACCGATGTCAAGTTAGAGAGGATCTAGAATGATACAGGAGATCCTGGTCAGTTCAAATGATTAGTGCACTTAATGGTTGACTGAAAATTTGAAATCCACATCGAGGTGTTTAGAAGGAAGAGTAGGTAATCCACTTCTAATAAGTCAACAATTGAAAACCTTGAGGACCCCTGACCTACTCTGATACACATGAGACCATGGGCCAGAATCAGCTTGATGACCACAGGACTACAATAATAGAAGACCAGCCTTCTTAGTTCCATCCAATCTGCCTTCTCATGTCCTCTCATTGTCTTTGTCCTCGCTGGCAACTTGTCATTTTGTCCCACTATTCATGACATTCATTTGGAATGATTTGTTACAATATTTCCACAACATAATGTTGGGAACTGAAAATAAGCTAGAACAATTTCATAGTTAACCCTATGTCAACTTCACTTATATTTTTTCTTTTTTTTTAATTGGGAAAAACATATTGGGGGTACAAGGAAGTGAGGGTTGGGGTCAGAAGGGTGAGGATGGGCCAGGATGCAGTTGCAGAGCTGCACAGTTTGGTCGGTGGGGGGAGCAGGTGAAGGAAATGATGAGGGTCCAGAGGGGACCAGATACTACAGAGGAATGACAAGCATTTTCCAATGGTAATTAAACCAACTGTCTTATTGATTTGGGAATTGGATGCCGACTCTCTGGCTTCTTTATGTTGAACAGGGGCATAGATGTAAAGGGGGGAGGGGAGGACGCTTTATCACCTTCCTGGTCGTCTTGGGTTAAAGCTGCTTGCCTTCTTGCTCTGTTAGAAGATATTTTCCTGTCATTTGCTCCCCTCTGGACTGCAAAGTGTTTTCTCAGGTGGGTCCAGTGTGGATGGCTGGTTGAACCCAGAGGCTCCATCCTCCTTTGCTTCCTTAGCTGTCGGTTGTATTTCCTTTTTGTCACTGGCACTGGGTTCAGGGTCAATTCTGGAGTAAAACTCAGAGTTAAGGTTACCTATAGGAAAGGGAGCAAACCTAGAGAGAACAAACTTGTGAGTTACAAATAGAAGGGCTTTGAGGGTGTTGCTTACAGGTTTACTGGGGGGGGAGGGTGGCAGAAGGTGGCCTAGGTAACATTGGATACCCTAGGCATTCTTTTTTTTTTTTTTTTACTCCTTCCCTATTCAGGGGTCAATGGCACAATCTGGGGACTGAGGAGCTCACCCTGAGGGCCGTGACGGCTCACCCCGAGCCGAGGGCTGAGGGCAGCCTGCCCTGGGCAGAGGGCCGAGGGAAGCCCGCCCCGGGCAGAGGGCCGCGACAGCTTGCCCCAAGCCGGGGGCCGAGGGCAGCCCGCAACTTCACTTATATTTAAGGGCTCTCTGCAAATATTTCTTGATTTGGAGAAAAATTTGAATGTGGTGGAGTTGTGTATCATGCATGCATGCACTAACTGGAAGTTGAAAATTTTAAAACTATGGGAGGTCTGTGGAGGGTGTGTCCTGAATATGAATGACACAATCATCATGCCAATTTTAAAAGATGAAGACTTTCCTCCTGATTAAGGGTTGTTCTAATTGTTGGAGTTAGAGGAAGATAAAACCAATTTTTTCATAGCAAGCAAAAGTCAAGAGATATATTATGATAGGCTTCTCTCTCTCTCTCTCTCTCTCTCTCTCTGTGTGTGTGTGTGTGTGTTCAAGAGTGACTGTGTATCTGAATGACTGTGTGCATTTAATTGATTATATGTGATGAGGCCTGTGTGGGACTCTGATGGTGTAATCCAAGGGAGTTGCACTGCTAACTCAAAGATGGTGCTTCTCTGGTCTTTCAAGTCTACCAGGAGCTCTGCAGGAGAAAGATAAACCATCTCTTGCTGTGTGTGACTTGAAAAAACTTGCTGTAGGATCAGACATGAGTCCATTCTGACTTGGGGAGAGTTATGTTTTGTTTTTCAATACATGCGTGTGTGAAGTTTCTGGGAGAGGGAAATACAATAATGGAAACTCAAGAATCTTAACAGAGTGGAAAGAGAGGATGATCAGACACAGACCATCTGAATAGAAGTTAAAAAGTGCCTTTCTTATGAAAAAGAACACCAGAAGAAGATGGTGCAAAATTAGAAACCTCAAAAACTCATGCCAAATCTATATCTGGTTGCCTTATGCTTCTCTTCCTCCAATATTTAGGATGAATGGCTACAAGCCAGATCCAATTGTAATTTTTGCCTCTGATTTTTTAAATGAGAAACAAACACTAGTATTTTTATTTTGTCATATGGAGAAAATGATATCTCTTCCTACCCTTTCCTTCATGCTATTCTAATAAAAGAACTGCCAAACAGATCGAAATCAGCTTGCCAACTAAGTTTTACTATGAAGATTAAAATGCACAGATGAAAGTTTCCATCTGAAAAATAAAAGGTGCTTAGATATCTAAAAAAAATGGAAATTACTATGACAAAATGTATCAATGCTTTAAAAATGTTATTTTCATTTGCCATTAATAATGACTCCCAAATTATAGAGAAAAAAAAACCTATATGGGGGACTTAGTGCCCGTGAATCAGCTATGAACTATTCTCTTCACCTATGCCATTTATTCTCAAAGTCCTTTGATGTCATATTCAAAGAGTTGGAATGCAATGAAGTAATATGAAAGAACAAGATGGGATGAAAAGGGCAACTAGCTTTGAGGCTCCTTTTCTGGGCAAACGACTATTGAAAGAATTCTCAAGAACATAGTAATCCAAAAGCAAAGGAGTATCTATTATTTTTGGTATACAATAAATATGAATGAGAAAATGAAAAGTGATAAATAAGAACTTATTAATTATGATGATAAAAGTTGTGATTTGACATCTGAAATAACTTGAACCAAACACGACAATTATATGGCAGATTTGATTTTCCAGGCATGTCTACAACAAGATGCTAAAAATAGCCATAAAATAATATATTCCCACTGAGTGTTCTTAAACTGTGATCTTAACATAACTCTATTAAGAGGTCTATATCTCTACCTCTCCACCAAGGTATACCTTTGAAACTACCTTGACATACAGGATATTGGAGAAGTGGCATTCCATGACTTACAAAACTAAATAAACAGCAACATGTCTTTCACTTTATTTTCTCTCTTTACTGACATATATCAGGATTGGTGGAAGATCTATCAACAATATGCTTTATGCAGATGACACAACCCTGCTTGCTGAAACTAAGGAGGACCTGAAGTGGTTGCTGCAAAGGGCCAAGGACTGCAGCCTCCAATATGGATTGAGGCTCATTGTCAAGAAGATTCTCACCACTGGGCCAATTGGCAACATCAGGATGGATGGTGAGGAGATTGAGATTGTTCACAGCTTTAGTTTGCTTGGCTCCATAGTCAACGCTCTTGGCACCAGTAGCCAGGAAATTAAAAGGCGTATTGTGATGGGAAAGTTTACTGTTAGGGACCTCTCCAAAGTACTGAAGAGCAATGGTGTCTCTCTGGAGACTAAGGTGTGTCTGATACAGGCCATGGTCTTTGCTGTCACTTGTTATGCATCAGATAGTTGGACAATGACTAAGGAGGATAGAAGGAGAATTGATGCCTTTGAGCTGTGGTGCTGGAGAAGAGTATTGAGAGTACCATGGACTGCTAGGAAAACAAACAGATTCATCCTGGAAAGGGTTAAACCGTGTGGCTCCTTGGAGGCAAAGATTCTGAGGCTCCGTCTAACATACTTTTGACATGTTGTAATGAGAGACTGGTCCTTGGAGAAGGACATCATGCTTGATAGGGTGGAGGGACCGCACAGGAGAGGAAGGCCCTCTATGAGGTGGATTGATTCAGGGACTGGGGTAATTGGGATGGGAGTGTCAGAGACAGTGCGATTGGTACAGGACAGAGCAAAATTTAGGGCTGTTGTACATAGGGTAGCTAGGAGTCGCAAGCAACTTGACAGCACATAACAACAACAACAACAGCAATCTTCCTTCCCTCTCTTTGTCTCTTCTTCTGCATTTCTCTTTCTTTCAACATGCTTGACCTTTGAACGCCACTTGACCACCACGTGGTGAACAAGGCCAGACTGAATGGAGAGGACACATATGGTAGTCCAGTCAATAACACAAACTGATCTTCCTTGATCGCATCAACTGTCAGATATGTGACTAAAGAATCTTTTGGATGGAGGATTTTGAGCTAGTATTTCCAGGTTGAGTCATAGAGAAGAAAGCAAGACTAGATTGAAGTTTGATTTATAGAACTCAAGTGTAACAGAACGGTAAAAAATTATGAGTAGAGGTTCTGTTAGAAACGGAATCTGTCTTTTAGACTTAAAAGGAAAGGACATGTTACATAACTATAAAATCTCCTGATTAGCAACAACTTAACTTGACATGAACTAACTACAACAATTTGTGCTATGCAGATGACACAACTCTTCTGATGAAAGTAAGGAAGACTTGAAACACTTGTTGCAGAAGATCAAAACTATAGCCTTCAATATGGATTGCATCTCATTATCCAGAAAGCAAAAATTCTCACCACTCGAGTAATAGCACCTTGGTAGATGAAGAAAAGACGGAAATTGTCAATGATTTAATCTTACTTGAACCCACAATTAATAACTTTAGTACTATCACTCAGGAGATGTAATAACATGGGGAAAGTCTGCTGCCAGGGACTTCTTTAAATTACTGTTTGAAGACTAAGGTGCACCTGATTCATGTCATGGTCTTTTTAATCACTTGCTATGCATCTGATGTCTGGACAATAAATAAGGATGACAGAAAAATAATTAAGGTCATCTAAATGTGGTGTTGGAGAATACTGAATATCCTATCCACTGCCAAAAGAATAAACAGATATGTCTTGCAATAAGTGCAGCCAGAGTGCTCCTTGAAGACAAGGATAGTAGAGCTTCATCTCACATGTTTTGGGCATGTGACTAGGAAAGTTTGTGAAAGAGAGAAAGACCCTCAACTAGATCGGCTGACAAAGTGACTACAGCAATGTGCTCAATCTCAATGAGAGATAATGAAGATCTACAATGTGACTAGGAAAGTTTGTGAAAGAGAGAAAGACCCTCAACTAGATCGGCTGACAAAGTGACTACAGCAATGTGCTCAATCTCAATGAGAGATAATGAAGATCTACAGTTTAGGACAAGGTTCACATTTGTTATTCATCAGGTCCACCGTGAGTCGTACTCAACTCAACAGCACTTAACAACTTTAACAGTGTTATCCAATAGAGTATTCTCCAGCAACAAAATTGTTCACTATTTGTCCTATCCAATATGATAGCCACAAGTGACTATTAACTGAGATGTTATCAATGTAAATATCCACAAGTGGTTAGTATGTAGGACAAAATTGTTGTATAGGGACATTCCTAATGTCCCTACTAGAGAAGTAGGTTTGGAAGATGACTTGGATTTGTAATCTAGATATGTATGTCATATTCACTTCACATTCTAGCAGCATTTAAAATATTCAATAGAGTATTCATAGTTTTCATCCATAATCTTTAGTTTACTAGCTTCATTATAAGTAACACTGCATCAAACAATTACTTTTGGGGGATTCACATAAATGGAAAAGAAATAGTGAATACAATTTAGATGCTGGACATTACAAAGGAAACACATGTCAATTCAGGAAGAGAAGGATGTGACAAGGACAGTCCCTAAGGGACAAGAATAGCAAATGGAAACCACCTACCATTCTCTTGGGGCTGGGAAAATAGAAAGAAAAAGAAGCATTCAGTGCTTCCCTGTATTTTTGGGAACTATAAAATTAGAATACTTTAAGCTAGCAAAAAGAACCATGATCCACATTGATTTAAATAATAAAAAAGTGTTATTTTACATAATTGGAAGTCCAGGGACAGAGTGAATTTTGAAGTTATTTGTTTTAATTGCAAAGCAATGTCTTGTTGTTTATTGCTATCGTTAAAGGCCCTGCAATTGGTTCTGACTCATAGAGACCCCACATACAACATAGTGAAACTTTGCTTGCTACTATACGATCCTCACAATATTTGATGTGTTGGAGTTCATTTATGCAGTCACTAAGTCATTCCATGTTCTCCTTCTCTACTAACGCTTTTCTTTTTTTTTTTTTAACGCTTTTCTTTATAGAGCATGATGTCATTCCTTAGGGACCAATCCCTTTTGATAACATGTCCAAAGTATGTAAAATAAAGCATACTTCCTTTCAAGAATCATACTAATTGTAGTTCTTCCAAGGCAAATTTATTCATTTTTCTAGAAATCTGTTTATCATTCTTTGCTAATATAATAATTCAAGTTCATTAATTATTAAGTGTAGCTTGTCCAGATTTTACAAGCATATAAGGGAGCTGGAAACACTATGGCTTAGGTCAGACATACCTTAGTGTTAAAAGTGACATCATGCTCTTTTTTTTCCCAAAAACTTTTAAAATTTATTTTAGTGAACATTTACAGAGATTTTGGATTTCCATTCATTGATTGTTGCATTTTTTCTCCCTGCCCACTCCTTCCTGCCAATTTGCTCTTCTCTTTGAAAAGTAAAAGAAAATTCCTTCATTTGTATACAATCCCCCTGCCCTATGCAACCTTCATTCTGGACTCTTGTCATAACCATAATACCCAATCATATATCACCTTCAAACTCTTCTCTCCCTCATCTGTTCAATGCAGTATACATAATTTATCCAATTTTTCTCAGTCTCACCCCAACCCTAGTATCAGTCCCATTCTACAATAGTGGCATGATGTAGCACCTGTCCTTTTGTGACTGAGATATTTCATTCAGCATAATGTCTTCCAAAGTCACCCATTTTGAATAATATTGCTTGAGTTCCTTGTTTTTCAATACAGTGTAGTATTCCATTGTGTGAAAATAGTAGAGCTTCTATATTCATTTGTTTGTTGATGGGCACTTAGGTTGTTTCCAACCCTTTGCTATTGTAAACAAAGCCATCATAAACATGGGTGTGCATATATCTGCCTGGGTGGCAGTTACGATTTCTTTAGGGTATATTCCAGTAATGAAGTTGCTAAATCCTGAATAAAGTCCTGGCCAATAGCATCCAACGATACATCAAAAAACTAATTCACCTCAACTAAGTGGAATTCATAACAAGTATGCCAGGATGGTTCAACATAAGAAAAACAATCAATGTAATTCATCACACTAACAAAGCAAAGAATAAGAACACATGATCTGATCAATTGATGCAGAAAAGGCCTTTGATAAAATCCAACACCATTTCCTGATTAAAACACTCAGCAAAACAGGATTAGATGGGAATTTCTTCAACATAGTAAAAAGTATATACAGAAATTTGAGAGCAAATATTGTTCTCAGTGGACATTAAAGGCATTCCTGTTGAGACCAGGAACTAGGCAAGATGCCCACTATCACCTCTCATATTCAATATGGTATTGGAAATCTTAGCAATAGCAATAAGGCAAGAGATGGAAATAAGAGGTATACAAATTGGCAAAGAGGAGGTAAATTATCTCACTATGCAGATGATATGATAGTATACTTAGAAAATCCTAAAGACTTAACAAGAAAATTACTAGACATAGTTGACCAATTCAGCAAAGTGGCAGGATACAAGTGAAACATACAAAAATAAATTGATTTCTTTATAGTGGCAAAGAAAATACAGAACTGGAGCTAAGAAAACCCTTCACAATAGCTAATCACAAGATTAAATACTTGGGACTAAACCTAATCAGAAACACAAAAGATCTAGTCAAAGAAAATTACAAAACATTACTGCAAGAAACAAAAAAGAGATTTGGAGAAGTGGAAGAATATCCCTTGTTCAATACTGTGAAAATGATAATACTAACAAAGGCAATTTACATGTTCAGTGCTATCTCAATACAAATACTGATTCCATTCTTCAATGAGATGGAAAAGGCAATCTCTAATTCCAATTTAATTTGGAATGCAAAGAGACCTCGAATAAGTAAAGCACTCCTTAAAAAGAAAAACCAAGGTAGGAGGCATCCCACTCCCTGATTTCAAATCCCATTACACTGCCATGGCTGTCAAGACAGAGTGGTACTGATATAATGACAGACACATAGATCAATAGAATAGAATACAATCAGAGTAAAATAAAAATAAAAAATAAAAAGAGTAATGAGCACTTAGAACTATACAACTAATGAAAGAAAATCCAATTTAAAAAGCTGCATTTCTGTACCAGAGATATGTGACACTATTCTTTGGGCCTTCTGCTGGAAAATTAGGATCAAGTCTCAAATAATATCTTCTTAATTATATCCTCTAGTATTATAGATGTAACATTGTTTTGTATTGTGCCTCTATGATGTAAAATATCATGGAATTGCTTTATGGTATTTTAATGATGTTATTCTAGAATGTTTTCCTTCCAGATGATAATTGAGAAGTTAAAAAAAAAGTACCTGCTATCAAAATAGTTTAAAAAAAGACACCTCTGGCTTTAATGTGTGTGAATTCAAAGAATAGTCATATTAACAGATTTTCCTGGTATGTATATTGTAGTATCCCTGAGAGTATTGTTGTTGTTGTTGTTATGTGCCGTCGAGTCATTTGCGACTTATAGCAACCCTATGCACAACAGCCCTAAACCCTGCTCTATCCTGTGCCAACCGTACTGCCTCTGACACACCCATCCCGATTAC
>NW_006400021.1:220471-255549 GCF_000299155.1 Elephantulus edwardii | reverse complement strand
TTTCAGCAAGCAGGGTTGTGTCATCTGCATAACGCAGATTGTTAATAGATCTTCCACCAATCCTGATGCCACAATTCTCCTCATAGAGCCCAGCCTCCCGGATAATCTGCTCTGCATACATGTTGAAAAGGTAAAAACCAGCGGGAAGAGGCCCTTGGGGACAAGAGGCCCTTGGGGGACAGCGAGAACATGCTCCTGGGCGGAAGGGAAGCTTGGAAGTGGCGCACAGGGGGAAGTCACCTCAGACAATAACGAAGAGGCATCTTTCAAAGGTACCCTGAGAGTATAGTGCTTCATAATCCTTCATAAAAGATGTTGTCTTTTTGAATTGATGACTATGATGGCACTCCCTTCAATTTGTTGTTCTTAGCATAGTAGACCACAGGATTTTTTCCAGTTCAAAATAGTCAATACCAGTTCTTTATAATTCACTAATTCCTAGGATGTTCATGTGTTCCATTTCACTTTTTTCATAGCCTCCATTTTTTTCTAGGTTCACACTTCATCCCTTCTATAATTCTATAGTCTAGTTATTGGTGTATGTTTACAGTGGTTTCTTCTCATTTTGAGTTCTATCTTATTAGTAAATGAAGGCCCTGAAAAATTTTCCCCATCCACAGCATTCAGATTGACTCTACACAGAGGAAACATCTTTTGCCTCATTGTATTTTAAGTGCCTTCCAACCAGAAAGTTTCTTCTTCCAGAACAATCAGACAATTGTTGTTGTTGTTATGTGCCCTTAACATAGCGACCCTATGTGCAAGATCCCTACTCTATCCTGTGCCAACCTCCCTGCCTCTACAAGCTAACTCCCTTTACTCCAATCACTGAATCAATCCATCTCGAGGATCTTCCTCTCTTGCACTGTCCTTACACTCTCCCAAACATGACATCCCTCTTCAGGGACTGATCCCTCCTTGAAACACGTCCAAAGTATGCCAAATGAAGCTTCAGAATTCTTGCCTCCAAGGAGCAGCCCGGTTTCACCCTCTCTAAGACAAACTTTTGTTCTCCTAGCAGTTCGTAATATATTCAACATTCTTCTCCAGCACCACAGCTCAAAGGCATCAATTCTCTTTCTATAATCCCTTTTCATTGTCCAGATCTCTGACACATAGTATACAGTTGCAAAGACCATGGCCTGGATCAGGAACACCTTAGTCTCCAGCCTGACATCATTGCTCTTCAGTACTCTGGAGAGATCCCTGACAGCTGACTTTCCCAATGCAATTTGTCTCTTGATTTCCTGGCTGCTGGTATCAAGAGTGTTGATTGAGGAGCCAAGCAAAGTAAAACTTTTAACAATCTCAATCTTTTCACCTTCCATAATGATGCTGCCAATAGGCCCTGTGGTGAGAATCTTTGTTTTCTTGATGTTGAATTTCAATCCATATTGAGGGCTGCAGTCCTTGACCTTCTGCAGTAAGCAGTTCAGGTCCTCCTCAGTTTCAACAAGCAGGGTTGTGTCAACTGCATAATGCAGATTGTTGATAATCTTCCTCTAATCATGAGGTCACATTCCTCCTGTAAAGCCCAGCATCTTGGATGATCTGTTCTGCATACAAATTGAAAAGTTATGGAGACAGACACCCTTCCCAATTTTGAAGCATGCAGTGTCTCCTTGCTCTGTTCTAACTAACTACTGCTTCCTGGTTTAAGTGTAGGTTTCTCGTAAAAACAATCATATGTTCTAGGATTCCCATTCTTCTCAGAGACAGCCACAGTTTGCTATGATCCACACAGTCAAAAAAAGCCTTTGCATTGTCAATGAAATACAGACAGACATTATTCTGATACTCTCTGCTTATGGCCAAGATCCATCTAGCATTAGCTATAATATTCATAGTACTACATCGTCTTCTAAACACTGTCTGCACATCTCATAGTTCTCTGTTGATATGTTGCTCCAGTAGTTTTTGGATTATTTTCAGCAGAATCTTGCTTGAATGTGATATTAATTATATTGTTCCATTATTCTTGAGGTTTTCACTGGAGTATGTTTTTGTTTGTTCGTTTGTTTTAGTAGTTTTCTTTCTTTGTTCTGTTAATGTAGATAACTAATCTGAGTTTCTAATGTATCTTAGTCTGGAAACTCTACTGAAATATTTCCATCACAGTTGACCAGCTAATAATTAAAATTGGTGGCAAAGCTTCTACCATCATGTTGTTGTTGTTATGTGCCGTCGAGTCGTTTGCAACTCATAGCGACCCTATGCACAACAGCCATAAACCCTGCTCTATCCTGTGCCAACCTCACTGCCTCTGACACACCCATCCCAATTTTCCCAGTCACCGAATCAATCCATCTCATAGAGGGTCTTCCCCTCCTGCGTTGTCCCTCCACCCTCCCAAGCATGATGTCCCTCTCCAAGGACCCGTCCCTCCTGGCAACATGTCCAAAGTATGTCAGACGAAGCCCCAGAAACCTTGCCTCCAAGGAGTAGCTTGGTTTAATCCTCTCCAAGATGAATCTGTTTGTTTTCCTGGCAGTCCATGGTGCATTCAGTACTCTTATCCAGCACCACAGCTCGAAGGCATCAACTCTCCTTCTGTCCTCTCTAGTCATTGTCCAACTCTCTGATGCATAACAAGCGATTGCAAAGACCATGGCCTGTATCAGGCGCACCTTAGTCTCCAGAGAGACACTGTTGCTCTTGAGTACTTTAGAGAGGTCCCTAACAGCAGACTTTCCCATCGCGATATGCTTTTTGATTTCCTGACTGCTGGTGCCAAGAGTGTTGACTGTGGAGCCGAGCAAACTGAAGCTGTGAACAATCTCAATCACTTCATCATCCATCCTGATGCTGCCAATTGGTCCAGTGGTGAGAATCTTTGTCTTCTTGACATTGAGCCTCAGTCCATACTGAAGGCTGCAGTCCTTGACCCTTCGCAGCAAGTGCTTGAGGTCCTCCTCAGTTTCAGCAAGCAGGGTTGTGTCATCTGCATAACACAGATTGTTAATAGATAGTCCACCAATCTTAACTCCATGCTTCTCCTCATAGAGCCCAACCTCTCGGATAATCTGATCTGCATACAGGTAGAAAAAGTATGAAGATAGGGCACATCCCTGGCATACGCCCTTCCCAATTTTGAACCATGCAGTGTTGCCCTGTTCTGTTCTGACGACTGCCTCTTGGTCCAAGTATAGGTTTCACATTAGCATGATTAAATGTTCTGGGATTCCCATTCTTCTCAGAGTCAGCCACAGTTTGTTATGATCCACGCAGCCAAATGCCTTTGCATAATCAATGAAACACAGATAGACATTCTTCTGGTATTCTCTGCTTTCAGCTAAGATTCATCTAACATCAGCTACAATATCCCTAATAGCTATCCATATCTTTCTTCTTAGTCTTTCTTTCTAGTCTGGAAGCTCTATTGAAATGTTTCTACCAAAGGTATCCCTTCTAGTATGTGAAATATTGGTGGCATAGCTTCCTCTACAAGGCAACACAAAAATCATCCCAGTATGACAAAATAACAGACAGGCATTGGACAAGATTAATTGGAATTATGGCATAAGTGATGCTTTTCCAATCTCTAGGTATGTGTTCAACTAATCTGTATGACATGCTACCACCCTGTAACTTTTGACCACTTACACTATAACTCTGCTGTGTCAAGGACTGTCTTTGCCTATACTTGTGCTCCTAATTCTTTCCTGGTATGGAGAATACTCCTTTGGCTCAGCATATGCCTTTAGGGATTTACCTCCAGTTCTCAGTGCTAAATCAAAAGTTTGAGAATGATTTTACTTTCCTATCTCTTAATGGAGTTAAGTGCTTTTTCGGGCTTGTGTTTGACATGAAGGACTGCTCTGCCTCCAGGAGTGAGACAAGCCAGGCTTTGCCTAGGGTTTAAGACAGGAGGGGCTTTAAGCCCAAAGGACCCTGTAAAACATTCTTCTAAGTGGTATAGCACTGGTCTGTGCGTTGCTGTACAGAGGTAACTCGTGGCTGCTGTGATGCTGAACACTGTGACACTGATGTGCCAAACGTGGTAATGGCTACTATTCATGGTGGGCAGTGTTTGCTGGAGCTTCCCAACTAAACCAAGGCGTCCACCTCTGAAATGGCTAGCCTCCGGAAACTCTATGTACAAACAGTGCTCAGGCCTTTCCTTCATAGGATCACTATGAGTTGTCTATGACTTGACGGCATCTAACAACAACAACAACTCTTTATATCTTTGACAAATTTTTTATTGACTCTATAGCAATCATTCTTGTTGCTAGGTGGCATGGCGCTGGAGACCAGTTTGAAAGTCATCTACAGGAGCCGGTTTTACAAAGTCTGGGATTGATGATCACTAGGGTAGAATCACTAAGGAAAGTGAGGCCATGTGATAAGACCTTCTATTTAAAAGCTCTTTTTGGTAGGTGGCATGGTGCTGAGACCAGTTTGAAAGTCATCCATAGGAGCTGGTTCTACAGAGGCTGGGAGGGTGAGTACCAGGGTGGAATGTTGATTGTGAAGGGAAGTGAGGCCATGTGATAAGGCCTCCTATTTAAAAACCCCCTTGGGCCCTCAGGCCTGTGGCACTCGGGCCTGGTTTAAATTGTTCTTTGTCAAACATTCTTCTAGGTGGTATAGCATTGGTCTGTGCATTGCTGTACAGAGGTAACTGGTTGCTGTGATGCTAAACACTGTGACACTGTTATGCCAAGTGTGGTAATGTTTACCCATGGTGCACAGTGTTTGCTGGAGCTTCCTGATTAATGCAAGCTTAGAAGCAGGAGTGGCATCCACTTCCAAAATAGCTTGCCTCTGGAAACTCTATGAACAGTGCTCAGGTCTTTTGTTCACATGGTTGCTATGGCACTTAACAACAACAACAACAACAACATAGCAAGCATTGCTGGACGTAAAATATTTTACCTTTTAAATAGAATTATTTCCTTGAGTCATGTTCTCTTATTTTACTCCTCTTCTGCGTCCTTGGTGGCAGTCCCTACCTCTCTTTACTGAAATAAGAAAGTCTTGAGCCCATCTCCCTGCATTCACGCTATAACCACCTCATGCAAAGGCATTGAAATCTTTCTTGTCCTGCATGTTGGAAATCCTCAGTGCTGAACCTCTGATGCTTCCTTTTCTGAATTACTCTATGGCTTCCTCAGGCTTGTTGCCTGCCTCTCTGTGTGTCTAAAGTAACGTCTTTCATTATTCATATGCCATGCTATGAATTTTATGAAAGATATATGCTGTCACTTTCACTTCCTGTGACTGCTCCATTCATTTCAGCCTAAAATATCCTTCCACTTGACAGATCCTCTTGCTAAGAATGTTGCCACATCACTCCCTTGGGGGTACTTCCCAATTCCTTAGTTCCACATCTCTTGTAACATGATGGGCAAATGGATTTAGAAATGACTTAACTGAACCCTGAAGGATGACCCAGCTCAGTGTTCCCAAGTGTGAATATGCTCATTGGAGTCCTGATGGATGTCTTAGAACTACTGGATTTTTTGGATATTTATTTTTTAACTTTTAAAATGAATGAATTAACATCTTTAGGTAAGGGAATCAAAGGAATGAGTGTATATACTGTAATATGCTATATATCACACATGCTTCCTGGTGGATTCTACTGATTGGGTGGTAAGTATCTGATTGCCTATGGCTGTATTGTTGTTGTTATGTGCCCTCAAATCACCTGTGACTCATAGCAAGCCTTTGAACAACAGCTCTGAAACCTGCCCTGTCTTGAGCCAGTCTCACTGACTTTGACACACCTACCCCATTGCCCTACTGTATTAATTAATCTCATCCAGGGTCTTCTTCTCCTGCACTGTCCCTCCACCCTTCTAAGCTTGATGTCCTTCTCCAAGGATCAGATACTTTGGCCACGTGCCCGAAGTATATGAGATGGAGCTTCAAAATCCTAGCCTCAAAGGAGAAACTTGGTTTCACCCTCTCCAAGACATACCTATTTGTTGTCTTAGTGGTCCATGGTAACTTCAAAACTCTTCTTCAGCACCACAATTCAAAGGCATCAATTATTATGTCATCCTTAGCCATTGTCCAGCTCTCTGATGCATGTTGTTGTTGTTATGTGCCGTCGAGTCGCTTGCGACTCGTAGCGACCCTATGTACAACAGCCCTAAACCCTGCTTTATCCTGTGCCAATCACACTGCCTCTGACACACCCATCCCGATTAGCCCAGTCACTGAATCAATCCACCTCATAGAAGGTCTTCCCCTCTTGCACCGTCGAGAATGATGTCCCTCTCCAAGGACTGGTCTCTCCTTACAACATGTCCAAAGTATGTCAGACGAAGCCCCAGAATCCTTGCCTCCAAAAAGCAGCTTGGTTTAACCGTCTCTAGAATGAATCTATTTCTTTTCTTGGCAGTCCATGGTACATTCAATACTTTTCTCCAGCACCACAGCTCAAAGGCATCAATTATCCTTCTATCCTCCCTAGTCAATGTCCAACTCTCTGATACATGACAAGTGATTGCAAAGACCATAGCCTGTATCAGATACACCCTAGTCTCCAGAGTGACACCATTGCTCTTCAGTATCCTGGAGAGGTCCCTAACAGCAGACTTTCCCAATGCAATACTTTTTTTTTTTAATTTGCTGGCTGCTGGTGCCAATAACGTTGACCGTGGAGCAGAGCAAACTAAAGTTGTTAACAATCTCAATCTCTTCACCATCCGTCCTGATGCTGCCAATTGATCCAGTGGTGAGAATCTTTGTCTTCTTGATATTCAGCTTCTATCCATAGTGAAGGCTGCAGTCCTTGACCCTCTGCAGCAAGCATTTTAGGTCCTCCTCAGTTTCAGCAAGCAGGGTTGTGTCATCTGCATACCGCAGATTGTTAATAGATCTTCCACCAATCCTGACGCCACACTTCTTCTCATAGAGCCCAGCCTCCCGGATAATCTGTTCTGCATACAAGTTGAAAAGGTATGGAGATAGGACACATCCCTGGCGTTCACCTTTCCCAATTTTGAACTATGGAGTGTTTCCCTGCTCTGTTCTGACGACTGCCTCTTGGTCCAAGTATAGGTTTCGCATTAGCACAATTAAATGTTCTGGGATTCCCATTCTTCTCAGAGTCAGCCACAGTTTGTTATGATCCACATAGTCAAACACCTTTGCGTAATCAATGAAACACAGATAGACATTCTCCTGGTATTCCCTGTTTTCAGCTAAGATCCATCTAAGATCAGCTATAATATCCCTTGTACCATGACCCCTTCTAAGCCCAGCCAGGACTTCTGGTAGTTCTCTGCTGATGTGCTGTTCCAGTCATTTTTGGATAATCTTCGGTAGAATCTTGCTTGCATGTGAAATCAATGATACTGTTCTATAGTTTCCACACGCTGTTGGGTCACCCTTCCTTGGAATGGGAATGAATATTGATCTCTTCCATTCTGTTGGCCAAGTAGTTTTTCTCCAGATTTCTTGGCACAACTCGGCGAGCACATCCAGGGCAGCATCTGTTAGCTGAAATACATCAATTGGTATACCATCTATTCCTGGAGCCTTATTTTTTTTCTACTTCCTTCAAAGCAGCCTGAACTTCTCCCTTCAGCACCGTAGACTCTTGCTCATATGTTCTTTCATTAAATTCTTCTGTGTCTGGCAATTCCTTTTGATGCAGTGACTCAGTATATTCTTTCTATCTTCTTTTAATACTTCCTGGATCATTTAAAATTCTGCCTAAAGCATCCTTGATTACAGCAACTCGAGGTTTGAATTTGTTCTTCAGTTCCTTGAGCTTAAGAAATGCTGAACGAGTTTGGATCTTTTGCTTTTCTAACTCTAGCTCCTTGCACATTTCATTGTAATATTTTGCTCTGTCATACTGTGCTGCCTTTTGAAATCTTCTGTTCAGCTATCTTGAATTCTTCCTTGTGCTTTGGCTTCTCTGCACTCCAGTGCAATCTTCAGAGTTTCTTCTGACATCCATTTTGGTCTTTTTTTTTTCTCTTCTGTCTTTGTAATGACTGTTTGCACTCTTCCTGGATGATAAATTTGACATGCTCCCACAATTCATTAGGTCTTTGCTCATTAGTGTTCAAAGCCTCAAACCTGTTCCTGATAGATAGCAAATAATTATTAAGACCATGTCCTGGATCAAATGCACTGTAGTCTCTAGACTGACATCATTGCTTCTCAGTTCTCTGAAGAGGTTCCTGACAACAGTTTTTCCCAGTGCAATTAATCTTTTGATTTCTTGACTGCTGGTGCTAGGAATGTTGATTTTGCAGCTGGGAAAGCTATAATTGTTAACAATCTCAATCTTGTCTCCATCCATCATGGTGCTTCCAGTTGGCCTAGTAGTGAGAATTTTTCTCTTCTCACCATAGTTTGCATTGTTATGTGCTATCAAGTCACTTGCCACTCATAGCAACCCTGTGTAAAACAGTCCCCAAACCTGCTCTATCCTGTGCCAATCTCACTGTCTCTGACACACCTACCTTCATTACCCCAGTCACTGAATCAATCCTTCTCATTGAGGACCTTCCTCACTTGTGCTGTCCCTCTACCCTCCCAAACATGACATCCCTCTCCAAAGACCGGTCCCTCCTTGCAATATGTCTAAATTATGTCAGATGAAGCTTCAGAATCCTTGCCTCCAAGGGGCACTCTGGTTTCACCCTTTCCAGAATGAACCTGCTTGTTCTCCTAACAGTCCATGGTATATTCAATACTATTCTCCAGCACCACAGTTCAAAGGCATCAATTCTCCTTCTATCCTCCCTAGTCATGATCACTTTTTGTTAGTGTTCAAGCTTCTTTGGACTCTGAGCCAACATAGTGTCCTGGGGAGAATGGAGGGAGAGTGGGTAATTTCATCTGCAATCCAAATACAAGTCTGAGTACCATGTACAATTATTCAGAGGGGTCAGCATTAAGGTATTCCAGGCATTTTTTAAATTTCTTTTTTTATATGAAGGGTCAGTGTTCAGGGACTTAGATTAACAGGAATGCTGAAGATTTTGTGTCATAAATTGAATAACTTAATTACAAAGCACAGACTTAATGATCATCCTTGTAAAAAAAAAACCATCTATGAAGTGACAGTCATGTATAGCATATTAGGTCTTCTTAGTAATCCTAGAAAGAGGAGGAAGAAGAGAGGGAGAGAGATTCTATTGATTTTTCACCTGGATAAGCTTAAAGGGTAGCTAGGGAAGAGTACACAGGGTTCAAAAGATTTTGACTAATATTTATAGAAATTCAAGAAGGGGGGAGTAAAGGGATGAAGATAGTTATGGGTGAAATAGCAGGGCTACACATTTTGGTGGAGGGAGGAAGGGAGGAGGCCAATGGGAAGGATCTAGACAAAAAGACACGGTAATGAAGGAAAATGTCCAATGGTGATTGATTTTATAAAAGATAATGTATACTGAAGAGTAACGATGTCAGTCTGGAGTCTAAGGTGTGCCTGATACAGGCCATGCTCTTTGCAATCACTTGCTATGCATCAGAAAGATGGACAATGACTAGGGAGGATAGAAGGAGAATTGATACTTTTGAGCTGTGGTGGTGGAGAAGAGTATTGAATATACCATGGATTGCTAGGAGAATGAACAAGTTCATCCTGGAGTGGGTTAAACCAGGCTGCTCCTTGGAGGTAAAGATTTTGAGCTCTGTCTGACATATTTTGGACATGTTACAAGGAGGGACCAGTCCTTGGAGAAGGACGTCTTGTTTGGGAGGGTGGCACAAGAGGAAGACCCTCAATGAGATGGATTGATTCAGTGACTGGTGTAATGAGGGTAGGTGTGTCAGAGATAATAAGTTTGGTACAGGATAGAGCAGGTTTCGGGACTGTTGTACTTAGGGTCACTATGAGTCACAGGAAACTCAATGGCACATAGCAACAGCACAACAATGAGAATGATTGTGTGAAACACAGTGTGAATAAAGAATAGTATGAAACACTATGTATATAAACTTTGTAAGCAAACCAATTTAAAAAATAATGTAAAAAGATAAGACATTGACCATCTTGCATTGAATAGTATCCTGCCCCCCACCAATTCTCACCCCATCCTGATGAGTTAGATCTCCCTATAACTTGTGAGCAAGACTAGGTGACAGCAATAGGCCTCTGAAAACCCTAAGGACAAATCAGGGTTATGGATAGATGTAGTATTAGTGGTAGAGCCCAGACTGAACGTCAGTCAAAATGAGGAAAAAGAGCTGCAAACATCCACGTGGGAACCTGGAATGTATAGAGTATGAATGCTATTTTATGGAAAAAATAAAATGGAAAACTGGGACATCCACATTGAAGGTATTAATTAGTGAGATAAGATGGACTGGCTTCAGCTACCTTGTATCAGACAGTCACATGGGATACTGTGCTGGAAATGGAAAACAGTAAGAAGAGTGTTACATTTGTAGCTAAAAAGACAATTTCAGGTTTTACCTGAAGTACAATGTTGTGAGTGATAGCATATTATTTTTATGCATACAATAAAGACCAATTAATCTATTATTACAATATATGCACCAACAGCTAAAGCCAAAGAGCAAAAATATTGAAGATTTTTATCAAAGTTTGCAGTTCAAAGTTGACCAAACATGCAATCAAGGTATGTTAGTGATAACTGGTGATAGGAATGCAAAAGTTGGAAACAGTGACAAAGGAAAGGCAGCTGGAAAGTATGGACTTGGTGACAAAAATGAGGCCAGAAATAGAATGATCCTATTTTGTATGTTCAATGACTTATTCATCACAAATACCTGTTTTAAAAAGCACAAATGACAACTTTACATATGGGCCTCACCACATGGACTGCATGAGAGTCAGATTGCCTACGTCTGTGGAAGAAATCATTGGAGAAGCTCAGTATCAGTACTCAGAAACAGACCAGGTGCTGACTGTGGAACCGACCAGCAATCAATCAACTGCAAGTTCAAATTGAAGCTGAAGAAAATGAAAACAAGTCCATGAGAACCAAAAACATGATTTTGAGCCTTCCACCTGAATTTAAAAATCATCTTAAGAGTAGGTTTGAAGCATCAAACGCCAATGAAGACCAGGTGAATTGTGGGATGACATTCAGGATGTTGTCTATGACGAGAGCAAAAGGCCACTAAAAAGAGGAGGAAAAACAAAACCCCCAAATGAATGTCAGAGAAGACCCTTAAAATTTCACTAGCTATCAAGAAGCCAAAACAAAGGGATGAGATGCTGAAATAAAAGAAGTGGACAGAAGATTTTAACAGGATATTTGGAAAGACAAAGCAAACCACTATAACAGAATGTGCAGAGACCTAGACTTAGAGAATTAAAGTGGAAGACTTCACTCAGCATTTCTCAAGATGAAAAAACTTGGGGGGGGGGGAATTCAAGCCTTGAGTTGCAATATTTAGGGATGCTATGAGCACAATCTGATCCAGGAACCATTAAAAGAAGATGAAGGGTATACACAGAGTCACTGTACCAAAATGAATTGGCCAACACTGAAATATTTCAGGAAATACCACAAACAACACTAGCAGTCAGGAAATCAAAAGAGGAATTGCACTGGGAAAATCTGCTGTCAGGGACAGCAGAGTACTTCTCAGAGTACTGAGAAGCAACGATGTCAGTCTAGAGACTAAGGTGCACCTAATCCAGGCCATGGCTTTGGCAATTACTTGCAACATGCATCAGAAAGTTGGACAATGACTAAGGATGACAGAAAAAGAATTTATGCCTTCGAGTTGTGGTGCTGGAGAAATGTCTTGAACATATATATGGTGGGCAAATAGTAGAGTTAAGTCTTCCAGAATCAGGGTCACTCATGTGTGAAGAACTACTCAAATAAGAATTTAGGGGTTAGTATTGAGTTAATATATGACTGTGTCCACATTTCTGTCATGGATAAGAGACCTTGGCAAAACCAAAGAAAAGCACTTCCTGGGGTCAGTGTCCACTATTCCTGCAGTGAGAGCTGAGGTCTGTGGTAAAGATAGTCAGTCCCTGTAGTTTTTCTGTGTAAAGCAGAGAAGTAAAACTTGGTTTGGATTTTCAAAAACTTCCCTCTAATACTTCACAGTTTAGGTCCAATCGAGAAGTGAAAAGGCTGCTCCCTGGACACAAAGCTGATTCTTGCATTTTGTAACTGGACCTCAAGAGCCCTTCTAGAGATGTGGCAATTAGAGAAGGTCAGGAGAATGACAAGAAGAATCACCCAACACCTCTGACTCAGTGTCCCCAGGCATTAAAAGGCCTGCATTCCTCCTTACTTGGAATTTGTTTAATACATGTTTAACACTTACTTTTTTTTAAAAGTTCTTTCTTTAACGCTGAGTGAAGAAAATCAGTCACAAAAACAAATTACTCCCTTGAGTGAATTATCTAAAAACAAAACCACAAATCTATTGGCTGTTGAGCCGGTTTTGACCAATAGTGAGCCAATAAGACAGACTAGAACTGTTTGACAGGGGTTTCTT
This sequence comes from Elephantulus edwardii, assembly GCF_000299155.1. NCBI lineage: Eukaryota > Metazoa > Chordata > Mammalia > Macroscelidea > Macroscelididae > Elephantulus > Elephantulus edwardii. The sequence goes on along the minus strand of NW_006400021.1, from coordinate 243,141 downwards.
GTCTGTGATCTTTACAGAAGCAAATTTGTTAAATGCAGAGAGAGCATAAAGTTTGCCAGAGGGTGGGAGGAAATAAGTAAGAGTTGTCTACTGGAAACTATGTCAACAAATAACAAACGATGTTTAATAAACATGATGTATGTAATCAACATCATTGTACTTGTAGACATTGAATTGATAAATGCTGTGAAAATATATATGATCTATAACATAATTTGTGAAGCATAATTCAATTAATGAATATGATTTATTGTTGTGTACCACTGAGTCAAAACCAACCCATAGCTGGCCATCCAGAGGGTTTTCAGAGACCGTTAATCTCATAGGAGGAGATTGCCCATCCTTCTCCTGATATATGATTTAAATAATTAATAAATATTTTCTTTACAACACCTATTTGGGGAGGACTTCATTTACAACATTCTGTCTTTTGACCCTCTAAACATGAAAAAGTCTTAAATAAATTCCAAGCCTAAATTCAATTCACCATGTCTTTTGTTTCCACCCTCCATTGGTTCTGGGCATTGTCTATATTTGATGATGGCTAGCAGGGCCTGTCTGGAGGTGTGGATAGAGGGGCTGAGGGAAGCTGGACTCTGGGATGCTATGGTCAGCCAAGAGGCTTACAACAGTGCCTGCTACTGGTGAACACTTTATCTGAGCACATTTATCATCCTCAGTGGGCTTGTTATTTATATTTTTATCATAGTTTTAACATGTTTATATAAACTTAATTCTGAGGTACGTGCATGTGTGTTTGCTTTTAGAATTCAGTTGTCATAAAATCTTTAATCAGCTCTTAAACATTTAACTTTTGAAGCTCAGCATCTTGGACTGCAACTGTACAAGAAAAAAGTTACTAAGAACATTTCAACACAACTTGAATTCCTCTTGCATTGTTATGAGCTTAAGTTTTCTAGTTTGTAAGAACAGTTCATATTTTCATCTGCAATAACCCCTCTTTTTTTGCCATGAATTGTAGAAACTGTTATGAGCTTAAGTCTTCTACTTTGGACAAACAGTTCATCTGCAATAGCCCCTTTGTATGTCATGAATTGTAGGAAAATATCCAAAAACTACTTATGGGTTATTTTTACAAATATAAACCTAAATCATAAGGGTTTAAAAGTACACAAATATCCTACCAGAGTCCTTTACCTTTAAACTCTAATCTCTGGGCTCTAATCACCTAGTCTTGGTTGGACTAGTCTCTATTGGAATGACCAATTTCAGTATTGTGATATGTGGTCCTAGAAATAAAGAATGATAATGATTAAAACAAAACAAAACAGCCAAAAAAACACCAAAACTCTAAAAGAGTTGGAAGTCATTACCAGTTTGCTGGCAGGTGACTAATACAATGGTGAAACAATGAATCTACATGACTTTGGAAGACCCAACTCAATAAAAATGCAACAGTGTCTAAATATGGGAGAAGTAGGTAGTAAGGCTCTCAGGGTTAACCGCAATGCCAGTGCTTAAAGTTTTCCCTAGCTGGAAAAATGGACCAAGTTTTGCACCGCCCAAAATGAAGCCAGACCAAGTCCATCATGTTTTAAATATGTGGTGATTCTTTCTTTAGAAAGGGTCCCAGAAGAAGACATAAGAAAGAACAGTTCTGCCCGCAGGCCTGGTCTAACAGTGGTTTGACAGCTCCTGTGGGCTTTTATGTGACTATTTACTCTGAATAAATAATGGAACCACATTTCCATGCAAGGTTTGCTAAATCTGCAGCCTCCTGAGATCCATAAGTCACCACAAAACCAAACCTAGCACCGACATGTACAGGAGATCGGGAACTGTAAGCAAGAGGTTACATTTCTCTTAGAGTCCTTTTATTGGCACACACCAGGAATCTTCTTTACTTGAATATTTAAAGGGGCCGTGTTGTTTTTCAGTTGGTTGGTTGGTAAGGGTAATAGATGCGTCTCCCACAGTTACATTGGTAGAAGGAGTGGAGAAATGGATAGATAGGCAGAAGTAAGGTTGACATAGACTTCTGTCATTAACCTGAATCTGGCTGTGCCATGTTGAGTTTCCCAAGAAATCTGGTATCATATTGGGGGATGATTAACAATGACTGTTCACTTATCACCGGGTGATGTTATTCCTATAATAAGTGCTGAAAGAGCCAAGGGAAAGAGCCAGTTTAATAAGCAGGTCTCTCAACTTGCTCACCTTTTAGTAGGTATGAAGGCAGTCGGATGGTTTGCTGTAATGAGAAGAATGTAGAAATAAATACATTGTCCTTCTTTGCTGATTTGTCAGGACTGATGTGATCTCTTATTGTCATACTTCTCTACTTTCCAGGCCCACATGAAGCCTCCTCTCATTACTACGCCCTTTGACAAGTGAGTACCAGGCCTAGGAGAATAAATGAACAAAAGGAACAAGAAAAAGAGAGAGGAAAAAGTGGTCAGATTTCAACTTGAAAATAGATGGGGGAAAAGACATAGATTGTGGTTATTGTAGAGAATGCATAAAATTGCAACCATTAAATTAGGTGCACATTTTTACCCTGGCACCCTTGTAGTCTTCTGTTACAGATTGAATTATGTTCTTATCTCCCCACCCCCAACCGTGTCCTTAAAGAAAAAAGAAGTTGTAAATCCTAATCTCCATGTTTGTGACTATAATCTAGTTTGGGAACTCACATACTCACTCTGTCGATCAATCAAAAACTGACTAGCAGTTGACCATCTAGTGACTTTTCAGAGGCTGTGAGTCTCATGGAAGGGGATTACTTACCTTCCTCCCTCAGAGCTCTGGTAGCCTAATGGTGAAGATATATGATGCCACCCTGAAGACACATGGTTTGAATCCACCAGCTGCTTCTCAGGAGAAAGATAGGCAATCTCCTCCCATGCTATTTAATACCTCCGAAAACCTGCTGGAGAGTCATCTAGTGGTTGGTTCCAGCTTGATGGCACTTAACAACAACCACCTCTCTCAGAGAAGCATTGGATTTGAACCCCCTGCCTTGGAGTTGGCAGTGCAATTTCTTACCCATTAGGTCACCAGCATTCCCTAATTTGGGGAATGGGTTGTCTCTTTTATGTTAAAGACACAGGATTGTTGTATGATGTACCTGCGACTAATTTCTCTTGAGATACAAACGAGATTAAATGCATATTAGAAGCAGAGATGGGGGAAGAAAGAGACCAAACCTTATGAAGATTACCCTAGAACTGAGCTCAAAGACACAAGGGCCTTCCTCCAGGGCTGGAAAAGAAAGCAAGCTTTCCTGCAGAGCTGGAGCCCTGGATCCCTACTCCTGCCTTTCTCAACTAGAAAACAAATGTCTGTTTGTTAAAGCCATCCACTGTAGTACATCTGCTATAGTTACAAAAGATAATTAAAGAAAAAACTATCTGCTATAGTTACAAAAGAAAAAACTCACTCTTTGCTGTTGAGTCAAAACCCACTCATAGTTAACCCTCTAGTTGGTTTTCCATGGTTTTAAATTACATGGGAAGAAATTGTTTATCTTTCTCCTTCAGAGCGGTTGGTGGATTTGAACTGTCAGAGAGGCACTATCTTTGGGTTATTAGTGCAACTCCCTACCCACTAGGCCACCAGAGCTCCCTAGATAACTAAATACAAATAGACGATTTTTTTTCACTTAGGTGGTACGAAAGCCAGGAATTCTGAAGCAGCTTCATTTGCCCTCTGTTACCTGCTCAGCTACACAAAAATGTAAAAGGTTGATGCTAGCTTTCTCAGTAACTGCCTGATGGTTTTGCTTGTTTCTCCTCCAGACTATAATTTCCTGACAGAAGGAATGGAGTATGGGCCACTATTGTATACACAGGGTTTTGTGTGGGGGACACACTCTGTGGATTGTTCCTGAATGCATTCATGAAGAGGATTAAAGAGTTAAGAATAGAATTTAGAATATTACAGAATCAAATGTCCTAAGTAAGCATTATTGTTAATTACCATGTGCATCTGTAATTGTCACATTCAGGTGAAAAATTCCCTTTTAACTGTTTATACTGAGGTTCAATTTCAGGATTGAATGATGACAGGAAGCGGTAAGGGTCAAAGTATTAAGTGAAGCTGCAGTATCCAACGACTGATAAGCAAAAATAATTAGTAGTCACTGGCAGGTTAATTTTTGGAACCTCAAATCAGTCATTTGCAGGAGAGCAAGAAAAGAAATCAGCTGGAAAGCATTAGCTTCTACATCATCTCTTTATGACTCAACCACTTGACATCCAAGGGTATTATACTAACATTTTAAAGCTATTGAGTTGGCAGGAGTCTGCCCTTGTGGGATTAATCATTTATTCATTCATTCATTTAATTTTTTTTGCATCTATTATAGCTCACCATATTAGCTCTATGGAATAGAAAAATATTGCCACAAGCAGTCCTTACACTCAGATTTCTCATACTTAAACAGGAGAGATTGAAAAAGGAAAAACAAACCATAAGCTCATGAAAGGCTAAGGTATTGAAGGAAATAAAAATTCAAACTTACTGTCATCCAGTTGGAACCAACTCATATTTTTGTGTTGTTGCTTTTGGGGGGAGGTTTTGCTTGTTGTTGTTTTAGGCTGTGAATCTCATGGAAAGATATTGTCCATCTTTCTCCTGCGGATCCTTTGGTCAATCTCAACTGCCAAAGAGGCATCATTTTAGGGTTAGCAGTGCAACTTTTCACAAACTACTCCACCAGATCAGGTGGACTGACACAGTGACTGCTTTAATGGGCTTTATAGTGTTAGGAAGTATGAAGAAGGCACTGGATAGGATGGGGCTCAGATCCACTGTTTTGAACAGCAGACCCTCATAGGTTTGCTATGAGTCATACTCGATTCGATGACACCTAACAACAACAACACTCCTCCAGAACTCACCACAATGAAAAAATGTCAGAAGGCAGATATTAATCACAAATTGTAAGAAGATATATTCCCAATCTCTTCCATTTTTGGCAACTGTTACTTTCCCACACTGGTAAACAAGGCTCCATAAGAGAAATTACATTTCTGTAACATGAGCCTGACTACCTGAGTAGGTCAAAGTTGAATGAAACTAGGTTGACATCGATGCTTTTGTAGAAATTTGGAATTTAGGCCTAAGATTCCAATTTAGTTAAATCTTCCTCCTTGGTGGTGGTCATTATTCACAGTACAAACAAACAAAAAGTCAGTAAGAAAAACAAATAAATCAAATGTGAAGAGAAAGAAAAAACGAACAAAAGTAACTAAGAAAAGAGCCTTGATTTTAAGATTCAGTAGTATAGAAGTCCAAATTACTTTTTGTTCTTCAGATCCATAAGACAGTTCTGTATTCAAACCAGGATACACTTCTTGCTTCTGCAGGAAACAATTCCACATTCAATGAATAGACTAGTTGATTTCATATCTGAAAAATCTATGTTATTCCTGGTCCAAAGTGAGGACGCTTTCTTTAGACCTATTTTCTCCTTCCGTGTGTTACTGTTCTAGAGGTGTCATCTAGTGTGCCCCATGTCCTAGTGACCCTAAGTACAGCAGAACAAAGCACTGCCCAGTCACAGGTCATCCTCACACTTGCAGCTGAGTCTGTGGTCACAGTCATTGCGGAAATCCAGCTTGCTGAGTATCTTCCTCTTTTCCTCTGAACTTCTGCTTTACCAAGTACGTGGTCCTTCTCCAGGAACTGATAATATATTCAAAGTATGTGAGATCAAGCTTCCTAGCCTTGCTTTTAAGGAGCATTCTAGCTGCCATTCTTCCAAGAGAGATTTGTTGGTTTTTCTAAGAATCCATGTTATATTCAATACTTTTTGTCAACCTCTCAATTCAAAGTATCCATTAGTCTTTGGTCTTTCTTACTAATTTTCCAGGTTTTGTATGCATATGAAGTGATTTACAATATCATGGCTTGAGTCAAGAATACCTTAGTCTTCAAAATGTCATCTTTTTTTTTAACCTTTAAAGAAGTTCTTTGCACAAGATCTGCTCAACAGAATATATTATCTGATTTCTTGAGTGCTCCTTCCATGCATGTTCATGGATCTACAAAAAATTAAATCTTCAACAACTTTAGTATTTTCTCTACTTATCACAATGTCATGTATTGGTTAAGTTGTGAAGATTTTTTGTATCTTGATCATATTCTACTTCCTAAAATGATGAAATATCAACCAATTCTTTTCGACAAAGTGACTCTGTGTATGCGTCCATCTGTTGATGTTCTTTGCATTAGTTCATATTTTTCCTCTAGAAATTAAGGTGTAATTTTTCCCCCTTTAGTTGTTTACTTGAGAAATGTCTAGCTTGTTCCTCCCTTTAGGCTTTCCAACCCTAGGTCTTTGCACATACTATTAAACACTTCATTTGTTTTTCTTGAGCTTCCTTTGGAATCTTCTCTTTAGTGGTAACTTCATCATTCACTTTAGGTGCTCCATGTTCAAAGAAAAATAACTCTATTAGCTTCAGCTACTCCATGTTGAATAAAGACCAATATTTTAGTGTCTCTGACATCCACTTTGGTCTTTTATTTTTTTTTTCATGTCTTTTAAATACCTTTTCTCTTTATTTATGTATGATGGTCTTGATGTCATTTCACATCCTTTTAGTCCATGGACATTGGTTTTCAATGACCATTAAATCTATTCTTGAGATGGCCTCTCATTTTAGATAGAATGTAGTCAGAGTCATGTTTCCATCCTCATGGATTTCTACAATTTTTCTTCCATTTCAATTTGAATTTGCATGTAAGTTACTGATGGTCTCATTCATAATTATGAAGATGGTTCAGGACAGGGCAGGTTCAGATGGGTTATTCTCAGAATCACTGTGAGTCATACTCAACTTGCCCACACATAACAACAACAGCAATGATGCCAAAGATGAAGAAATTGAAAATGCTAACAAAATTCTGCAGTCTAAATTTGGTCAAATATGCCATCAAAACACATTGAGAGTTATTGGTGATTGGAATATATAAGATGGAAACAAAGAAAATTCAGTAGTCAGAAAATACAGTCTGGTTGTAGAAATGACACTGGAGATCTAATGATAAAGGTTTCTTTTTAAATTTTTTATAATATTGTTTTATTCCATTTTAAAATTTTTTACTCACCCCCACCCACCCCACAATACATGCCTTGTTCCAAATTGTCATCCTACATTTAATGCCTAATCACATATTTTTTTGAAAAGTTCTTTCCTTCATTTGTTCTAATGTAGTTCTAATAGTTTTCAATGACTATCAGCTTGTTCCTTGAAATGGTTTTTTTCAACATAATTCATACCTGTATAAATGATCTTCACAAGAGAAAATTCATAGGGATCAAGTCAACTATATCTGTGAAAAGAGCTGATGAAGCTCAGTATCACTAGTCAGACCGGGACCAGTAGGAGTGACGTGGGGACAATAGAGTCTGACCTCAACTAACTTCACAAAATGGAACAACTACAATACATAACAAATTCCCATAAGATTAGACATGGTCTGAATAAGGATTTAAGAATAATTGATGTCTTTGAGCTGTGATGTTGGAAAAAATTACTGAATATTCCATGGACAGTCAAAAGAACAAACAGGTCTTGGAAAAAGTGTAGTCAGAGTTCTCCTTGGAGGCAAGAAGAGCAAAGCTTTGCCTCACATGCTTTGGACATATACTAAGAGAATCTATTCCTTGGAAAGAAATATCTTGCTTGGAAAGGGGGAAGGTAAAAAAAAAAGAGGAAAACCCTCAACTGGATTAATACTTTGTGACTGCAGCAATGGGCTCACCTGTGTCAGAGGGGATAAGGACAATACAAGTTAAGACAAGATTCAGATATGTTGTTCTTATGTTTGCTGTAAGTTGTTTTCAACTTGACAGCACTCAACAACAATGGTAGCCATGCTCCTGCACCTACTTCTACTAATTCCATCATCAATTGTACTGCTGTACTGCTACATCCAAAATCCATTACAATGGCCACAAAGCACTCTCAGAACCGTATTCATGATACTATGATTTATTAAGGAAGGTAACAGTTTACAATTTTGGTTGGCAATAGGTTACAATTCCTCAGTCACAAGTGTGCTTGCATGCCTTTTTACCTTCAGCCTCATGGTTTATGTTTGTTTTCAGAGTTCTCTTAGTCCTGCCAATTATGCCATCTCACTTTAAGCAAGTTTGGACGAAGAACTCTGGCTCTTGCTCTATGGAGTAGCAAGCTAAGTCAGCTCAGTTTCATGTTGGTCTCTGTTTATGTGCTGAAATCACTGCTTCTATCATGTAGGTTCCAGTCTGAATAGTACAAGGATCCCTGGCTCTGAAAGACATGTGTTGCATTCTTCTTTCTTGCTGGTAATGGAATTCCCACCTTCACTGCTAAAACTGCTCAACTTAAACTTTGTTGGATAGGAAAAACTGACCAATCTCATAAAGATTAGTTTATACACACTTTGTTTCAGGTTCCCAGACAGTTATAAAGTGAAAGTCAAAGCCGATGGCAAGGAAAGCTATTTTGAACAATTAAAACCATGAAATCACAATCAGGAATTAATTAAGAATGAGACTGTCAGTAACTTATATGCAAATTCAAATTGAAATGGAAGATAAATTGTGGAAGTCCATGAGGATCGAAACATGACTCTGACTACATTCTGTCTAAAATGAGAGACCATCTCAAGAATAGATTTAATGGTCATTGAAAACGAATGACCGTGGGCTAGAATGGTGTGAAATGACATCAAGACCATCATACATAAATAAAGAGGAAAGGTATTTAAAAGACATGAAAAAAATAAAAGACCAAAGTGGATGTCAGAGATACTAAAAACTTGGTCTTTATTCAACATGGAGTAGCTGAAGCTAATAGAGTATTTTTCTTTGAACATGGAGCACCTAAAGTGAATGATGAAGTTACCACTAAAGAGAAGATTCCAAAGGATGCTAAAAAAAAAAAAAGTGAAGTGTTTAATAGTATGTGCAAAGGCCTAGGGTTGGAAAGCCTAAAGGAAGGAACAAGCTAGATACTTCTCAAGGAAACAACTAAAGCGGGGGGAAATTACACCTTAATTTCTATAGGAAAAAATATGAACTAGTGCAAAGAACATCAACAGATGGAAGTATACACAGAGTCACTTTGTCAAAAAGAATTGGTTGCTATTTCATCATTTTATCACTTGAGCCCATTGTTGCAGTCACGGGTCAATTTCTGTCATTGAGGATATTCTCTTTTACTGGGCCTCAACTTTTACATTCTTTCCAAAGAATAGCCCCACCTAACAACATGCCCAAAAATTGTGGGATGAAGCTTCACCATCCTTGCCTCCAAGGAGCCCTCTGGCTGCATTTTCTCCAACCTATATTTGTTTGTTATTTTGTCAGTCCATGGGATATTCAGTACTCTTCTCCAACATCACAACTCAAAGGCATTGAGTCTTCTTCTGTCAGTCTTATTCGTTGTCTAGCTGTCAGCAGCGTATCAAATGATTGAAAAGACCATAACCTGAAACATATGCACATGTCTTCAATGTCACATCACTGTTCTTCAGTAATTTGGAGAGGCCTCCAACAGCTGACTTGCCAAATACAATATGTCTCATAATCTCCTGACTGCTGATACCAAGTGTACTGAGGGTGGGTCCAAGCATGAGAAAGTCAATAAAAATTTCAGTCTTTTCTCTGTCTATCTTGATGTTGTCTATCAGTCCAGTGTTGAGGATTTTTGTCCTCTTGATGTTGAGATGCAGTCCATACTGAAGGCTGTAGTCTTCTATATTCTGCATCAAACAAATAAAATACTTCTCACTTTCAGCGAGCAAGGTTGTGTAATCTGTATAATGCAGATTGTTACTGAGTCTTCCTCTGATCCTGATACCACATTCTTCTTCATAGAGTCCGGCTTAACAAAGTTTGCTAAGTATACAGATTAAATAGGTATATAGAAAGGATTCAACCCTGACACATATTTTTTAAGTAAAAGTTTGTTTATATAGTTATTTATATAACAATTCATATATATGGTTTCATTAATGTACATTGTTCTATACAATAGTTTATGTACACTGTGCTTTATATAATTAATTACCATTGTTCTTTTACTTTTGAAGTATACCTTCCTTCCTCTGTTCAGACAAGAGCTTCTTGCTCGAGACGTAGGTTTTATATAATTAAGTGTTCCAGGATTCTCATTCTACCCAATGTTAGCCATAGTTTGCTATGACCCACAAAGTCAGATATCTTTGCATAGTCAATAAAACACAAAGAGATATTCTGATATTCTCTGCTTTTAGCTACGCACCATCTGGCACAAGCAATGATATCCCTGATGCTACAACCTCTTCTAAACTGAGCTTGCACTTCTCACAGTTCACACTGAATGTGCTTTTCTTGCCATTTTTGAACCACAGTCTTATTAACTGATATTCCTTTTAGGCAAGTGGTTATTACCTTATCATTGATGTTGTGGTTGTTGTTGTTGTTAAGTGCCGTTGAGTCACATTGCTAAATAGATCTTGAAGTGTTTAACGATAAATGTGACACTATTCTTCTTCAGTTTTTCATTTCCAGCACAATGAAAAATAAGATCGTCTGATTGAAAAAGGTCAATATTTCAGCTAATGAAATAAATTAAATCTAAGAAAAAATTATTTCAGTTTTATTATATTTCCAACTTCTATCTTCTAGTCTCTTTAGAAACTCTGATGGCCTAGTCACTAGAGAGTTGTGCGGTCAGTCCAAAGGTGGGTATTTAAAACCTACCAATTGCTCCATGGAGAAAGATGAGCAATCTCCTCTTGTGACATTTACAGCCTCTGAAAACCCTCTGGAAGGTCAGTTATGAATATCTTCTAACTTGATAGCAATGAAAGGGAGTGAGATTGCATAGGATATTGGAAAATGTTTTCCACTTCATTTTTAGCCACTTTACATTTTCTTACAAGCATAGTTTTTACATTCCATGCTCCAATTATTAACAAATACTTGCAGCTGTTTCTTCTTATTATGAGCTCTGTCACACCAGCAAATGACTTTACTAAAAGCTTTATTCCATCCATATTATTGCTGTCAACTCTCCTTTCAGGGGCAGCTCTTTCTCAGGTGTGTTCTGAGTGCTTGCAACCTGAGGGGCTCATCTTCTGACACCATAAGAGACAATGTGCTCCTACTTTTCCTAAGAGCTTTCACAGACTAGTTTTCTTAGAAGTCGATGGCCATGTCCTTCTTCTTAGTCTCTCTTAGTTTGAAAGCTCCATTGAAACCTGTCCACAATTGGATCTTGCTGCTCTTTGATATGGTAATAGTATAGCTTTCACTATCACAGCAGCATACAAACCCTCCCAGTCTAACAAACTTATTGATGAGTAATGACTATGTACCACTATTAATTTCCATCTCGTGTCATCCTAGAGTGCTGATCTTTACTAAACTTCCTTGCTGCCACTTCTTTTGGCTACAAAATTCAGCAAACCTTTCAAAATGTCATTTAATCTTTTCAATAACTTTTCTATGAAGTAATTACTGTTTTTATTCTCATTTTACAGGTAAATGTAACATTCAAAAATATGGCACTATTCACTTGATGTCACATAGCAGAGTCAATTGCATTAGTTTCTTAGTGCTGCCTTAATAAAGTATCACAAACTGGATGATTTTATTAAAAAATAATTTATTGTCTCTAAACTCAGAACATCAGCAGTACCATGCTCTCTTCATTTACTGTTGAAGAGAAAAATTTGTCCTTCTATCTTCTACCTTCAAGCTTCTAGAGGTTTGGGGTTTTGTTTTGTTTTGTTTTCCAAGTTTGTAGTATCCTTAGGAAATATTTGACACAATTTGTCTTTCAAATGAATCTTCACATGACCAATTTTTTTCTGTGTGACTCTACTTTTTTCTCCTTTAACAAGACAACATCAGAAAGCATTAAGATGTATCTTACTCTGCTATGACCTACTTAATGAGTAACATCTTCAAAAATTTATAAACAAGGTCACATTCACAAATGCAGTGGTTGGGATGTAAAAATGTTTGTTGTTTTTGGTTTTTTTTTTAACAATTCAATCCATAACATGAATTGAAGCATGGGAACTCTGGAAGACAATTTTCTAACTAGCAGGCTACACTCACTCAGTTTTTTTAATATAGAAGATCATTTCCTCAGCACTTTGAAAAGATAGAATCTTTCTATTCTTCTCACTCTGTATTCTATTGTTAAAGATGCAGGGTTTACAGTAGAGACTAGGGAGTTGTTTATTAATAGATTTTTTTTCCCCCGGTAAAACACTCTGAAAATGAATTTTTTTAACTTTCCTTGAAATTAATAAATATACTAAATGAAATGTGCTAAAGAAGGGGCCAACATTATAGGGGCAAAAAGTGACATAGGACACTTCCAAGCCAGAGCAGACATTTGGTTGCACAATTTGTTTCACTCTTTCTTCTCCTTCCCTGTAGATAAAGAAATCATGCACTGTGGATGACAACTCAATCCCTGAGTCATGATACAGAAGCAAACCACATAAGAGACCCTTCCAACCCTCAAAGGTTGTGACATGAATGAGGAATAAAACTTTATTGTGCTAAGCCACAGCAGTTTGGGGTGCTTTGTTACAGATGTTGCTAGTTTCCCCTGTTGATTCATCTATTGAACTCCAAAAATTAGATGGACACTCATGTCAGTAACTCAACAAATTACTTGAGTATTAACACTAACATTATTTTGTATAGGAGGTTGGTCCTTTATGAAATTTGGTTCATGTTCTTAACGAAAATGCAGATAATTCTTTTAAGACACTCAGTCCAGTGCTTCTGTGTTTATTAAGAGGAAAATTCCATGCAACTTGTAGGTGTAGCTGAGGGAGTATATTTCTCTGTGGCTCCTCAGAGCACTCCCTGGTAAGTGGCATCAGCTTCTTGTTTAAGCATGGACAGGGACTGCAGTCAGAGAGCCAGGGAGGTCCATTTCAGGACAGGACACTGAAGGGCCCAGTTCCAACTTACATAGAGGCTGCATTTAGTTGCTTTTCTGACAGTAACTGAGTAGGATAGAAGATTTTTTTTTTTTTTTACTTTCAAGCTTACATACACTGTAGGCATTCAGTCCTCTTGATCCTATAATCATAAGGACTTTCTTAGTTGCAAAAAGTTAAAAAGCAAAGTCACTCTTGTCCAGATGGAAAGCTGGATTGGATGAAGAAAGGAAGATGCAATCAAATGGATAATACAGTACTGCTATCATCATCATCATCATCATCATCATCATCATTCTTATTTTGATAAGTTATCATATATATTTTTATGCTGTTGTTGTTGTTGTTGTTATGTGCCATCAAGTCATTTGCAACTCATAGCGACCCTATGTACAACAGCCCTAAACCCTGCTCTATCCTGTGCCAATCACACTGCCTCTGACACACCCATCCCAATTACCCCAGTCACTGAATCAATCCATCTCATAGAGGGTCTTCCCCTCTTGCACTGTTCTTCCAACCTCCCAAACATGATGTCCCTCTCTAAGGACCTGTCCTTCCTTGCAATATGCCCAAAGTATGTCAGAGGAAGCCCCAGAATCCTTGCCTCCAAGGAGTAGGTTGGTTTAACCCTGTCCAGGATGAATCTGTTTGCTTTCTTGGCAGTCCAGGGTACATTCCATATTCTTCTCCAGCACCACAGCTCAAAGGCATCAATTCTCCTTCTGTCCTCCCTAGTCATTGTCCAACTCTCTGATGCATAACAAGTGATTGCAAAGACCACGGCCTGTATCAGACGCATCTTAGTCTCCAGAGAGACACCGTTGCTCTTGAGTACTTTAGAGAGGTCCCTAACAGCAGACTTTCCCATTGCAATACGTTTTTTTATTTCCTGGCTGCTGGTGCCAAGAGTGTTGACCTTGGAGCCGAGCAAACTGAAGCTGTGAACAATGTCAATCTCTTCACCATCCATCCTGATGCTGCCGATTGGTCCAGTGGTGAGAATCTTTGTCTTCTTGATATTGAGCCTCAGTCCATACTGAATGCTGCAGTCCTTGACCCTTTGCAGCAAGTGCTTGAGGTCCTCCTCAGTTTCAGCAAGCAGGGTTGTGTCATCTGCATAACGCAGATTGTTAATAGATCTTCCACCAATCATGACAGCACACTTCTCCTCATAGAGCCCAGCCTCCTGGAAGAACTGTTTTGCACATAGAGTGAAAAGGTGTGGAGATAAGGCATGTCCCTGGCATACATCCATCCCTATTTTGAACCATGAAGTGCTTCCTGGCTCTGTTCTGACGACTGCCTCCTGGTCCAAGTATTGGTTTTATTTAAGCACAATCAAGTGTTCTGGGATTCCCATTTTTCTAAGAGTCAGCCACAGATTCTTGTGATCCACACAGTCAAAAGCTTTTGTTTAGCAATGAAATTCAGATAGACATTCCTCTGGTACTCCCTGCCTTCAGCCAAGATCCATCTAACATTAGCTACAATATCCTTAGTACCACGACCCCTTCTAAACCCAGCCTGCATTTCAGGCAGTTCTCTTTTGAAGTGCTGTTTCAGTCGTTTCTGCATAATTTTTAGCAGCCTCTTGCTTGCATGTGATATTAATGCTATTGCTCGATAATTTCCACACTCTGTTGGGTCACCTTTCTTTGGAATGGGAACAAATATAGATCTCTTCCACTCAGTTGGCCAGGTGCTTGTCCTCCAGATTTCTTGCTTGGCACAACTTAGTGAGCACATCTAGGGCAGCATCTGTTCGTTGAAATATGTCAGTTGGTATGCCGTTATTTCCTGGGGCCTTTTTTTGCCAGTTTATTCAGAGCAGCTTGAACTTCTTCCTTCATTACCACAGGCTCTTACTCGTAGTTGTTTCATTATTTTCTTCTGTTCAGCTACTTCCTTTTGGTGCAATGACTCTGTGTATATTCTTTCCATTTTCTTTTAATGCTTCCTGGATCATTTCATATTCTGCCCAAAGTATCCTTAACTACTTATATTTAAGAAACATCAGTTCCTTCAGCTTACAAAATGCTGAGCAAGTTCAGCTCTTTTGATTTTCTGACTCCAGCTCTTTGCACATTTCAGTATAATACTTTGTGTTCCCACACTGCGTTTGAAATCTTCTGTTCAGCTCCTTAATTTCTTTATTTCTTCCTTTTACTTTAGCTTTTTGGCACTCTAGTGAAATATTTAGTCTCTTCTGGTATTCATCTTGGTCCTTTCTTCCTCTTCTGTCTTTGTAATGACCCTCTCCAGTCTTCATGGATGATATTCTTGATATATACTCCCACAGCTCACACAGTGTTTGTTCATTAGTATTTAAAGCCTCAAACCTATTCCTGAGATGGTTTTGAAATTTTAGTGGGATAGACTCAAGGCCAAATTTTGGTTCCTGTGGATTTCATTTCATTTTCTTTAACTTCACCTTGAACTTGTATATGAGTGGTTGGTGGTCTATTCCATAATCAGCACCTTGCCTAATTTTTACAACTGATACTGAGATTCCCCAGTGATTTCTACAGATGTAATCAATGATTCCTACACATACCATCAGGTGAAATCCATGTGTATGGCCTGTGTTTGCACTTCTTATAAAAAGTATGTTCCATGAATAAATCTCTGATTATACAGAATTCCATCATTCTATCTCCAGTTGTGTTTCTATCACCAAGTTCATGTTTTCCAACTACTGATCCTTCTTCTCTGTTCCAAACTTTTGCATTCCAGTGACCCATTATTATTATTATTATTATTATTAATGCATCTTGATTGCCTGTTTGGTCGATTTCAGACTGCAAATGTTGGTAGAAATCTTCTATTTCTTCCTCTTTGGCTATAGTTGCTGGTGCATATGTTTGAATGATAGTGGTATTCATTGGACTTCCTTGTATGTGTATGGATATTATCCTGTCACTCACAACATTGTATTTCAAGATGGATCTAGAAATTTTTTTTTTACCTATGAAAGCAACCCCATTTTCCCCTCACTTTTTCATCTCCACATAGCAGATCATATGATCATCTAACTCAAAATATCCCATGCCAGTCCATCTCATTTCACCAATACCTATTATTTCAATATTTATGTGTTCTATTTCTTCCTCAGCAATGTCCAATTTTCCTACATTCATGCTTCTCACATTCCACATTCCAATCACTAGTGTCTACTTACAACTGTTCCTCCTCCTTTGTGTTTTCATATACGATGGCCTAGCCTCAGTTGTCTTAACTATTTGAATGTTCAGATTTAGAACAGTAACTGACAGACAAGCATTTTAGAAAAAGTAGCAGATGAAAGGCTTTTCCCCAATTATAGAAGTAACCAATAAATTCAGTGTTGCTACCCACCCACCACCACCCTTCACACGTGTCTTGATCCATCCCTTTCACAACTCTACCAACATCCCCTTCCACTCCCACCTGTGCCATTCAATACCTCTCTCCCTCTCTCCAGCCCTTGATATGGTGGCTTAAGTCTTAAGCCTTCTGGGCTTCTGTGATTCGGAACACCTCATGTTGCTGCCAGTTTCTTATGCTTCGACAAGTGTTTCTTGAGTTTAGGAGTCTTTAAGCCCAAATATCAGGTATTAATATTAGGGAAGACTTCCTATCTCAGGTGGTTCTGAGGACAGGTTGACTTGAACTTCTGCTCCAGAACTGACTTCTTGTGGCTTAGTGCCTCTTTTCCTATCATTTGCAGCATGCTGCTAACCCAAAGAGTGTAGTTTCCCAGAAGATAGCGATATATTGTCTAGATCTGGTATGTAAGTCCTGTTTTCTTGGCCAGAGAGCCACAAACCCAAAGGCCCCAAACTAGTTTAACTCTCAGACCTTGCCCGCAGGGCTTCTGGTATTGTGGTCATTATCTGTGTGGAATGGGGCCAATGTGAAAATCTTCTGCCTCCACACAACCCCAAAACTATTTTAACTCTTAGAACCTTCCCGCTGAACTTCTGGGACTCTATTATCATGCAAAATCTATAACCCTCTGAAGAGGGTAAAGGAGTACTGCATGGTTCAAAATCAAGAAAGATGTACATCAGACAGAGAGCTGTTCCTTATACCTTTTCAATCTGTATGCTGAGCAGATCATTCTTCAGGCCAGACTTATGAAGAAGAATGCGGCATCATGATCTGAGGACACATCAACACCTGCATTATGCAGATGACATAACTTTGCCCACTGAAAGTAAAGAGGACTTGAAGTACTTGCTGTAGAAGATCAAGGCCTGCAGCCTTCAACACGGGTTTCATCTCAATATCGGGGGGGGGGGGGAAGCACACACACACAAAACTCTTCATCACTGAGCCAATAGGGGACAACACAATAAATGGAGAAAAGATTGAAGTTGTCAATGATTTCATCTTACTTGGGTCCACAGTCAGCACTCTTCATACTAGCAGTAAAGTTTTGGTTTAAAGACTAAAGTGAACCTGATCCAAGTTATGGTGTTTTCAATTACTGCCTATGCATCTGAAAGTTGGACAGGAAATGAAGTCTTCAAATTGTGGTATTAGGGAAGAGTATTGAATATGCATGGACTGCCAGGAGAGCAAAGAGAAGAAAATGAAACCAGGATACTGATTAGAGGCAAGGATGGTAAAACTCGGTCTCATAAACCTTTGGGCATTTAGAAAGGAGGGACCAGCCTTTAGAGAAGAACATCATACTTGCAAAAGTGGAGGGTTAGCATAAGATAGGAAGGCTTTCAATGATACAGATTGACTCAGGGACTGTGATAATGAGCTCAAGTGGGTTAGAGATCTGAAGGACAGCCCAGAATAGGATAAAAATCAGAATTATTAATGGTGTTTTTCATAGGATTGCTATGAGTTGTAGACGACTAAAAGGCCCATAACAACAACAACTGATAGGACTAATCCAGAGTCAACATAATACAAGATAAGTTCCAGAGTCTGGCATAGATTTGGTGCTCAACAAATACTCATTTAATGAATGCACAAGCTTACAAGAAATCCTACATAAGCTGCAATATCACATCACCTCTGCTTTACTTCAACCTGTGTCCGCATGAAAAAGATTCATTTGCACCCTTTCAAAATATTGCTTCTATAATTTATTTGTTCAGCAAGCACTTATTGAGTGTCCATTCTATGCACGATACCGTGCTGGACACTGGCTGGAGACACTTATGCTCTGGAATCTAGCTTCCCAAAGCAGTATACTGAATGACCCTTTTTTTATTGACTTGGGTAGATAATTACTCAGTTAAGCCCTTTGAAAGTTTCTCCTTTCTTTCACCCTTGATTATTCCAAGAGGGGAGAAAGGGAGGAAGCAGATGGTTGCCATGAATGTCAGGACCATAATAACCCTGATTTACTTAAGAGAATGTGGAATGAAACAAATAAAGTGTTAACCAACTTTTCCTTTGAAATAGAGTTGGGGAGGATTAGCTTAGGGAAGGGCATCATTAGAGGGGGAAGAGCCATTAATCACTGTCCACCATAATCCAAGTTGAATATCTTATTGTTTAATTATTTTTAATCTTTTAGAAATAGTGAGCTGCCCCAGGGTGTTTTCTTTTCTCTCTCCCTCCTACAGAGCTGCCTGCTTTGGGAGCTGAAGTCCTCCTGTGTATTCCTTGAACTGGATCCAGATTCATTACTGTGAAGTAGATGGAGATGATGAGGCTGGTGGGGAGGGGGAGCAAGTAGAAAAGAAAGACAAGCTAATGTAAGTAGCCTGGGTTAGTTTTAAAAGTTGAAAGGTGATCTTTGACCTTCCCATGACTTATAAAGCACTTTACAACTCCCACTCCTAGTCAAGAATTTTCAAATTCAACAAAAAGGCTTTTAGCTAAAATGGCATTTCAACCTAGCTTCTCAAGGACTACTTCATTCAATTTCTGTGTTGACCAAGTAAAGTTTTGGGTTTTTTTGGTTGGTTTTTTTTGGTTGTTTTTTTTTTTTAAATATCTGATCACCTAATAGCTGAACGGCTTAGTTGATTCTATGTCTATTTGCTAAGTCATGAACTTTGTCCAGGAATGGAAATTGGTGGGTATGGAAAGAGATGAGATGTTTTACTTAGGAGCATAGACAGATTAAGGTATTTATTATACAAATTAAAGAAGAGATTCTTTTAAAATCAAGAAACATCTAGGGTTGAAAACCAGTAAAACAAGCTAAGGAAGTGCTTACACCGAAAGACTCCTGGGCTAAATATCCTGAACCTAAGTTTTTTTAAATTTTGAGCACTACTCTCATCTGACTCTGTCTTAAGACTGAAAAAAGAATGCCAATAACTCTACTCACTAATGTTGAAATGCCCAAATTATTTCTAGCGAAAGAAACTACTGCAGCTCCAATGAAAACCAAATATAGTTTAGAAGTCAGGTGAACAAATGTTGTAAATGCTGTGATCAAATGTTGTAAAGGGATTTGCCAAACCAAATCCAGGTCTGTCAAGTTAATTCCAAGAAATAACGACCCTCCAGAACAGAATAGAAAGAAGTTCTGTAAAGGATTTCTGAAACTGTCGTTTTTACTACATGATACTGCTATATATTTTTCCAGTCGGAGGTGGTTGGTTTGTTCAAACCATCAACCTTTCAGTTAGCAACAAAGTGTATAACTACCAGAAAAGTAAGAACCTGCTGGAGATGTATGTTGTAATCAGGTGCCATCGAGTATGTTCCAATTCATAGAAACTCGATGTACACCAGAATGAAAGATATCTTTGTCCTGCTCCATCTTCACAGTAATTGTTATATTTGAGCTCATTGTTGCAGCCATGCGTCATTGATTGCATTGAAAGTCTTCCTCATTTTCAGTGAACTTCTACTTTAAAAAGCATGACATCTTTCTCCAGAGAATCATATTTCTTTTCTTTTCTTTATTAGAACATTACTGTTTCATTTTATCAGAATAGTCACGTATCTACAAGTAAAGATACTGAACAATGCCTCAAGGGAATAAATGGCATTAATATTTAGATAATAAAAATGACATCAATGTATTTTTTCCCCACTTATATTCAGGATGACTTTTTTCCTCCTTTTTTTGGGGGGGATCAAAATTTTCTTCCCCCCCACTTTTTTTAATATTTTAATTAACTTTAACAGAGACTTTGAATTTCCATTCATTCATTCATTGTTGCACACTTTTCTCCCAGGCCAACCCTCCATCCCAGTTCACTTTTCTCTTTGAAAAGTAAGAAAAAATTCTTTCGTTGTTACACAATCTCTGTCCCCCCCCCCCCAGGTCATTCCATTATGCAGATTTCATTCTAGACTTTTGTCATGACAATAATACCTAATCATATATTCCTCCTAAACAGTTCTTTCCCTCATCTGTTTCAATGCAGTATATGTTATTTATCCACCCTTTTCTTAATTTTCCCCTAACCGCCATGTCAGTCCCACTTTACAACAGCGGCATTATGTAGTAGTTGTCCTTTTGTGACTGAGATATTTTAGTCAGCATAACATCCTCTAGGGTCACCCATTTTGTATAATAATTCATGAGTTCCTTGTTTTTCAATGTAGCATAATATTCCATTGTGTGAATAAACCACAGCTTCTTTTTTCATTCATTTGTTGATGGGCACTTAGGTTGTTTCCAACACTTTGCTATTGTGAACAAAGCTGCAATAAACATGGATGTGCATATATCTGCTTGGGTGACAGTTGTGGTTCCTCCCAGTAGTGGAGTTGCTGGGTCAAATGATATTTCTATCTGCAACTTTTTTGATAAAGCGCCATACTGCCTTCCGTAGTGGTTGCACCATTTTCCCACCAATAGTGAGCTGGTGTTCCACTTTGTCTGCAAACTCACCAGCATTTGTTATTCTTACTGGGGTGAGATGATATCTCATAGTTGCTTAGATTTGCATGTCTCTTAAGAGTTAGGAATTTTGAACATTTCTTCATGTGTTTGTTTGCCATCTGAATGTCTTCTTTGGTGAAGTGTCTGTTCATATACTGTGCTCATTTATCAACTGGGTTTATAACCTATATCTTGTTGTGGGGCTTGAGTATTTATAAAATACTAGAGAATTTATAAAATCTATAATTTATAACAATTTATAAAATTCTAGATAAAAGTCCCTTGACATGTCATTACCAAATATTTTTTCCTAGTCTGTGCCTTCCCTTTTTACCCTGTTGGAGAAGTTTTTTGATGTGCATAGAAATTTCATTTTTAGATGTTCCCATTCTTCTATTTTATCCTTTCCTGGTGGTAGGTTTTTCAGGATGCTTGGAAGACTGTTTATGTTGTGGATTAGGGCTTCTTCTAGAGTTCTTCCAAGCTTTTTTTGAATGAATTTTCTAGTCCTTGGTTTTAGTCCTAGGTCCTTGATCCACTTTAAGTTGTTTTCTGTGTATGGAGTGAGGTGTGGATCTTGCTTAAATTGTCTGCAGAGAATTTTCCAATTTTGCTAACACTGTTTGTTAAAAAAAGCTGTTATTTCCTCATTTAACTGATTTCATCTCCTTGTCAGAAATCAGTTGAGCATACGTAGATGGGCTGATTTTTGGGTTCTCAATTCTATTCCATTGATTTATGTGTCTGTCATTGTGCCAGTACCGTGCTGTCTTGATCACCACTGCAGTTTAGTAGAATTTGAAATTGGGAAGCGAGATGTCTCCTACCTTGTTTCTCTTTTTAAGGAGTGCTTTGCTTATCAGGGCCTCTTTTCATTCCAAATGAAATTGGAGATTCCCTTTTCCATCTTGGAAATCCAAAGTCTCTGTAAATTTTCATTAAAATTAATAATAATAAAAGAGAATGGAATTGGCATTTGTATTGAGGTTGCATTGAACGTGTAAATTGCCTTTGGTAGTACTGTCATTTTCACAATATTGAGGCTTCCTATTCATGAGCAAGGTATGTTATTACACTTTTTTCTTACACTCTTTCTATTTTTGTAGTAACGTTTTGTAATTTTCTTTAAATAGATTTTTTTTGTGTGTTTTAGTTAGATTTACTCCCAAGTGTTTAATCTTTTGATTAGTTATTGTGAAGGGTATTGTTTTTCTGAGCTCCAATTATGAATTCTCTGTCACTATAGAGAAATCCTATTGATTTTTGTATGTTGATCTTGTATCCTTCAACATTGCGGAATTAGTTAACTATGTTCAGTAGTTTTCTTGCTGAGTCTTTAGTGTTTTTAAAGTACACTATCATATCATCTGCATATAGAGATAATTTTACCTCCTCTTTCCCAATTTATGGCTTTCACTAAGACTTCCAATACAATATTGAATAGGAGAGGTGATAGTGGCTTCCTTGCCTAGTTCCTGTTCTCAAAGAAAATGCCTTTACTCTCTCTCCATTGATAACAATGTTGACTCTCGGGGGTTTGCATATATATACTTTTAACTATGTTGAAGAAATTCCCCTCTAATCCTATTTTGTTGAGTGTTTCAATCAGTAAATGGTGCAGAATTTTGTCAAAAGCCTTTTCTGTATCAATTGATAGGATCATCATCATCATTGTTTATGTGATGAATGAAATTGTTTTTTCTTATGTTGAACCATCATTGCATACCTGTTATGAATCCCACTTGGTCATAGTGAATTATTTTTTTGATGTATCGTTGGATTCTATTGGCCAGGATTTTATTTAGGATTTTTGCATCTATGTTCATGAGAAGTATTGACCTATATTTTTTTTTCTATTTTGGAGGTGTCTTTACCTCACTTTGGTATGCTTCATAGAATGAGTCTGGGAGAATTAATTTTTTTCTAATTTCTGAAACCTTTTCAACCTATATGCAGAACAGAT
>NW_006400021.1:189098-219531 GCF_000299155.1 Elephantulus edwardii | reverse complement strand
GCTTGGGTGTCTTTCATCCTCTCTCCAGGTTCATAGGGTTTCCGGAGGCAAGCTATTATGGAAGTGGATGCCACTCCTCCTTCCAAGCTTGTTTTAATCGAGGAGCTCCACCCAACTCGCTGTCTGCATTGGGTAGCCAACCATTAACGCATTTGACACATCTGTGTCACAGTGTTCAGCCTCACAGCAACCAAAAGTGACCGCTGTATGGCAACTTGTACACCAGGGCTATACGACCTAGAGGAATGTCTGAACAAAAACAGTGAAAGGCAGGCCGGAGGGCCGCAGATTAAAAGTCACCCACCTTTGGCTTGGTAGCATCGCTTTCTGTCCACTGGGCCAGCTGATCTCTCTATGTTGATATTATTGTTGTTAAATTGGTAACAGTTCTTCTCTGAATGTTTGATAAAATTAACTTGTAAAACCATATGATACAGCACTTTTATTTGGCTGGAAGATGTTTTAGTACCTTTTTAATTTTTTTCTTTTGTACTGTGTCTGTTCAAGTGTTCAATTTAAGTTTGTGTCAGTTTAGGTAGATTGTGAATCTCTCCATTTCCTCTATGTTTTCATATTTGAGTACAGTTTTTCATAATATTCTGTTGTTAGCCTTTTAATTTTAGTTAATTCTGTTGTGATGTTTCCTGTTTCATCTTTTATTCGTATTATTTGTGTCTTTTCCTTCTTTTCCTTTGTTAGTTTTGCAAGTAGTTTGTCAATTTCATTGACATTTTGAAGAACCAACTCCTAGTTTTGTTGATTTCCATTGTTTTTCTGTTTTCTATTTGATTTATTTCTGCTCTAAGTTTTACAGTTTCAATTTTTTTAGAGAGTGTCGGGTTTTCTTGGCGTTTATTTTCAATTTGTTGGAGATATTGAGTTAGAGAGTCTATGGTCATTTTTTCCTGACAGAGGTCAGAGATTACTGCTTTGGCTATTTCCCAGAGATTTTGGTAAGTGGTGTTTTCATTGCTATTTGTTTCAAGAAACTTCTTAATTTCATTTTTTATTTCTTCCAGTACCCATTCATGTTCAAGCAAGATGTTGTTCAGCTTCTAAATGTATACTGTTTTTTTCCCCTATTTTATGCTTTTATTAATAATTTTAATTTTGCAGCATTGTGTTCTGAGAAGATGCTTTGTATTATTTCTATGTTTTTTAATTTATTGATGCTTGCCTTGTGACCTAAACTGTGCTCTATTCTGGAGAACATTACATGCACATTGGAGAAGAAGGTGTACTGTGCTTTCTTTGGGGTACATTAACCTATAAATATCTATGAGATTGAGTTAGTTTATTGTGTGGTTTAATTCTTCAGCATCTTTCTTACTTTTGACATGTAGGTAGGAGAGGCTATTCCTTGGAAAGGGACATTATGTTTAGAAATATGGAGGTTCAGTGAAGGATTGGAAGACCCCTTAATGGGATGATTTGACACAGTGACTTCAGCAATACACTTTAGTGTGTCAGAGATGACAGGGCAGAGTTTAAATCAGCTGTTCCATAGACTTGGTGTGACCCATTCAAAGGCACATAACAACAACAACAAAGTTACTCAAAAGACTTTTCTCTAACTAAAATACTTACCCTAAACTCAGAAAATATTTCACATGAGTACTTAAAGGCATCGAAAAATTTAGAGAGGTAGATTCACTGCTTTGTAGCGAGACTCTCATTAAAATCACAAAGTCCTTCCTGGGTAGATAATGATCATGTATCTTTGGAAGGAAAGGTGCTGGCTCACGTTCAGAACATGCTTAGTGGCTGAGTGTGAAAACTGCAGAGCAGGACATGTGGTACATTTTTTCTTTTTTTAATTATTAAATTTTATTAATTTTAATGAACATTTATAGAGATTTGGGGTTCTCATTCATTCATTGTTGCACTGTTTTCTCTACCCTCCTCCCCAGTTTGTTCTTCTTCCCCCACATGTCTGTTTTAATTGTCCAATTGCCACAGTGCTTGTCAAAGCCAGTTCTGATTAATCTCCTTTGTCAGTGTGTCCTTTGCCATTCCCTATCACTCCTCCCTGAGAGAGACTTCACCCTGATTGATAAGGAAAAGGGGATGGCGTATTCTCTTAGCTACTTGCTGATGAAAAGGGAGGTTGTGGGTTTCAGGGTGAAGATCTTCTCTCACTACTCTAAAGGGCCCATTTGGCAATAGGAAACATATAGACTATTATGGAGATTTATTTTGGAATTTAGATGCACTGTTATCAATTGTACTTAGCTGTAGACATGTGGTACATTTAAGGAAGCTACAATCTAATTGATCTAAGGGCATTATAGTAGGTTAGTGGTCAGGAAACCCAAAGATTCAAACCCACTAACTAGTTCACCAAAGATGAGCAATCTCTTCCAGTGTGATGGGGTTCCCTATTCTTTGCTGACTTTCTTCTGTTTTAAGCTCTGGGAGACAAACAGTGTTACAGGCCACACACTAGGGAAACTCCACTTAGATTGGGGCTACAATGGGATGAAGAGTTTTTTCAGTCTTTCCTTAATCCTTTTACCACTATTTAGTTTATCAGATTGTACAAGATTGTATCTGTTAATTGAAATAAGACAATTGGTATCCCATCAATTCCTGGGACTTTTTCCCCCCAATGCCTTCAATGCAGCTTCCACTTCATTACCATTGGCTTCTGTTCATAGGGTACTTCATGAAGTTTTTCAGTGTCAATTAGTTCTTTCTGGTACAGTGATTCTATGTATTCCCTGCCCGCCCCCCACCCCTTGATGCTTCCTGGGTCATTCAACATATTGCCCATAGCATCTTTCAATGCTGTGACTTGAGGTTTAAATCTGTTTTTCACTTCTCTCAGCTTTGAGAAATGCAGAGTTAACTTTTCCCTTTTTATTCCTGGGGTGAAAAAATAAAGTCCCCAGAAAGAGATAGGATACCAATATACTTGTTTTAATTATCAGATGCAGCCTTGATTGTGCTCAACAGCCTATGCCAGGAAATTTGGAGGACAACTGTCTGGCCAACAAATCGGAAGATTTGTTCCCATTCCCAAGAAAGGTGAACCAACTGAATGTAGAAACTACCAAATAATATCATTAATATCCCATGCAGCAAAATACTCCTGAAGATAATTTTAAAACAGCTAGAACCATACATAGATAGACAACTGCCAGAAGTTCAAGCAGGATTTAGAAGAGGACATAAGACCAGAGACATCATTGCTGATGTCAGGTGGATCCTGGCTAAAAGTAAAGAATACAAGAAGAATGGCTATTTGTGCTTTATTGAGTATGCAAAGGCATTTTGACTGTGTGGATTATAACAAGTTATGGCTGACAATGAGAAGAATGGAAGTCCCAGAACACTTAATTGTACTCATGTTCATGCCTGGACCAGGAGGCTATGGTGTAAACAGAGCAGGGTAACACTGCATGGTTTAAAATTAGGAAAGGGGTGTGTCAGGTTTGTATTCTCTCTCTCCATACTTATTTAATCTGGATGCTGAGCAAATTATTCAAGAATCTGGATTTTATAAAGTGGAATGTGGCAGCAGGATTGGAAGAATATTCATCAATAATCTACATTATGCATACGACACAATCCTGCTTGTTGAAAATGAGAAGGACTTGAAGTATTTGTTGCAGAAGATCAAAGAACGTGGCCTTTGACATTTGACATCTCAATGTCAAGAAAACAAAGATTCTTACCACTGGACCAATAGGCAACATCATGATGGATGGAGAAGAGATTGAATTGTCAACAACTTAATCTTTCTTGGATCCACAATTAACTCCCTTGGTGATAAGGGAAATAAGGAGATGCATTGCACTGGGAAAATCTACAATTAGAGACCTCTCCAAATTACTGAGGAGTGACAATAAGGAGTGACTAAGCTACATCTAATTCAGGCCATAGTCTTTATGAACACGTGCTTTATAATGAATAAGGATGACAGAAGAATTGATGCCTTTGAGTTATGGTGTTAGAGAACACTGAACATCCCATGGATGGCTTGGGCAACAAATGAAGAGGGTATAACTGGAGTGCTCTTTGGAGGGAAGAATGATGAAGCTTTGCCTAACATACTTTGGGCATGTTGCTAGGAGGGGCTATTCCTTGGACAAGGACATGATTCTAGGAACTGTGGAGAGTTGGCAGAAGAGAGGACCACACTTCACCAAGTGAATTGATGTGGTGGCTGTCACAATGGGCTCTTTTGTGTCAGGAGGTATGAGAATAGAACAGGATTCAGTTCTTTTGTTCATAAGATCACTATAAGTCATATTCGACTTAATGTCGCCTAACAACAGCAACAGCAACTGTAGTATTGTATTATACAGGACAATGACTAAGGATGACAGAAGAAGAATCAATACGTTTGAGTTGTGGTGCTGGAGAAGAGTATTGAAAATACCATGGACTGCCAATGAATCAAACAGGTCTGTCTTGGAGAGGGTGAAATCAAGTTTTTCCTTGGAGGAAAGGAATTTGAAGCTCTGTCTCACATACTTTGGGCACATGGCCAGGAGGAAGCAGTCATCATACAAGGAAAGACATCATACTAGGAAAGGTAGAGGGACAGTGCAAGAGAGGAAGACACTGGATGAGATGAACTGACACAGTAACTAGGTTCATGAGGGTAGGTGTGTTGGAATTAGTGAGACTGGCTCACGACTTCAGAACTATTATACATGTATATGCTTTGAGTTGCAGGCAAGTCAATAGCATGTAACAACAACAACAACATAGGATTGTACATAATTTCCATTCTATATCATTACAATACTTGTCTTTTGGGAGCAGACAATGCAATCCATGACAACGAGTTTAGCCAAAACTCCCCCCTCTCCTATGTGATAGGTTAAATATTGCTTTAGATGCTAATCAAGAATGCCCATATTCCTAGCATAAATAGCTGGGTCATATGGAATTTCTATGTCCAGATTTTTGAGAAGCCGACAAACTGCCTCCCAGGGGGGTTGTACCATTTTACCATTTTTGTACCAATCCCACCAACAATGTATGAGAGTTCCTATATCTCCACATTCTCTCCAACATTTATTGCTTGGTGTCCTGTTAAACTTTGCCACTGCTACTTGGGTAGGATGATAACTTACTGTGCTTTTGTCTTACATCTCTCTTATTGTCAGTGATTTGGAGTATTTCTTCATGTGTCTGTTGGCCATCAGAATGTCTTCCTCTGTGAAAAGTCTTTCCATGCCTATTGCCCAAATTGTAATAGAGTTATCAATATTTCTCTTGTGGAGACCTTGTTGTTGTTACTGTTGTTGTTGTTGTTGCTGCTGTTATGTGCTGATGATCTGCTTGCAACTCATAGTGACCCTATGTACAATAGCTCTGAACTCTGCTCTATTCTGAGGCAATCTCACTGTCTCTGATTCAACTACTCCCACTACCCCAGGTA
Organism: Elephantulus edwardii; assembly: GCF_000299155.1. Classification (NCBI taxonomy): domain Eukaryota; kingdom Metazoa; phylum Chordata; class Mammalia; order Macroscelidea; family Macroscelididae; genus Elephantulus; species Elephantulus edwardii. The sequence goes on along the minus strand of NW_006400021.1, from coordinate 214,136 downwards.
TTGTGTCAATTCATCTCATCTGAAGTCTACCTCTCCTGCACAATCCTTCCACCTTTCCAAGCCTTATATCTTTCTTCAAGAACTGGTCCTTCCTCGCCCCCATATACCCAAAAGTATGTGAGACAGAACTTCAAAATCCTTGCTTCCAAGGAGCAGCCTGGATTCACCCTTTTTCTGGATAGATCTGCTTGTTCTGTTGGAAGTCTATTGTATGTTCAGTACTGTTCTCCAGCACTACGACTCTGAGACATCAACTCCTTTCTGTTCTTTCATCCTTATTCATGATCCTGCTCTCTGATGTATTGCAAGTACTTGTGAAAATCATGGCTTGGATCAAACTCACCTTAGTCTCTAGACTGATATCACTGCTCTTCAATATTCTGGAGAGATCTCTGAAGGAGACTTTTCCAATGCAATTCATATTTTAATTTCCTTGCTACTGGTACCAACAGTATTGATTGTGGAACCAAGCAAGTTGGAGCTGTTAACAGTCTCAATTTCTTCTCTGTCTACCATGATGCTGCCAATTGACCCTGTGGTGAGATTCTTAGTTTCCTTGATGTTGAGCTTCAATCCATATTGCAGACTACATTCCTTGACTTCTGCAGCAAATACTTCAGGTCTTCCTTGGCTTTAGCAAGCAAGGTTGTATCATCTGCATAGCACAGGTTGTTGATGAGTCTTCTACCAATCCTGATACCACATTCCACCTCATAAAATCCAGGCTCCTGAATGATTTGTCCCGCATAGAGATTGAAAAGGTACGGAGCTAGGATGCATACCTGAAGTACACCTTTTCTGATTTTGAACGATGCAGTGTTTCCTTGCTTTGTTCTGGCAACTGCTTCCTGGTTGAAGTTTTGTGTAATCACAATTACGTGCTCTGGGATTCCCATTCTTCTCAAGGCTAGCTACAATTTGTCTTGCTCCACAGTCAAATGCCTTTGCATAGTCAATAAAACACAGGTAGACATTCCTTTGGTACTCTCTGCTTTCAGCTAAGATCCATCTGACACTAACTATGATGTCCCTGGTGCCACGTCCTCTTCTAAACCCCACTTAAACATCTAGCAGTTCTTTGCTGATGTACTGTACTGGATAATCTTCAGGAGAATCTTGATTTCTTGTGTTATGGTTCAATAATTTCTACACTCTCTTAGGCTCTGTAATATGCTGTAACCTTCTGTTATCCTTTTCTTTTCACTCTGTTGGGAAAAGTTTCTGATGTGCAGAAGGATTTAATCTTTAGACGGTCCCATTCATCAAATTTATCCTTTCCTGGTTGTGTATTTTTTTACTGTATTTGTCAGCCTCTTTGTACTGTAGGCTAGGCCTTCTAAGCTTGGTCCCATTTTATCTCTTAAGAACTTTATGGTTTGGGGCTTTACTCCCAGATTTCTGACCCACCTTGAGTTGATTTTTGTGTATGGTATGAGATGTGGATTCTGTTTCAGCTTTCTATAGGTAGCAGTCCAGTTTTGCCAGCACCATTTGTTAAAGAGGTTGTCATTTCCACATTTGATAGATTTTGTTCCCTTGTCTAATAACAGTTGAACATAGATAGATGGGTTAATTTCTGGGTTCTCAATTCTGTTCCATTGATCTATATGGCTGTCATTATACCAGTACCATGCTGTTTTAATTATTAAAGCTGTATAATAGGTTTTGCAATCAGGAAGTGCTATGTCTCCTGCTTCATTCTTGTTTTTCGAAAGTGCTTTGCTTATTCAAGGTCTCTTTCCTCTCCAAATAAATTTGTGAATTAATTGTCTTTTCTGTTTCTTTGAATAAGGAATTTGGTGTCTGTATTGGGGATTGCATTAAACACATAGATTGCTTTTTGTGGGATTGCTATTTTCACTGTATTGAGTCTTCCTCTCTATGAACAGGGAACATTTTTCCATTTATTTAGGTCATTTATTTTTTTATTTCTCTCTGAAGTATTTTGTAGTTTTCTTTGTAAAGGTCTCTTATATCTCTAATTAGGTTTATCCATAACGAAATTAAAACTGAGACACAAATCAAGATTTATACACCGATGTCCATAGCAGTGTTATTCACAATCACAAGAACATGGAACCTGCACAAATGTCCAAACACAATCAAATGGATTGAGAAATTATAGTACATTCACACAAAGGAATATCATGCAACACTCAGGAGCAATGATTTTGAAAAATGCTACATAACTTGGGAGAGACTAGAGAGGATTATGCTGAGTGAACTAACTCAGTCTCATCAGAACAAATACCACATAAGACCATTATTGTAAAATTAGAACAATAACTAATAAAATGTGTATGAGAAACCAAGGGGGTAAGAAGTGGTAGCAGAGGGATAAGTACAGGAGGTGGGATATCATAGGGTAGCACAATTTGTTGGGTGGAGGGAGTAGGGGCGGGTAAAGGAAATGGTGAATATCTGGCGAGGGTCTGGAAAAACAGAGTGATGGTGGGCATAACTCAACAGTGATTAATTTTCTAAAACAGTGAATGGAAATAGCTTGCCTCCAGAAACCCTATGAACTTGGAGAAATGATGAAAAGCCATACAAGTGTTCAGGTCTTTCGTTCATAGGGTTGCTATGAGTTGTCTACGACTCGATGACATTTAACAACAAAAACAACAATGAATGGGAATGATTGTATGAAACACAACATGAATTAAGTCAAATACAAGGTATGTGAACTTTGTAAGTAAACCAATATAAAAGAAACATTTTTAAAAGGGGGGAGGGAATGTCCGTAAAAAATCCTGTTAAAGAATACAAAAACCTTAAGGAAGATTGTTGTTGTCGTTGTTGGTGTTATGTGCCATCAAGTCGCTTGCGACTCATAGTAAGCAACCCTATGTACAACTGCCCTAAACCCTGCCCTGTCCTGTGCCAAGCGCACTGTCTCCGACACTCCCATCCCGATTACCCCAGTCACTGAATCAATCTACCTCATAGAGGGCCTTCCCCTCCTGCACTGTCTTTCCACCCTCCCAAACATGATGTCCTTCTCCAAGGACCGGTCTCTCCTCACAACGTGTCCAAAGTATGTTAGACGGAGTAAGGAAGATTATCTTTTAAAAATTATAATTAAGCAAATAATTGTCTGGACAATGAAGGGAGATGACTGTGGCTGACTTTTTCTCAGCTCCTGCTAAATTCTAATTGCCTACCATCATGGTGATTAGTGGCCACAGTCAATAGGAGGGTAAATGTTGGAAAGCTAAGTGAAAGATAAGCAGTTTGAGTCCTCGAGCTGTGTTGCAGGAGAAAGATGAGGTAGTCTGTTCCAACTAAAATTCTTAACCTCCAAAATCTGATGAGTGGCCACCATGAGTCAAAACTGACTCAACAGTGGATTTGATTTTGACTACTGTGATAAGTAGGAATTCTTTATTTTTATTACAATTTCTCTTTGTATTGCACGCTTCCAAAAAAAAGTATTGAGGCTCTGCAGTATGTTTTATTTCCTCTCTATAAAGCTGATACAAACTTTCTAAAACGAAAGTCTACTTAAAGTCCACCCAACTTTCTAATACCTTAATATGGCACACAGGCTTTCGTAGTTTGGCCAACTCTGCCTCTCCAGGGTCTCATATGTCACAGCCCCACAGGTCTATCTGTGGAAAATAGCCCCTAAGGCAGGCACCAAAACTGTACCACTTTCCAAACATCTGACATTTATCCTCCAGAGTGGCAAGAAACTGTGCTGCAATCCTGAAGGCACACAGTTCAAGGCTAATAACTGTCCTGTGGGAGAAGGATGGACAATCTCTTCCCATGTGATTAACTACCCCTGAAAACACACTGAAGGGTCAGCTATGGGTTGGTCTCAATTCTAAGGTACATAACAACAATAACATTTCCAACTCATAGTGGCCATCCATCAAGTTTTCTAAGCTATATCCCTTTACAGGAGGTGACTGTCGACATTCTTCTGCAGAATAGCAGGTAGATTTAAAGTACTGGTCTTTTCTTAACAGCCTAATATGTTTCACATCATGTCACCAAGGCTCTTTATAATTTATCAGATTATAAAAATATCAAACAAGGAACTCATGCAATATTATTCAAAGTGGGTGACTCTGGAGGACATTATGCTGAGTGAAATATCTCAGTCACAAAGGGACAAATACTGCATGGTGCCACTGTTGTAGAATGGGTCTGACATCAGGGTGGGGGTATGACGGAAAAAACTGGATAAATTATGTATATTGTATTGAAACAGATGAAGGAAAGAACAGATTAGAAGTGATATATGATTGAGTATTATGGTTAGCACAGGAATCCAGAATTAAGGTTGCATAGAGAAGTGTACTTGGGGTGGGGGGCGTAGGGGGAAGGGACGTGGGAATTGTATACTAATGAAGGAATTTTTTTCTGTTTTTTTTCTTTCTCTCTTCGGAGGGGGAAGCGAGCTGGTGGGGAGTGGTGGGCAGGGAGAAAATTGCGGCAATGAATGAATGGAAATCCAAAACCTCTGTAAAAAAAAATAAAAAAAATTTTAAAAAAATCAGACGAAAACTACAGGTAAAATTTGTTGATCTTTTACTTAACACATATCACTGCATGAAAATTGCAACTACAATTTTTCTTTACTTTTTATCATGCAAATTAACCAATGATGCTGTGATGTTGTGAGCTTGTTCAAAATGACTTTCATAGCCATCAGCTTTGACTTTAACTAAATGACTGATTGAGAACATGGGACAAAGTTAGTTTTCAGGAGATTGGCCATTTTTGCCATCCTCCCAGGTTTAAATTGAGTAGCATCAAAGAAGGAAATCTCACTACTAGCCAGGAAGAAGCAACAGGAAATATCTTCTGGAGTGAGATATTCCTGTGCCAATCAGACTGGGATCTACAAGAAAACTGCAACAGCCCCTATTGGTGGATAACTAGAGAGCAGTATGAGACAGACTAAGGACTGCCACTTCATGGACCCAAAGATAGGCCTTTGCCTGAGCTTGCTAGAGGACTGAGAGGTGGGACTAGGAAGAACTTTATAACTCTGTCCTAAGACATGAAGCTGAAAGTCAAAGACTTGTGAGCATACTTGAGAAGTTGTCCAGCCTAAGGAATAGTATCCTGTTGCCAACCTGAATTTTAACCTGTTAGCTCACTTAGTAAACCCTGTAACTATGAATATGGTTATGTGATATCTGTATGACTATTGTAATGGATTTCAGACTCCATAGTAAAGCAGTACAATTGGTGTTGCAATTAGTAGAAGTAAGGGTGAAAGTTTGGAGATCAAATTTGAACTTATGGGAATTGGTTTTGAGTTGTGAAGTTAATAGAGGTCAGACTCAGCTGTCATCATGCTCTACTAACTCTTTTTACAAATGTGCCCAAATAATTTTTTTTCTGTTCTCAACACATCATGAACACACTGTCTGCCTTAATCTAGAGTGGCTCTCAGGTATGAAAGTATTAGTTTTACCTTGCTAAAGGATCTTTCACAACTGGTAGTGAACATAGCAATGGTTGACAGAAAATGTTCCAGGGCATCCCTCTTCCAGTGGTGTCCAAGATACATGCTGTAGTTGTCATAGTTCAGATACACCTCTGCTTGGCCCATGATGCCTTCCCTTCCATCAGAACTGTAGCTGCTCTAAAATCAGCCCAAGTTGAAACTCTAGTTACACATCTAATTTTAATTTTTAAGAAATAACACGTGCATGTTTGTTGGATTGTTTTATTGTTGGGCTGTTGTTTTTTTAAATTTGTGTGCTACTGTATTTACAAAATGCTTACTATTCCAGACATCCTGGTTTGCTCTTCAAGTTTACATTCTACCCTTTTCCATTCTCTTCTGTGCTCTACAAAGCTGAACCACAATAGACTTTTGATTGTTTGGCCCTTTTGATTATCTATTTTGATTGTTTGTATCTGGATAATGGGAGATATCACAAGAAAATTGGGTGGTTGGAGGAAGGAAGATAGAAGAAGGATTAATACTTTTGAATTATAGTATTAGTGAAGGACATGAAATATACTCCAAACTGTCAGAAGAACAAAAAAAGAAAAAAAAATTCTTTGTTGGAAGCAGTATATTCAGAACGTTCTTTAAAGTGAGCATAGTGACACTTCATTTTGTATAATTGCACTGGATATGTTATCAGGAGGGGCAGTCCTTGGAGGACATCACGCTTGATAAAGCAGAGTATCAGAGGAAAGGCAAGAAGATTTCAATGCAGTGGGTTCACACAGAAGCTTTAGCAACAGGCTCAAACACAACTATGAATGTGAGGATGGTGTATAACAGGGCTGGGTTTCATTCTTTATAGAAAGGTTCTAACAGTCAGAATTTCAAAACAATAAGATTGAGAGAAAGTTGAGCTATTTAAAGTCTTCTCACACAACTCCTTGTCTTCCTTCCTAAAGATGAAAATTTAGTGCAGGAGCGGAAGACCTCTAATGAGATGAAATGAAACAGTGAATATGGCAATGGGCTCAAGCGTGGAAGTGATGATGAGGATGGCATAAGCTAGGGCAGGGTTCAGATCTGTTGTTCATAGGGTTGTCAGGCATAGTACTCGACTCAACACTACCTAACAACAACAAACCTGCCAAAAGAGCCAGAAGAAAAATTCTATCAAGCTCCTCACTCTTGTATCTCAGATGGAGAGTTTGGAAGCCACATCCATGGTGATAACTTAGCTAATTCTCTTCAGGAAAATACTAACATTAAAATTTTAATTTCTGGGTTTACTCATCTTTAATTAGCAGAGAATGAACTATGTATCTAGAGTCTTGGAAGCCACTCTGATGATCGAATCCCACTATGGGATAGGTCACCTACTGCCACTGAGCAGATTCTCAGTTGCAGGAATGTTCCATCGGGTTTCCAAAGCCATGAATCTTAATAAGAGGAGACAGCCCATGTTTCTCCAGAGCAGTGACTGATACACTCGAATTTCCAAGTTTTTCCTTAGTAGCCCTACATGCAATGGGCTATAGACCACCAGGGCTCCTTACCACAGGATAAACTCAAAGCAACACTCACTCATTCATATCTAAACCCCCAGCCCCCCATGCCCAGTGTTTTTTGGAGATTGCAAATCACAGAGCAGGAGATTGTCCATCTTTCTCCCTTAGAACCACTTGTGGATTTGAACACCCAGAGAGGCATCACGAGCAGCACCACTTCTTATGGACCATGCCACCAGTTTTTATTGTTATACACCATCAAGCCAGATTACAGATATCTAACCCTCCAGTGGGTTTTCAGAAGGAGTTAACTGCACAGAAGAAGATTGCCCATCTTTCTCCCATGGAGCAGCTGGTGGATTCACACTACGTACCTTTGTGTTGATAGTGCAAATCCTTCCAACTAAGACATCAGAGCTCCTTGTGCCATCAAAGGAGGCAGTAATTCAATGAAATGAAAGGTGTTTGGATTAATTATCCATGCCAAATCTAATTACAAAGGTGGACAATAAATGTTCATAAGACGAAATTTAAATGGATGTTTGCTAAATCACATAAAGTATCTACTGTAAAAAACCAGAAACGCAAATCTACTGTAAGGGGAAGACTTGAAATCAGAATTGAATTCCTTGTTGGAACCACCACCAGAACTTCTAAAGGCACTGTACGTTCTTCCTTAGATGTTGGTGGCAGAACTGACATCACGCTCTATCTGCAGAATGCCTTAAATGGCAGGGCTACTCGATAATCTCTAAATTGCGAACCAAAGGAAGCAGCTTGTTACATATTTGCCAAATGATAATGCTGACCATGCATAAATCCACAGTAGGTGGAAAATTACACATCCAAATCTGGGACCAGTGCACATTTAAAGGTCAGGAACGGAAAGGAATTCTTACCGCTTTCCCCGCTGACAGATTCCCAGGTTCACACCCACAGAGTGTGATCTGAGTGTGGAAGCTGGTGGGTCTGGTAGTACAGCCACCAGAGAGAAGGAGGTTTTTATGAGTGATGCTTGCGGATGAAAGTGAAACCCCTGACTTGTATGCCCAGAGGCTGCGATCTGAACTCCTAGCCTGAAAGAGGAGCTCTGTTGAAAGAACAGTAGGCCTCCCTATGCTGAAATTGGCCAGTGGGATTTTTTCAATTTGCACCTGGTGTTGGGCAAGGTTTCATGAAAATACACAGAAAGGAATGTTTCCGAGTTGAATGATGGAAGGGGAGGCGGGGGAAAAAGTTGAACGGTAGTCCTTTCGAAACATGAAAAGTGTTGATTCAATTTGTGAAATGGAGACTTTGCTTTGCTGAGGAGAGCATATCTAGGTCGACCTTGGAGGTCTGGGCACTGTTCTTCGCAAACATAAGCAATGAAGTATCTGCTGTCACCTCACAGGTTGCCCTTTGAAAGGTGAACTAGATGCTCAAAGCCACACAAGGGGAGCCAGAAAAGCTGTCTTTTTCTGACTAGCAGTCTCTCTTGTCTTTTCCCATAGGAGAAAGCACTTTCCAATGCCCTAGAGATTCAAAGTCCTTTCTTCCCTAAACTGAGAATTTTCAACATATTCTACACTCACGTTTTATTTTCAAATGTGTCAAAATCTTTTAGTGAAACATACACTGTATTTGATTTCAACATGGATCTTCTACATACAAAAAAATAGGGAATGTTCATTAAACAAATTTCAAATGTCTCCAAAGGAAGTAGTACAAAAATGTAAAATCTCCATTAATATTATTCCAGCAAAGATTAACATGAGAGGTTTGGAGGCTATGCCTCCAGACTTCATTTGACAAGTAATCACCAAGACTCAGTGCGTGAATCTTAGACATCGTAATATGTTGTTGTTATGGTGTGCCTTTCAGTCAGAACCAAATCATAGCTAATCCTCTGGCGAGTTTTCAGGGGCAAATCACACAGTAAATCACACAGAGTAAATCACACAGAGGAGACTGACCATCTTTCTCCTGCAGAGCAACTAGTAAATTCAAACCACATGCCGTTGGGTTGGCAGTGCAGTGAGCTCCTTATCCTTAGACCTTAAGAGCTTCCTCATCACAATCTAGAGGTGAAAACAGGGTCACACAGTACATTTTCTAACTTACACAAAGATTATATAAAGTTCTTCTCTGATACCTATAAAAGACATAGCAATGACAACAAAACAGAAACAAAACCCATGACCATCAAGTTATATCTGTCTCATCACAACCACATACGACAGAGTAGAGCCACCCATAGACTTCCCAAGGCTGTAAATCTTTAGAGAAGCAGATTGTCACACCTTTCTCCCATGGTGTAGCTAGCGGATTTGAACAACCAGCCTTTCAGTTAATACTCACTTCACTGTTAGGAGGAAAGTGAGCTAGTGGCACCTCTCTGGTGGTTTGAATCCACCAGAGTCTCTGCAGAGGAAAGATGGACCTTGTAGTTGACAGCCTCTGAAAATCAGATGAATTGTCAGCTATAAGTCTACTCTAACTTGTTGACAATAAGTGAGTGAGTGAGTCAGTTAGTCCGTGAGTCAGTGAGAATGTAAGACTGTGCCATGAGGACTCTCCTTGGCACATTACTGATTTTGAGAACAGAAAATTTCCAAGTCCTACCGTGCTGGAGAGCGATGCCTCTGAGTTGTGGTGCTGGAGAATAATGTTGAACATTTCATGGTCTGCCAGAGAACAAACAGATTTACCTGGAGAGGGAAAGTTGCTCCTGTAGGCAAGAATTTTTAAACTCCATCTTACGTACTTTGTGTATGTTGACAGGAGTGAGCAATCCTTGGAGAAGGACATCATGCTCAGAAGGGTGGAGGGAGAGCATAAGAGAGCAAGACCCTGGATGAGGTGGATTGACTCAGTGACTGGGATAATGTCAGGGACAGTGAGACTAGCTCAGGATAGGACAGGGTTTAGAGCTGTTGTGCATAGGGTCACTATGAGTTGCAGGTGACCCAGTGACACAAAATAACAACATCCCTGGTAACCTAGTGGTAAGAAGGTAAGCTGGAATCCCAAAGGCACGTGATTCAAAATCCACAAGCTGTTCTGCCAGAGAAGAATGGGCATCTCCTCTCGTGTGATTAACTGTCTCTGAAAACTCACTGGAGGGTCAGCTATGGATCATTTCTGACTCGATAGCACACAACAACAACATCCTTAAAATATGAAGGAGGAAACATGAAAGAGAACTGTGGCGTGAAATACTCAAACTTAGATTGAGCTGGAGAGTGAGCTTACAATTCAGATTTTCCTTTTTATTTTAGGGCTGGGTCACACTAATGAGGAGGAAGGACAGTGCTCTTAATCCAAGTGATGTGGGAAAATCTCAGCTATGTTTCATTTACATTCACCGCAATACCTTCCTGAAAGGGTTGTTCTGACTTTGCAATCCCTGGTCTCCTAGTCAGGCGAGGCTGCTAGCACCATCGCTCACGATTTCAATTTCCATTAAAATGCTCATTTGCTCCCAGGTTGACTTATCTCGCTCTCAGTCTTATTTCTTTGGGGTCTCATTTAAATGTACTCGAATTTATCAATGTGTTGGGTTAAGACTGTGGGTCAGAGGGTAATTTATTATGCTGATGGATGCAAAGTTTTCAGAAAAGCAGCCATTGGTTTTCCCAGTGCCTTTATAAAGAATGAGAATCTGGGGCGTGGGCAGATAGATGATAATGGAAAAACAACTAGCTCTGACTGTATGCCATGGTTTGTATCAAGTGCTTTACATAATTTCCTTATATTAAACATGTTATTCAATTCCCCAATTGACCTTATAAGGAAACTCTATAGATGTTAAGTCACCTGTACAAGGTCACCCAGCAGGTAAGTTGCAGGACCTCGATTTGGCCCTTGGTGATCCTACTCCACAACCTTAACCACATTGTGTCACTGCTTCTCCTTACTGTCAAGGATGTCTTCTCAATTTAACTCTGTGATATCTTTTGACACTAGGGGAGATCTCAATTCTGGTTGCACACTGGAATCCCTGGGGACCTTTTTAATATACCAGTGCCCAAGCCCAAGCCCTCGGATATTCTGATTTAGTTGGGATTCCCACTGACATGGAGTATGTGCTAGCTCAAAGCAACACTATAGGACAGAGTAAAACGGCCCACAGGGTTTGCAAACCTGTAAATGTTTAGAGAAGCTGACTGCCTAATTGTTCTCCCAAGGAGTGACTGGTGAGCTCAAACCACTGACCTTTCGGTGAGCAGCCAAATGCCTTAACTAAAGTGCCACCATTGAGAGACTAACTTAAACCCATCAGCCACTCCATAGGAGAAATATGCTTTTATTGAGATTCATGGCTTCAGAAACCCCATGGTGGGTCACCATGTGTTGAAGTGTACTAATTAATTAGAGTTAGGCTAATATTAATATCTTCAGTTATGAGGAGGCCAGAGTTTGGGCTTTTTTTAAGAGTTAAGTCAAATTCAAAATTTCAAGCCAACTCTGGATTAGAGAGAATTTTTTAACTCTGGGAGTTTAATGACTTCTCATTCTTTTCACTTCATTCTGAATGTCCTTGACTTCTAATTGACATAGTTGTATAAAGCATAAGTTCCTATAAGAAATGTCCTAATAACTTCCTTCCTTTAGCTCTTTCAGCAAGTTGATATTTTGTTTGGCCCAGATATTGGTGCAGGGGATACTTTGTCATTAGATTTTGATAGACTTATGTACATCATATCTTCCTACCCAATTAATTTGTATTCAAAGGGCAGAACTACATCTTCTACAACTTTTGTTTTCCTTGTAATATGGGTGCCAGTGTACACCAAATACTGCTGAGTTAATGACAAAACTGTCAAGGGACTCAAAATCCATGAAAGAATATGCCAAAAGGGGAAAAAAAATCAAATAATGGCAGTCTTGTAATTATACATTTTGCTTCATGTATATATTCAGTAAATACTGTTACCTCACAGCAGACGTTGTTCCATTTGCTAAAAGCACAGGAGAAAAGGTCTTGACTCTCTTTTTACTTCTATTGTAGTAAGACACACAGAATAACTACAACAACAAATTATTGATCAAGTATAAGTATCTTGAAGCAAATAGACAAAATTAACATAAAAGAATGTGACAAAGAGGGAAGGGAGAACTTCAGAGAGGTTGAAAATGGCCTGTGTGAGGAAGGGCACATTTTTTTAAGCACACACCTGTTTATTGCAGCATTATTCACAATAGCAAAGACATGGAAGCAACCCAAATGCCCATCAACAAATGAATGGAAAGAAAAACTATGGTACATTCACACAATGGAATACTATACAGTCTTGAAAAACAATGAAATAGTAAAACATTTTACAACACAGAGAGTCTTGAGGTCATTATGCTAAGTGATTAAAAAAAATAACCACTCAGTCACAAAAGTACAATTATTGCATGATACTGCTGCTATAAAATAGGACGGTTATAGGGTGGTTGGGGAGGGAAAGGGGAAAGAGTAAATAGATAATGAACACTCCATTAGAACAGATGAGGGGAAGAAACGTCTGAAAGGAATATATGGTTATGTATTATATACATGAGAATAATCTTGGAAAAAAGGGTACATTGTTGGGTGGGCTTGGGAAAGAGGGGAGAAGCAGAGAGAAAATGTGCAGCGATGTATAAATAATTTTTAAAGACCTAACATCCTTAAGGAAAGAAATTTCAAAAGCAAAACTAAATGCCACTAGCCCCCATTTTTATTTGCTATCTTACATCAAACTGATTTGGATTTTGATAATCATGTGGACCAGCAGTTCTCAATGAAGGAAGCACATTAAAAATGTTTGGGTTTTCACAGCCTCCATACTCATACTCCATCATCAGACTTGACACCAGAGATTCTGATTCACTGGACGTGGGGTTGCGCTCAATCGTCTGTAAATTTTTTAAATTTCTTTTAATGAAATTTTATTAATTTTAATGAACATTTACAGAGATTTTGGGTTTCCATTCATTCATTGTTGCACTATTTTCTCTACCCTTCTCCCCCTCCCATTCGTTCCTCTCTTTTTTCCCCCCTTGAAAGTCTGTTTTAATTGTCCCATTTCCACAGTGCTTGTCAAAGCCAGTTCTGATTAGTCTCCTTTGTCAATGTGTCCTTTGCCCTTCCCTATCACTCCTGCCTGAGAGAGACTTCAACCTGATTCATAAGGAAAAGGGGATGGCGTATTCTCTTAGCTACTTCCTGCTGAAAAGGGACGCTGTATGTTTCAGGGTGAAGAGCCCCTTTGGCAATAGGAAACACTCAGACTACTGAAGAGATTGATTTTGGAATTTAGATGCACTGTTATCAATTGTGCTTAGCCATACATGTTCATATCCTTGAAGATGTATCATGGAACTGTTGCAGCCTAGAAGATACAAATTTAACTAACAAGTTAAAAGTGCATGAGTCAAAAATGAAAAAGCATTAATATTCCAAGTAGAGGTTCTAATAGTGGCACAAATCAAGTTACAGAGGGAAGGTAGTTCTTAAAATAAAAGGCCTATTGACTAGTACTTTTTCCATTATAGAATAAAGGTTAGGAACCACAAGATGTAGAGGCTCAACTATGTCATTTATTGTTCTTAAGTCCTGGAGAAAATTCCATCTGCCACTGGGTTGTTTTACAGCTTGGAAGTTTGCATGCAAGGCAGAGGTGAAGTAAGGAACTGCTTATGAGGGTTTCCGTAAATTCTAACAACTAAGAAATAGTGAGAAGAGTTGGGACCTCAGAAGGCTTTTAGGACCAAATAGTAGGCTCTTGTGTCCAGGAGAAAACGAATATACTTACCAGTGATTGGTGGACAATCTATCAACAATCTGCTTTATGCAGATGACACAACCTTGCTCGCTGAAACTGAGGAGGACCTCATGCACTTGCTGCAGAGGGTCAAGGACTGCAGCCTTCAATATGGACTGAGGCTCAATGTCAAGAAGACAAAAATTCTCACCACTGGACCAATCGGTAGCATCAGGCTGGATGGCGAAGAGATTGAGATTGTTCACAGCTTCAGTTTGCTCGGCTCCACGGTCAACACTCTTGGCACCAGTAGCCAGGAAATAAAAAAACGTATTGCGATGGGAAAGTCTACAGTTAGGGACCTCTCCAAAATACTCAAGAGCAACAGTGTCTCTCTGGAGACTAAGGTCCACCTGATACAGGCCATGGTTTTTGCAATCACTTGTTATGCATCAGAGAGTTGGACAATGACTAGGGAGGATAGAAGGAGCATTGACGCCTTTGAGCTGTGGTGCTGGAGAGGAGTATTGAATGTACCATGGACTGCCAAGAAAACAAACAGATTCAGCGTAGAGAGGATTAAACCAGGCTGCTCCTTGGAGGCAAGGATTCTGGGGCTTCGTCTGACATACTTTGGACATGTTTTAAGGAGAGACAGGTCTTTAGAGAGGGGCATCATGCTGGGTAGAGTAGGGGGACAGCGCAGGAGGGGAAGACCCTCTATGAGGTGGTTTGATTCAGTGACTGGGGTACTCGGGATGGGTGTGTTGGGGCAATGAGATTGGCACAGGATATAGCACAGTTTAGGGCTGTTGTACATAGGGTCGCTATGAGTTGCAAACGACTCGACGGCACGTAACAACAACAACAACAATGTTAATGCTCACCCACAGCTCTTCTGGGAGGATCTAAATCGTTGAAGCGTCCTCCTTTGTTTCCAGCTGGGAGCTGGGGCCTGTCAGCCATGAGGACCTGATGTGGGCCACCCTTGGCCAAGTGTCCTTTAGATCCACACTTAAAGCAAGTGAGTGGGAGCTTCCTCTCTACTCCCTTGCCTATCTGTGGCTCTCGTCTGTGACACTGTCTACTGAAGTGGCCCAGCTTTCCACAGTGGAAGCAATTTTGACCTCCTTTATTAGCTTTGGGTGGCACTGCTTATGAGTAAGACTACCTTTTCCTGACACAGAGGAAGGGCACATTTGAATTTAGCTGTAAAAGGCAGTTCAAACTTTACCTTAAGCCACCATGATACAATTTCCAAAAACATTTTAAAAACGAAAAACCACAAAAAAATAAAACACAAGTGGGGAAGAAGATGGAAATTACACAAGGATGGTGAACACTCAAAAACTCGTTGCTGTTGAGTAGGTGCTGACTCATAGCTGACCCTCCATTGGGTTTACCAGACTGTAACTCTCCCATGAATAGCTTAGCCGTCTTCCTCTAGCACAGCTTCTGGTAGTTTCAAACTGCCAGAGATGCAGTCATGGGCCTATTGGGGAATGTTTCAGGCCACAAAGTTTTGGTGTCCTTAAAAGCACAAAGGAAGTCATTATGGACAGCCATTCTAGACAATAGAACTAGCAAGGAGATCAGTAGGGAAGGCCGTGCCTGAGTCTGGGGGACTGGTAGATCACAGTAAGACACAGGGGTTGCATTGTGAACATAATGAAAGTGTACAAATTCCTTGTCAAGTCATTTCAATTCATAGTCCTATCAGTGACATCAATACAAATGTATATGGACTAAGAGGCTCTTCCTTGGAAAGGGACATCATGCTTGGAAGGATGGAGGATCAGCACAAAGGAGATGGATTGAAATGGTGGTAGCCGCAATGGGTTCAAGTATGTCAAAAAGGATGAGGATGGCACAGGACAGGATAGGGTACAGATCTGCTGTTCACAGGGCTACTATGAATTGTACTCAACTCCACAATACCTAAAAAACAAAATAAAATAAAAACACCAGAAGCAATTATTTCATCAAGAAAGGCATGAGTCAGAGCTGTATCTTTTCTCCACATCTAATTCATCTGTGTGCTGAGGAAATAACTTGAGAATTTGAACTTTATGAGGAAAAATATGAATCAGAATTAGAGGAAGATTTATTAAGAATCTGCATTATGCAGTTGACAAAACTTTGCTTGCTGAAAGTGGGAAGGGCTCAAAACTTGTAAAAGAATATCAAAGAATACAACTTTCAATATGGATTACATATTAGCATTAAGAATATAAAAATCCTCACTACTGGGCTGATATTTTCATTATGATACTGTTGCTGTGATTGTTAAGTACCATGGAGTCAGAATTGACCCACAGCTTACTCTCCAGCTGGTTTTAGAGATAGGAAATCACACGAGAGTTAATTGCTCATCTTCCTCCCATGGAGCAGCTGGTGGATGTGAACCACATAATTTTGCATTGGCAGCACAATTCCTTTCCACTAGACAACCAGAGTTCCCTTTATTATGATTATGGAGTTTATCTTTCAATATGACTTCACTAGCCTTTACTTGTTGTTGCTATGCAGATGGGTGTGGGGCTACATGAATGGGGTGTGTTGGCCTATCTACAAGGGGACTGTCTATCTGCCATTGTGGAGGAAGCCAATATTGGTAGGCCCAAGAATTTTGGTAGACTATTGAAGGGGAAACCAATATTGGCAGGACCGAGAACCTGGGAACAATTAGAGCATCAAGGCTGAGGTGTCTATGTGCACATTTTGGAAATTGTCCTGACTGTATTTTGCTATTAATCTAAATTATAACCTTTTAACTCCCCAAATAGGGTTCTGTATGATCTGTGAACTATCACATTGAATTTTGGATACGACAAAGCAGTAAGATTGGGTTTGCCATGAGTAGAAAAAGACATAGGAATGTGGGAAATATATCTGACCTCATGGGAATTGGTTTTGTGTAACTGATGCTGTGGGTGGGCTTAGTTTCACCCTGAGAAGCTGGTAAAGGTCAGAGATGGCACTCCCCAGGTGGTCCTTGTTCTTTTTACAATGACAGATGTAGACAAGATTGAAATTGTCAACAATTTCTTCTTACTTAGACCCACAATAACCACCTTTGTTACTAGCAGTCAGGAAATCATGAGAATATTGGGAAAGTCTCCTGTTGGGAACCTTTCCAAAGTAACGAGTAGAAATGATGTCAGTTTAAAAACTAAGTTGCTCCTGATTCAGGCCATGGTCTTTATAATAACTTTTTATGCATCTGAAAGCTTGACAGTGAGTTGCAATTCTAGAGGAAAACTTGTCTTGAGTCATGGTGTTGGAGAATAGTACTGAATATCCCATGGACTGCCAAAAGAACAAATATATGTATTGGAGTGAGTGCAACCAGAGTGTTCATTAGAGGCAAAGATGGTGAAGCTTCATCTCATATTTTGGGCACATGGTAAGGAAATTCTTTTGGAATTATTTGGAAATTGACATCATTCTTGAAAGGGTGGAGGGTCAGGAAAAAAAAGGGAAGTTTCTCAACAAGATGGATTGATACAGCGACTGGACAGGTCATGGTTCAGATCTGCTGTTCATATAGTTGCTACTAATCATACATGACACTATGGCACCTAAAACTTACAACAAAAACAATTACTTCATATATTTGAATGTAAGTTTTAACAAATTTCTGGTAGTAACCTCCTACTAGAGTAGAGAAAGCTTTAGTATACGGGATTATATTTGTTACAATAGAACCTTGCTCTTGGTACAGTGTCTAAACATCTGAAGGACAGATCATCATTTGCTGTAGTTTTCTCCAAATATGCTGAAATAAAGACAAATATTCATCTTATTTTATTTTAGTGGTAACTTAGCATGAGCAGAGTGGTGACTTCTTGTTCTAGTCACATGAATTAATTATAGAGCTCAACACTCTGTCATTATCACAACATAAATTTAAGTGGTATAAATAATTTTGATGGACACTTTAATGCATTAATTTCTCTTGCTACATAACAGATTGCCATGAACTTAAAACCAAATCAAACCTGATGTTGTCATTGTTATTATGTGCCATTGAGTTAACTGTGACTCATAGAGACCCAATGTACAACAGCTCAGAACACTGTCCTATGTTGAGTGAGTCTCAACATTGACTCCAACCTACTGCCATCAAATTACAGCGCATGGTGATCTTCCATTGGGTTTCTTATGCTACATATTTTTATGGGAGGAGACTGTTTCATTTTTCTCTAGCAGAGTGGTTGGGGAATTTGAGCTGCTCCCCTTTCACTTGGCAGCCCAACATTTAACCTACCACACCACCGTGGCATCTATCAATACACATGTATTCAGATTCTGAGTCAGGAATCCGGGCACAATTTACCTGAGTTCTCTGCTCAGGCTCTCCCTGGGTTATAG
Organism: Elephantulus edwardii; assembly: GCF_000299155.1. Taxonomy (NCBI): domain Eukaryota; kingdom Metazoa; phylum Chordata; class Mammalia; order Macroscelidea; family Macroscelididae; genus Elephantulus; species Elephantulus edwardii. The sequence continues at coordinate 196,122 of NW_006400021.1, read as the reverse complement.
TAAGAAGCTGTTTGGGTTGCACTCTTGTCTGCTGGTTTAATTTATGAAGAATTTGTTTTCCAAGCCCACTTAAGCGTTTAGAAGAGTGTATTTCTTTGTAGTTGTAAGACTGAAGGCCCAGACTTCTTGCTGACTATCAGCTGGAGGGTGCCTCCAGTCCCTAGAGCCATCCTCAGATACTCGCTATATGGTTCATTCTGCTAGCAAGATGGATTCTTGTATAACTTAGTAATGAGGTTGAAATCCCATGAGATTTTCCAGATTTGATTGGCTACAAGTAAAATAGAAATCCCACCTAGACTTTAGGAAGATGGTGATAATTAAGCAAGTAACCTATCCAAACTCATGAATGGTGAGAAGTTGTGCTGCAAACCTTAACACACGTGATTCAAATCCACCAGCTACTCCCTGGGAGAGAGATGGGCAATCTCCTTCTTTGTGATTTACTATCTCTGAAAACCCACCGGAGGGTCAGTTACAGGTCAGTTCTGACTTGATGACACACATAACAACAAGATAATATTCAGCTTGGGGAGTTCTGAAGTCATAATCTGTAGGGATTTGTGCTGCCAGTTCAAAGACTGTGCCTCTCTGGTGCTTCAAATCAACCAGAAGCTCCATTGAAGAACTATGAAAATCTCTTCCTGTGAAATACGAAGCCTTGGAAACCCAATAGAAGATCATCTATGAGTTGGAACTGACTCAATGGCAAGGAGATTTTTCCAGTGTTCACCATCCATCTGTAATTCTTATCCTCCATCCCATTTGGGTTATTGTTGAGTTTGTGTTTTTTCATTATCTTTGTAATTGATAACCTTTTGATTTGCTAAAATACAGTGTTTTCTGATAAGCAGCAGATTTAAATGTTTTTCTTTTATAAATGTGAACTTTGTTCTCCATGCGTCTCTGCTGGGGGTGAAAGAGGAGGTGCACCTTTTAAACATTAGTTGAAAACAGGTTTGCAAATTTACAAAAGACTCTACAGAGTTACTGATCTTTATGACAGTCCAAGGTTATGTCTTATCTCTTGATGATAAGATTATTTTCTACCAGATCATGCAATGTTGTTGCTGCTCTGTGCCAACTCCTAGTGACCCAGTATGATAGAGAAGAAGCATCTCAAAGTGACTGTTCTGGGCTTCAAAGGAGCAAAATACTGCTTTCTTCTATACAGCTACTGGTGGGTTTAAATTTTCAGTCTTGTCATTAGTAGCCACATATTGAATCATTGAATCATTGAATCACTAGGACTATAGAATGTTGTTGGTGTGTGCCATTGAGTTGAAATCAACTCATAGCTGATCCTCCAGTGAGTTTTCAGGAACAGTTAATTGAACAGCAGAAGACTGCTCATCCTTCTCCCGTGGAGAAGCTGGTAGATTAGAACTGCCTCCCTGTGGGATTTCAATATAACTTCTTAGCACTAGGCCACCAGACCTCCCTATTGAGCCACTAAGACTATAGATTGTGGTTGTTGAGTACGGTTGAGTTAGAATTGACTCATAGTTGACCCTCCAGTGTGTCTTCAGAGGCAGTAAATCACATGGGAGGAGCATGGTCATCCTTCTTTCTTGGAGTAGCTAGTGGATTCAGTGTGCTTTTGGGATTGCAGCACAGCTTCTTACCATTAGGCCACCAAAGCTCTATTGCTATAGTCAGAAACTATAGATTAGACAGCTAAAATAAACCCACTGAACTGCTAAACTTTTGTAAAAGGCAAACTTTCCCTGAAATATTTGTAGAATAGTTGTTCTTTATACCTACTCACATAGTCTTCTATCATCTTTGGGAAGAAAATCAACTTTTTTAAAAGTTACCAAGAAAGAAAACAGACCAGGGCAAGATGACTTGGGCATTTGACCAGCCTGTGAATCAGCATACTTGATGTCCATTCTTCTCTAGGAAAGATTTTCCTTTTACTGTAGTTCTTTATCTCATCTTTATGTTAGTAGTTCCTGTTTCTCTTGGACATCTTGGGCCCAAAGATATGAAGTGTGACACCGTCATGTCAAAACAGTGCTAAGGAGTATTTGGTAAAGGTCACTAAGTTTCCATTATTACAATATTCCACCCTTCTTCCTACCCACTACCATCACCATTGCCCTTGCCTTAATAGGAAAGGCATTTGACTGTGTGAATCACAACAAACTGTGGTTAACATTGAGAATAATGGTAATCCCAGAACACTTGATTGTGTTGATACAAAACCTATACATGGATCAGGAAGCATTATTCTTCAGAACAGAGCACGAAAACACTGTATGGTTCAAAATCAGGAAAGGAGTGTGTCAGGGATGCATCCTGTCTCCAAACCTTTTAAATCTTTATGCAGAACAGATCATTTGGGAAGCTGGGCTTTATGATGAAGAATGTGGCATCAGGATGGGAGGTACACTCATCAACAACCTATGTTATGCAAATACAACTTTGCTTGCTGAAACTGAGGTGGACCTTCAAGGACTATAGTCTTCAATATGTATTGAAGCTCAACATCAAGAAGAAAAAGATTGTCACCACTGGGCAAATCGACAGCACCATCATGGATGGAGAAGAAATTGAAGTTGTTAACAGTTGCAGCTTGCTGGGCTCCATAATCGATGCTCTTGGCACCAGCAGTCGGCAAATCAAAAGACGAATTGCATTAGGTAAATCTGCTGTCAGAGACTTCTCCAGAGTACTGAGAAGCAACGATGCCAGTCAAAAGATTAAGATGTGCCTGATCCAGTCCATGGTCTTTGCAATTATTTGGTATGCATCAGAAATCTGGATAATGACTAAGGGTGATAGAAGAATAATTGATGCCTTTGAGTTGTAGTGCTGGAGAAGAGTCCTAAACATACCATAGATTGCCAAGAAAATGAATAGATCTATCTTGGAGAAGGTAAAACCAATTTTCTCCTTGGAGGCTAGGATTTTGAAGTTCCCTTTTACTTACTTTGGGCATGTGGCCAGGAGGGACTGATTCTTGGAGAAGGACATCATGTGCAGAAGAGTGGAGGGACAGCACAGGATAGAAAGACCTCAGATGAGACAGATTGATGCAGTGACTAGGGCAATGGGGGTAGGTGTGTTGGTGGCAGTGAGATTGGTCCAGGACAGGGCAGGCTTCAGAGCTATCGAGTCACAGGCAGCTTGATGAAACATAATGATGACGACAACAACAACAACAACAACATTTCCTCAATCTTATGTCAAATGCTATGCAAACTTTAGGACAAGATACTGACACACATTCCCTTTAAGCCAGATTGCAATCCTAAAATCTTCCCATATTGAAATTCTCAAGCTGCCTTCAAGATTTCAGGTTGATATCAACTAAAAGAAAATTGTAAACATACCTTTTTTCATTGCTATTTCCTTTGAGTTCTAGTTCTCATTCAACAGAAAGAAAGATCATTTTAAACCTTTTTTGAAGGTAAGACATGAACTAGCTGATTCCTGACCTTAGACAACTAGTCTGGTTTCTTCTTGAGGAGGTCGTGGCTGCCAAGCTCTGCAGGTTCCCTGGTTTGAAGGAAAAGAATTTAGAACATGTAAGTATTGACCAAGACAAACTCCATAACTTTGATCAGTTAAAAAGGAATAAATCAGAAATTCACAGTTTCAATTTTGTTTGAAAATCATACACATTAAGAAGTTAAAGAAGGAAAACATTTGGCAGAATACATCTGGGGAGTTGCCAACCATATAATGCTTGAAAAATAGCCAGATTTCATTTGCCAAAACCCAAAGCAGCCAGGTTTGCTCATCTCCACATTAAAGGAACATTAAAGTCTTTATCTATTGACTTGCACCTTGAAAGAAAAGAGATTTTTGGAACTGAGACTAATGCTTCTTTGAAAAATAATCACCTTTTACCACCTAATTATTGCTGAGATCTGAGTGTGTGATATTGCATGTCCAATGCATGATACTCAATAATGCACAAATGTGGATTTTACAAATAAGTAAAGAATGTTATAAAGAGGGCAGGGACCAATTAGCCTCATTAGGTTGAGTAAATTTAACAGCAAGTAATGGGCCCTGACTACGACAGGGAAAATGTAGACAAAATGTTGGAAAAGATGATATCGTGTAATAAGCAAGGCTGCCACTGCTGTAGAATATAAAACGGCATTCCAAAGAGTCCAAGGTAGAAAATACAGCAGAGACATCCTTGGAATTCTCAGAAAGATAAGTACTAGTATAATCACACCTAAAGTTCTCAGACAAAAGAAGTACTCAAGTGGTAATGATTATTACTATGCTATGTTAAAAAAATAATTGTAAATCACTGGGAATTGACTCATAGCTAATCCTCGAGTGGATCTTTAGAGACTAAATTTCACAGGAGGAGATTATAAATCTTTCTCCCTTGGAGCAACTGGAGGGTTTGAACTGCCTAGGGGTTGGCAGCATAATTATCTGTGGACTGGTCGCCTTTGACTCCATGGTACTAAACAACATAGAGAGAGACCAGCTGGCCTAGTGGACCAAAAGCAATGGTACCAAGCCAAAGGTGGGTGACTCTAATCCACGGCCCTAAGGCCTGCTTTAAATTGTTGTTGGTGAAACATTCTTCTAGGTCATATAGCCCTGGTGTGTCCACTTGCTGTACAGAGGTAACTTGTGGTCGCTGTGAATCTGAACACTGTGACACTAATGTGTCAAATATGATAACGGTTACCCATGGTGAACAGTGTTTGGTGGAGCTCCCCAATTAAAACAAGCTTGGAAGCAGGAGTGGCATCCACTTCTGTAAATAGCTTGCCTCCAGAAATCCTATAAATCTGGAGAAAGGATGAAAGTCACGCACACAAGTGATGAGGACTTTAGTTCATAGGGTTGCTATGAGCCGCCTACGACTCAACCGCACTGAACAACAACTGGACATGAGAGTTCCCTATATTATGCTAAGTAACATATGCTGTGTTTGTTGTTGATTGCCGTGAAGTCAAGTGTGACTCATAGCAACTCTATGAACAACTCCAAGTTCATAGAGTATCCAGATGCATGTGGTTTAGGAAGTGGATGCCACTCCTGCTTCCCAACACTGTCCACATTGGGAAACCATTCTGGTATTTGATACCCCAATGGTATAAGGTTCAGCATCACAGCAACCCAGGTTACATCATACTGCACATTGTCAAAGAATGATTTACAAAGTGAAAGAGTGCTGACTGGGGCCTATTACCTCCAATCTGGGACTTTGAAGTAATATATACTATATCGATAAATATAATATAGAATAAAATTACAGGGAATTCTGGTGGTCTAATGATACTGCTCTACTAGCCTACAAGTGTTTCTCTATAGGTTTGAATCCACCAGCAACTTTACAGGGAAAAGATGGGAAATATCTTACCATAGTATTTACAGTCTGAAAACTTGGCTATGGGTTGGTTCTGACTCAACAGCAATAAATTTGACTAAGTATTACAATAATTAGAAATTATACACACATGTGAGTGTGTAGATAGATACAGATATATATATACATATATATATATAGTTTTGTTATTGTTCCCTTGGATAGAAAAAAAGTAAGGTCTTAACTAAAATAAAAATGTTGGTAGTTTGAAGCTATACAGATGACAGATATGACAGTCTGCTTCTAAATATTCACAGATTTGAAAGCCCTGGAGAGCAGTTCTTCTCTGAGAAAATGGGTTTGTCACTGGAACGGACTTGATAACCATTAACAATAACATACAATAGCTACCTTTTATTGGATATGTTCCTGCAGGGAATTAGTAAGTCTGTGATAGAATTATTATTTTTTCATCTTCTCCCCCCAGCCTTTTCTTGTTGTGTACCATCAAATCAGATCTGGCACAGGAAGAGATTACCCCTCCTTCTCCAGCAGAGCATCTGGTAGATTCAAACTGTGTGCCTTCGAGATTGCAGCATAGAGTCTTGTTACTAGACCATGAGAGCGTTCTAGTGATAGACATCTTGACTTTCGTACAGAATGCTTGGTTTGATTCCTAGCCAAGACAGCTCATGCATAGCCTCAGAATCTCTCAGTGGCAGCATGCTTGTTGTTAGATGTTGAATAAGTTTCAGCAGAGCTACCAGACTAAGATAGACCAGAAAGAAACCTGAGAGTCTTCTTCCAAACTCAGCCCACGAACACCCGCTGGGTAACCATAGTTCAGTCTGCATCTGATCGTGAAGCTGGTGCAGGACTGGCCAGTGCTTCTGGTGTGCATGAGATCTCTTCCCTATGAGCTGGTGCACTTAACGGCAGCTAACAAGCATGAGAGCTTGAGCTTAAAGCTAGATGACAGACTGTGCTAAGGCCTCAGTTTGAGTGACTTCTATAAAGTTTCAGATAAAAAATCAGAAGCCATGCTATAATCTATCTAAATCTTACATGTCGGTAGAAAAGTATCTCTGAACCACTGCAGTCTGTTATACTTCATGACCTTTGCGTATTTCTAACCATCCAAACCTACTATCCTTTCAAATCCCATCCAATGTCATCCCTTGAAGCATACATATGTAGAACCATTCACGCACTGTAAGGAAGACAGTATCTATTTATATTCAACTTTGCTAAGAAAATACAAATTATATATTTGATTCTATGAGTCTACTCAACTGATCAACTTCTTACTTAGCACAATGTGAGAATAGGCTATTGCTGAGAGCTTATTATGCACCAAATATGATTTGAATAATTTTCATATACAGAATTCATTTAATTTTCAAACCATCCTTGAGGTATAATTTTTTGGTTAGGATTGACTAATAATACTTGGAGAAAATATTAGAGTTCGCTATCTGCTATGAAAACATCCTGAAATTCTTAATGGTATCACACACACAAAAAGCTTTACTTCTTGTTTACGAGTCAGGTGTCTTTTGTCTTATGGCAAGAGATAAAGCTAACTCAGAGTGTTCTCCTGAATCTTCTGCATCAGGTCAGAAGATATTGAGAGAAGAAAAGGGGCAAGATGGGAATTGTGGAAGATTTTAGGAGTCTTAGGAAAAAATAGAACCATATGGTATACACATAATTCTATCACAGATGTTATGTGCT
>NW_006400021.1:165158-186547 GCF_000299155.1 Elephantulus edwardii | reverse complement strand
AATGCATCTTGACTGCATATTTGATCTATCTCCGACTATAAAAGTTGGTAGAAATCATCTATTTCTTCTTCTTTAGCTCTGGTTGTTGGTACATATATCTGAATGTAGTGGTATTCACTGGACTTCCTTGTAAATGTATGGATATAATCCTGTCATTCACAATGTTGTACTTCAAGATGGACCTAGAAATTACTTTTTTAACTATGAAAGCAACCCCATTTTTTCTCACCTTTTCATCTTCAGAGTAATATATCATATGATCATCTGACTCAAAATGACCCATGCCAGTCCATCTCATCTCCCCAATGCCTAGTATGTCAATATTTATGCATTCTATTTCTTTCTTAACAATTTCTAATTTTCCTACATTCATGATTCTCACATTCCATGTTCCAATCACTAGTGTCTGCTTACAACTGTTCCTCTTCCTCTGTATTTCCATACTTGAAAGTTCTACCTAGGTTGCCCTTTCTGTTAGTGTACGTATATTCTGTTATACATAGGGTTTTCAGAGGCCTGCTATTTTAGAAGTGGATGGCCAATCCTTCTTCCTAGTCTGTCTTAAAATGAATGTTTAGATTTAGACGAGTATCTGACAGACAAGCAATTTTTGGAGCAGTGAAAGATAAATCCCTCATTGTGGAGTTAACCCTTAGTTACCGTGTTGTCCCTGCCCTTAGCCCAGTGCCTTGACCCACTTATTTCCCAGCTTTGCCCTCAACCAGGATACCCCTTCACTTCTACCAAATCCCTTTAGAATTTATCTTCCATTGTCCAACCCTTGATCTGACAGCTTGTATCTGAAACTTTCTTGGCTTCTGTGATTCCAAATACGTCAACTGCTGACATGTTTTTTATGCTGTGACCAGTGTCTCTTAAGTTTAGTTGTACTGTCTCTGAAGGGAAGGTGATGTGTCCTGCAGAACTCCTGTATAGATTGTATTTTTTTTCTTGGCCTGAGGGCCTGACTGATCTTGGCTCTGCCTTGGGGCTTTTGTACCTGTGGGTGTGTCAGAAGCTTTTGCCGGGAGTCGCTTCTCTGCTGTCTGGCGCCCCAATTCTGCCCAGCGTCTTCCAGTCTCCTAGTTCTGCCCATTGGCGTGTCCCTCCATCTCCCCTCTGCACCTCCCGGGACCGATCTTGGCTGTATCTTGGGGCTTTTGTACCTGTGGAGTTGTCAGATAGAGCTCAAAATTCTTGCCTCCAAGAAGCAGCCTGGTTTCACCCTCTCCAGAACAAACCTGTTTGTTCTAGCAATCCATAGTATAGTCAGTACTCTTCTCCAGCACCACAACTCAAAGGCATTGATTCTTCTATCATCCTTAGTCATTGTGCATAGTATTCTGATGCATAGCAAGTAGTTGAGAAGACTGTGGGCTGGATCAGGCACACCTTACTCTCTAGACTGATATTGTTTCTCTCCAGTACTCTGTAGAGGTCTCTGACTGTAGATTTTCCCAGTGCAATTTGTCTTTTGATTTCTTGGCTGATGACATTAAGAGTGTTGACTGTGGAACCAAGCAAACTGAGCTGTTAACAATTTCTATCCCTTCACCATCTATCATAATGCTGCCAATCAGCTCAGTGGTGAACATCTTTGTTTTCTTGATGTAGAGCTTCAAGCCATATTGAAGGCTACAGTCCTTGACCTTCTACAGCAAATGCCTTAGATCCTCCTCAGTTTTGGCAAGCAAAGTTGCATCACCTGCATAATGGAGGTTGTTGGTGAGTCTTCCTCCAATCCTGATGCCACATTCCTCTCATAGAGCAAAGCCTCCTAGATGATCTGTTCTGCCTATAGATTGAAAAGGTATGGAGACAGGATACATCCCTGGTATCCACCTTTCCTGATTTTGAACCATGCAGTGTTTCCTTGCTCTGATCTGATGAATGCCTCCTGGTCCAAGTATAGGTTTCCCATAAGCACAATCAAGTGTTCTGGGATCCCCATTCTTCTCAGAGTTAGCCACAGTTTGTTGTGATCCACACAGTCAAGGATTATTATTAATCTTGTGTCAGAGCTGATAATATTAAAGCATTAATATGTTTAATATCCAACATTACAAAGTTCTTTATCTAACTGAGCTGAGATTCCCACACAAGCAGTCTTATCCCTGAGCCTATGTTCATAACCACAACTTTTACTGCTTCTCAAATATGCAGGATCAGAAAGGTTATGATTACATAAATAATCTCTTTTGTTTAGAGTTTCATCCCAGATTGAGCCCTCGATTGGGAAAGTGTGCTATTTTACATTTTATCAATCTCAAAATAGAAGATAAGCCAATCATTCAAATAAGCATCTAAACTCTATAGGATTGTGGCACATTAGCCCTCTAATCCCTGCCTCTCTTACTCTTCGCAACCTCAGATCCTCCCACTTACTCAGTATCACAACCACTGCCACCAAAAGGAGGGAAAATAGAAAAGTTTCTAAAATTTGACATCAAATGGATTTACGAATTTAATGTCTGCTTGCACCTGAGATTAAGTGCACATTGGCTCTCTTCCTAAAGTGAATGATTAAGGCTGTCACAGCAAGAACTAGAAATAAGTTAATTCCAATCTTCAACTTTGTTAGGATGCTATATTATTTTCCTTACCCATATTTGTTATTTTTCATGGGTCCAAAGATATTTGAAACCATGTCACTTAGCTTTTCCTATGTTGCCTTTCCCTGAAGTCTTAGAGACAAACTCTGATTGGCCCTAGTGAGACCATTGGAAAGCTCAGAACCCTGCCCATCAGATGTGCACCAGCCAACATATCACCTGTTCTGGCAGGAAGCCAATTTTCTTTTCTATTTCTTCCTCCCTTGGGAAATGTGCCTGTTTCTGGCATCTGTCCCCATTTATCCTGCTACAAACACTGAGACAAAGAAGTCATTTAATTTCTCAAGTCATTGCTCCCACTTTTTTTGGAAAATTTATTTGTGTTCTCTCTCAACAGTCTTGAGTCTTTCTTCTTCCGCTTTACAGACTAAAAATACACTTCTGTTGTTTTTGTGTCATAATCATACTTCATTTTCTCTTAAGATTCCCGTCATTCCATCTATGTTAAGAACCTTTGACTAGATAGAATTACTCCTATTTTGTAAAATGTTCTCATATGCCCCATCATTGATGCTAAGGGTTTTCATTGCTCTTCTGAAATCTTTTGTCATCTTTTTTATATAAAATTAATTATTTGCTTCCCTTCCCTTCTCATAGTAAGATACAGATAGTATGAGAGTAAAAATATGATCTTATGAAAATATGGGCTCACACTATTGAAATATATTAAAGAAATGTGTCTTTCTGAATTTTTTCAAGAACTCTGGGTTGCGATTTTTCCTAAAGTATAGATGCCTTTGCTTCAAACACGAATTCCTTGGTGTGTAAAAAGTCTTTCAAAGAGATTGCATCAGCATTCTTGGTACAGACACATCACATAATCTTGAAAAAGTGGATCTTCAGGACAGAAGTATAAAGACAGACATTATGGGACCAGAAGCTTAAAGAGTTTAACTTTACCTCTGTGACTCAGATGCTTCCAATTTTTAAACATGTCATCTGAACACTGTGTACTTTGGTTTTGCCTTTCTATAAAAAGGGAAAAAATAAAAATACAGCACCCAAAATATAAAACTTCCAATAACAGATTCATTACAGCCTTATACAGAGTGATAGGGTTTGAAAATTAGTAAGCTTATCAGCAAATGTGTTTCTCACTAACTGGTATTTGTGAACTTTCAAGGCCTTCCTCCATCTTGTTTCTTCTACCAAAATTTTGGTCATTTCTTTGTGCAACAGTTTTCTGATAAGTGACACTTGAATGTTTTCTAAGGAGCATAGATTTTTTGGTGAAAAGCATGGGCAAAATAGGCAATAATGAAGTTTATGATGTCCCTAGTTAGTGCAAATATTTAGGCACTTAGCTGCTAATGTAAAGGCTGAAGGCTGGAGTTCAACCTGAAGAAGAAAGGTTTGACAATCTACTTCTGAAAAATCAGCTCCAAAAATCCTTTGGGGTAGAGTTAAAGTACTCTGACTTCCACGTGCCAAGTTACAGTTGACTCGGTGGTAAATGGATAACAAGATCTTGGCATGTACTCTTGGACAGGGTATAAATTTCTTTTTTATCACCCTCTTTTCTTTCTAGAACGTCAGTGATGCAAATCCATACATCTCTAGGAGCATTGGTGGCATAATGCATTACATGTAGAGCTGTTAAACAAGAGGTCAGTTGTTCAAATGTACAAGGTACTCTAAGGGAAAAGGATGGGATGCCTCGGACATCCTACTAAAGGACAACTATGCCTCTGACTTGACTTGATTGTAGTGAGTTTTGTGATTGGTTGTCAAAGAAGAGTGGATTGAAATCCTGGCTCTCCTTCTGTTTGTTGTTGTTGTGTACTATTGAGTTGGAACTGACCCATAAGGGACTCTCCAGTGGGTTTTTAGAGACAGTCTAATTGCATGGGTGGAGATTGCGCAGCTTTCTCCCACAGAGCAGCTGGTGGATTTGAACCACATGCCTTTGGGATTGCAGCACAGTTCCTTACCACTAGGCCACTAGAGCTCCCTTTTTTCTGTTTAGGTGTGTGATTTTCATTTTATACAGAATAGATAATTTCCCTAAGCCATAGAGGGCTCTGGTGGCCTAGTGGGTAAAGAGTTGGGCTGCCAAACCAAAGGCAGAAAATCTAAACTACCAGCTCCCTCATGGAGAAAGATAAGCAATCTCCTCCCATATAATTTAGAGCCTCTGAAAATCTGCTGGATGTTCCTCAATGAGTCCATTCTGACATAGTAGCAATGAGTTTGAGTTTCTGCTAAGCCTTAGTTTTCTTCTAAGTGAAAATCTCTTGAGGGAGGGGTAGAGAACAATGTGAAAATTAATTGAGGTAAAGCATGAGATAACACCATACATGGCACATAGTTGTTACTGTTGTGTTCAGTTGAATTAGTATTGACTTACAGCTGACATTCCAGCAGGTTTTCAGAGGTTGGTTTTTCATTTGTTGGTTGGTTTTTATTGAAAGTTTTTCAGAGACTTTGGATTTCCAGTCATTCATTGCTGCACAATTTCCTCTCTGCCCATCCCTCCCAAGTTTGCTTTTCTCTTTGAAAAGTAAAAAAAAAAAAACACAAAAAACAAAAAACAAACCCAAAAAACACCAAAGAAAACCTTTCATTATTATACAATCCCCACCCCCCAGTTGACTCCACTATGCAGCTTTCATTCTGGACTCTTGTCATGATAATAACACCTACTCATATATTCCTCCTAAACAGTTCTCTACCTCATCTGTTTCAATGCAGTATATATTATTTATCCTTTCTTAGTTTCCCTCCAACTCCGATATCAGACCTGTTTTACAACAGTGGCACTATGCAGTATTTGTCCTTTTGTGGCAGATATTTCACTCTGCATAATGTCCTATAGGGTCACTCATTTTGTATAATATTTCATGAGTTCCTTGTTTTTTAACGAAGCATACTATTCCATTGTGTGAATATACCACAGCTTCTCTATTCATTCATTTGTTGATAGGCATTGGGCTGTTTCCAGCTCCATAAACAGGGGTGTGCTTATATCTGCTTGGGTGGCAGTTATGGTTTCTTTAGGGTATATTCCCAATAGTGGAATTGCTGGGTCAAGATGTATTTCTATTTCCACTTTTTGAGAAAGTGCCATACAGCCTTCCATAGTGGTTGCACCATTTTACACTCCCACCAACAGTGAATAACGGTTCCAGTTTCTCCACAACCTTGCCAGTATTTGTTGTTTGCTGTTCTGGTGAATTTTGTTATTCTTAGTGGGGTGAGATGGTATCTTATAGTTGTTTTGGTTTGCCATCTCCCTTAGAGCTAGGGATTTTGAACATTTCTTCATGTGACATATCCTGTGCCCATTTTTCAATTAGGTTGTTTACCTTTATCTTGTTGTGGTGCTCAAGTATTTTATAAATTCTAAAAATAAGTCCCTTATCAGACATGTCATTACCAAATAATTTTTCCCCAGTCTTTGGCTTTCCTTTTTACCCTGTTGGAGAAGTTTTTGGATGTGCAAAGGAATTTGGTTCTTAAAAGGTCCCATTCACCTATTTTATCCTCTCCTGGTCGTGGGTTTTTCAGGGTGCTTGGAAGACTGTTTATATTATAGATTAGGACTACTACAGTTCTTCCAAGCTTTTCTGTAATGAATTTTATAATCCTTTGATTTATTCCTAGGTCCTTGATCTACTTTGAATTGGTTTTTGTATATGGAGTGAGGTGTGGATCTTACTTGAGTTTTCTACAGTTTTCCAATTTTGCTAACACCATTTGATAAAAAAGGCTGTCGTTTCCCCACTTAACTGATTTCATCTCCTTGTCAAAAATCAGTTGACCACTGGTAGATGGGCTGATTTTTAGGTTCTCAATTCTATTCCATTGATATATGTGTCTGTCATCGTGCCAGTACCATGCTGTCTTGACCACATCCACAGTGTAGTATGATTTGAAATCAGGGAGTAAGATGCCTCCTACTTTGTTTCTCTTTTTAAGGAGTGCTTTCCTTTTTCAGGGCCTCTTTCCATTCCAAATGAAATTGGAATATGCGTTTTTGGTCTTTTTAAAGAATGGAATTGATATTTGTACTGAGATTGCATTGAACATGTAAAATGCCTTTGGTAGTGTTGTCATTTTCACAATATTGAGTCTTCCTAGACATAAGCAAGGGATATTCTTCCATTTCTCCAGGTCACTTTTTGTTTCTTATAGTAATATTTTGTAATTTTCATTGAATAGATCCTTTGTGCTTCTGGTTAGATTTAATCAGCATTTAGTCTTGTGATTAGCTATTGTGAAGATTACTGCTTTTCTGAGCTCCTGCTCTGTATTCTCTTTGTCACTATAGCGAAATCCAATTGATTTTTGTATGTTGATCTTCTATCCTGCCACTTTGCTGAATTGGTCAACTATGCCCAGTAATTTTCTTGCTGAGTCTTTAGGATTTTCTAAATATACTATCATATCATCTGCATATAGATATAATTTTACATCCTCTTTGCATACATCTTACTTCCTTCTTTTGTCTTATGCTATGGCTAAGACTTCCAATACAATATTGAATAGGAGAGGTGAGAGTGGGCATCGTTGCCTAGTTCCTGTTCTTAAAGGGAATGCCTTTAATCTCTCTCCATTTAGAACAATATTGACTCTTGGGTTTGCATATAAATTCTTTACATTGAAGAAATTCCCTTCTAATCTTATTTTGTTGAGCATTTTAATCAGGAAAGGGTGTTGGATATTGTCAAAGGCCTTTTCTGCATCAATTGATAGTATCATATGGTTTTTGTTCTTTATTTTGTTTATGTGATTAAAGACATTGATTGTTTTTCTTATGTTGAACCATCCTTGCATACCTGTTATGAATCCCACTTGGTCATGTTATATATACATTGTTGGATTCTATTGGTCAGGATTTTATTCAGGATTTTTTTTTTATTCAGGATTTTTGCATATATATTCATGAGAGATATTGGCCTATCGTTTTCCATTTTGGTAGTGTCTTTACATTGCTTTGGTAACAAGGATATGTTTGCTTCTTAGAATAAGTCTGGGATAATTTAATCTTTTTCTATTTTCTGAAATAGTTTATGTAGAATTAGTGACAGTTCTTCTCTGAATGTTTGACAAAATTCACTTGTAAAACCATCTGGTCCAGGTTTTGGTTTGGGGGGTTTTTATTTTTGGTGTTTTGTTGTTTGTTTTTTTTTTGTTTGTTTGTTTCTTTGTTTTTTTGCTGGAAGTTGTCTTATTATCTTTTCAATTTCTTCTTTTATAATGGGTCTGTTCAGGTGTTCAATTTTGGTTTGTGTCAGTTTAGGTAGGTTGTGAATTTCTAAGTATTTGTCCATTTCCTCTAGGTTTTCATATTTATTTGAGTATAGCCAGTAAATTAAAAGATGTATTGTGATGGGAAAGTCTGCAGTTAGAGACCTCTCTAAAGTACTGAAGTGCAACAATGTAAGTCTGCAGACTAAGGTGTGCCTGATCTAGGTCATGGTCTTTGCAATCACTTGCTATGCATCAGAGAGCTGGACAATGACTAGGGATGATAGAAGGAGAATTGATGCCTATGACCTGTTGTGCTGGAGAAGATATTAAATATACCATGTTGTTGTTATGTTGTTATGTACCATCGAGTCGTTTGTGACTCATAGCGACGTACAACAGCCCTAAACCCTGCTCTATCCTGTGCCAATCTCATTGCCTCTGACACACCCATCCCAATTACCCCAGTCACTAAATCAATCCACCTCATAGAGGGTCTTCCTCTCCTACGCTCTCCCTCCACTCTGCCCAGCATGATGTCCCTCTAAGAAAACGAACAGGTTTGTCCTGGAGCGGGTAAATCCAGGCTGCTCCTTGGAGGCAAGGATTCTGAATCTTAGTCTGATATACTTTGGACAAGTTTCAAGGAGGGACCAGTTCTTGGTGAGGGACATCATGCTTGGGAGGGTGGAGGGACAACTCAGAAGAGGAAGACCCTTGATGAGATGGATTGATTCAGTGACTGGGGTAATGGGGGTAGATGTGTCAGAGATAATGAGATTGGCACAGGATAGGGCAGAGTTTAGGTCTGTTATACATAGGGTCGCTATGAGTCACAGGCGACTCGATGGCACATACAAACAACAACATGGTTTTTCATACTAGTCCAATGTTAGCCTTTTTATTTTAGTTGGTTCTGTTGTCATGTTGCCTGTTTCATCTCTTATTTGGATTATTAGTGTCTTTTCCTTCTTTTCCTTTGTTAGTTTTGCTAGTGGTTTGTCAATTTAATTGACCTTTTCAAAGAACAAACTCCTAGTTTTATTGATGGTTTCAATTGTTTTTCTGTTTTCTATTTCATTTATTTCTACTCTAACTTTTATAATTTCAGTTTTTTAGAGGGTGTCAGGATTTCTTGCTGTTCTTTTTCAATTTTTTTGAGATGTTGGGTTAGAGTTAACGGTTATCTTTTTTTCCTGTCTTTTGATGTATTTGCTTATTGCTATATATTGACCTATGATTAAATGCTTTGGCTGTTTCCCAGAGGTTTTGGTAAGTAGTATTTTCATTGTCATTTATTTCAAGAAACTTTTTAATTTCATTTTTTATTTCTTTTAGTACACACTCATGTTCAAGCAAGGTGTTGTTCTGTTTCCAAAGGTATGTTTTTTTTCCTCCTTTATCCTTCTGTTATTAATTTCTTGTTTTGTAGCATTGTGGTCTAAGAAGATGCTTTGTATTATTTCTATGTTTTTTAATTTATTGATGCTTGCCTTGTGACCTAGAATGTGATCTATTCTGGAGAACATTCCATACATTTTGGAGAAGAAGCTGTAAATTACATGAAAAGAAATGCTTCTTTCTCCCTCAGAGCAACTTGTGCATTTGAATCAAGTGTCCTTGGGTTGACAGCCTACTTCTTTCTCCATTAGGCCACCAGAGATCCAGTTTGAGGCATACAGTTAGTACTCAGTAGTTCTCTCTCCTCTAAGTAAGCTCAGGGAGTGATATTTCAAAATATTAAACTGATCTCTCCTCTTCCTCCCTTTAAACTTTTTTCCTTGGCAAATCTTATTCTCCAGAAGTCCTTTGGCCTTTACAGGTGATTGCCACATACAAAGAGAATGAAAACTAAGAGGTTATCATTTCGTTCTGTGTCAAAAGACAAGCTTTTGAGGGGGAAAGACTCTTCCACATGTTAAAATTTCATTTTCTTTACTAAGAGTTAAGCCTGGTGGTTTGGACTGTAGTGATTTGCTTTTAAGTCCTTGTCAAAAAAGGAAGGAAGATAATAATATGAAAAATGTTCCCCTGACCAGAAGGAGAAATTAAAAAGCCCTTCTAGCATCAGAGAGAGGTCTGAGCCCTCATGGCTACAGACTAGAGAAGAATGCACCAACTTCTATATGAGGTAAAAGTAAATTTAGGGCATCTCACTGGACAAATGTGCAGAGACAGAGATTAGAACAGTGATAGCATGTCAGAGGTCTAGAGTGGGCAAGGAACTTCAGATAGAGTAACCCTGACTGGCAGGAAAAGATTCTGAAGCAAGGTTTGAGAAAACAGAAATCTACATTTACTTTTGTCCATATGAATATACTGTTTCAAAAGTGTAGTGAGTTACATGTTGGACTGCTAACTGGAAGGTCAGTGGTTTGTGTCTGCCAGCCAGTCCATGAGAGAAAGATGAGGTTACTGATCATCACAAAGATTTATAGCTTTGGAAACTCAGTAAAATCAACTAGATATCAATGAACTAAAGGAGACCTAGTCTCAGAGTAAAAGCTTACTTTAGTTTGATATTTTATATATAGAACACATCACAGAATTGTGGTGAATAGAGAAAACAGCTTTTGAATAAAAATTCTTGAAACACCACAGAATAAATGTGGTAGTCTGCCACAATAGCATATTATAGGGTTTTCCTCACATAAAAATGGGTCATTCAAGGGCATCCACCAAACAAAAAGAAAACACATACACCTGAAAACACCACACCAGCCACTTAGCCATACGAGTAACTCTAAACAAAGTTTGTGAGCTCTAATCTGATGTACCTCACTACTTACTCAAAGAACTCCCTGTTTGGAGCTGAAGTAATCAGACTAAAAATATATCTACAAATCAACACCTCTCTGTTGTTTCTAGCTACAAGGAGAGTCTCCAAATATATGTCTCAGAGCCCACAGGTCTTCAGAACACTATAATTCACACCAGCATTGTGCAAAGCAGAATAGATTTGTAGCAGAGTTACCAGTAATGTCAACAAACTCAAGGTGTTAGCATGTGAAATGAGGTTGTTATTTTGATGACTGGTGATGCTATCAGCTGTTCCTCCTTACAATCACTGGGTCCTTTGAGATCATAGACACTAAAATTGCCAGCCAGTAATTTGGAGATAAAATTTACAGCAGCCATTCAAAATAAATTAGTTCATTTCAACTCCCAGCATGAGGCAACAAAAAGAATGTCAACTTCTCAAACTGGTTTGCTCCACATCTTTGTGGCTCAAGCTCGGTACAATCTGGACAGATGGTTCTTTCAGACATTGCTCAACCAGGAGACAATTTCTACTGCTGTCAGGATGGAAATCCCAAAAAGCACGTGTTTTAGTATCCATTAGCTGTCTTTATAGTGTATGACAGTAATCCCCAAAGCTTTAATGTTCTATTATTTTTTAATTCTATCATCCAACTCCCTCAGGCTCATGAAGAGTTACTTTAATATCTTAGTTCAACACTCTAAGTCTCCTTCTACGATACAATAAATCTCATGTCCTGTTCTAGTAATTCTACACATGTTTGGATGTTTTACATTTCTGGTAGATGTTCACTGAATAAGATAGGAATTGGATTCAACTATACGTAACAGAAAAGCAATTGTCATGGCTTAACTAAATGGGACTGAGTCTGGTGATGCAATGGTTACTTATAACAGAAAGACTGATGGTTCAAATCAACCAGTACCTTTGTGGTAGAAAAGACTTGATGATCTGCTTCTTCAAAGATTACAGATTAGGCAACTTTAAAAAGTTGTTTATGCTGATTTATAGGGCTGCCATAGGTTAGAATCAATGAGCTTGGCACCTAACAACAACCAAGTGTGCATAAAGATCTTTTTCCCACAAATTCCAAGGACTCTGTAATATCCCAGGCCTCTTCAGTATTTCTTTCCACTATTCTTAACTCACAGCATTTGCATCATACTCACTGACTCATAATCACAAGTTGACTGCTCCTTCTCCAGGCTCTTGTCCTTGCTCTCAGCAAAAAAAAAAAAAAAAAGCAACCAAAGACTAAGGAGGGGCAGCGTCTAAAGCAGGAGAGCAAGACTTTCCCAGAAATCACAGGCAGACTTTAATTACGTCTCAGGGATCTGAAATTAGTACCAGTGCCTTCCCTGAAGCAAAGATTTTGGCATAACACATTCCAATCTGAAACAAAAGAAGGACATGGTTGATTTCCACCCTCCATCCCAGACTATTGCTCTGGCTTCTTCACTAGTCACATCTTAACATCTCCAAGCTTCTGGGCAGGAGAAATTTAAGACACAAAACCAGATATGAATGCCTTGCTTCTTCATGATGGGTTGGGATACGGTGGTGGGATGGAGTGGGGAGCAGCTTCCTGGGTATCTTTCTCCTGATCCTCCAGCCTGGTTCCATCTTTCTGAAGCCACTTTTCTTCTTAGCCATTCAATCTTTCTGGTAACTTGTTTGTAAGGCTGTTTTATATATTGGGGATATACAAGAAACCAAGACCAACAAGAAGCCTGTTTTCATGGACCTTATACTATAATGGTGGTGGTGGTGGTGGTGGAAGAATGGATTTTAGTCTCAACTTTTCTCCTTAACAGGAATATTTTGTGCAAGGCACAACCTGCACCACTATGCAAGGAACTGAATTATAATCTTCTTTGTGTTCCTTGTTCCCACCAAGCTTGTTTTTGTTTTGCTTGGTTTTACTCCTTTCAACTCAAAGCTCTCCCTCTTGTTTCTTCTCCTTATTCTCTTCCATGATAGGTCCTTCAAACTATTGCCCAAAGTGTTCTTCCTTCTTAAAACTGCCATTTACTATATCGACTTTGTTCTCACCTGATCCTCCCTCAATACTTGTAATATGTCAAAGAGCTCTTGCATCTGACTCTTTACTTACACCTATTCTAATTGTTCATTCTACACCTACTCTGAAAGTCCACTTACACCCTACTTGGTATAGGGGTGTAAGGGTTGGGTCTTCTACCTCCTTGAGTACTTCCTACTTTTTATACTGTGGTGCTTGTAAGCCCAAAATACGACATTTGTAAATGGATCCACAGCCAGTTTAGAATACAAAATTTTTTCTTCAGCACACTCTGTTTTCTAGGCAATTTACATTTGAGACTACAAAGCGGTGGGTGTGGAGAGGGTTCCAAACTTCTCTGGGTGGTGACGCAATCAGGAGGCCATCTGTGTCTTCTCCATCTGCTGAGGCTTCTTCGCCTGAGTGAATGCAACACACCAACACAAGAATGGCCTTTATAATCAACATTCCCTGACCAACCCCAATCCTGTGATAGTCTGTTGAGTCTGAGTCTCCAGAACAGTATGATGTAAAGAGATTATTAGTGTTTGGTGCCACTGAGCCAGCTATAACGTATAGAAACTCTGTGTAACATAACAAAACACACCCCATTCATGGACTATCTTCATAATCCTTGCCATGTTCAAGCCATTGTTGCAGCCAGTGTGTTAATTCATCTTCTTAGGATTTTTTGTTTTTTATTTTATTTTATTAATTTTTCTTTTTTAACTGATCATTTACTTTATTAAATATAATGTCCTTCTCCAGATTGGTCCCTCTTGATTATGTTCAAGACAGTATCCCTCTTCATTATGTCCAAAGTTGGTACTTCTTTGTCATGTTCAAATTTCCTGAGAAAAAGTTTCCCAACTTTGCTCACAGAGATCTTTCTGGATGTACTTCTTCCAAGACAGATTTTTTTTTTCTTTTTTCTTCTCAGTCCATGATACAATCAATGTTCCTAGTAAATACCATATTTTTTTTTATTCTGTAAGCCAATTCATTTTGGTTCCTCAGCTTATGTTAGATCATTTTAATGTGTTTTCTTATTTGAACACAGCAGGTGACATTAAATAGACTTTTTTTATTTTCACTTAATCATTCTCTTTCTGACATAAGCATGGTTAAAGTTAAATCAGTAGTTACTCTTCTGGGTTTATCATGTCTGGACTAGCCTGTGGTTTTTTGTTTATTTGATTTTTTTTTTTTTAATTTAAGTTGGTTTGCTTTCAAAGTTTGTATACATTGTGTTTCATACAATTCATGATGTTTTATAAAATTAACCACCATTGAACTATGCCCACCTTTACCCTGTCTTTCCAGATGCCTGCCAAATCTTTCCCATTTCCTTTGCCCCTCTCCTCCACCCACCAAACTGTGCAGCCTTATGATTTACCCCTGTCCATCCTCACTTCTCTGCTCACATCCCTCCCCCCTTGGATCTTCGTACACATTTTACTGGTTACTCTTCTATTTTTTACAATAAAGGGCTTATGCAATATTTGTCCTTATGAGACTGAGTTAGTTCACTCAGCATAATGTTCTCTAGTCTCTCCCGAGTTATGTAGTTATTTTAGAAATTGTTGCTCCTGAGTGCTATATAGTATTCCATCATATGAACATACCACAATTTCTCAATCGATTAAATTGTGGTTGGACATTTGGGCTGTTTCCATGTTCTTGCAATTGAGAATAATGCTGCTATGAACATTGGTGTACAAATCTCCTCAGTCTGTGTCTCAGTTCTAATTTCCTTGGGATATATTCCTAGCAGTAGAATAGATGGGTCATATGGAATTTCTATACTCACCTTTTTGAGGAAACACCAAATTGCCTTTCAGAAGGACTGTATCATTTTGCAATCCCATCAACAGTATGGGAATTTCTATCCCTTCACATTCTCTCCAGCATTTATTGCTTGCTGTCCTGTTAAACTCTGCTATTGTTAGTAGGGTGAGGTTTATACCATATTTTAAATGTATTACTACTTCTTCACAGCTTTAGTCTGCTTTGCTCCACAATCAACACTCTTGGCACCAGCAGCCAGGAAATCAAAAACATATTGTGATGGGAAAGTCTGCTGTTAGGGACCTCTCCAAAGTACTGAAGAGCAACGGTGTCTCTATGGAGACTAATGTGCATCTGATACAGGCCATGGTCTTTGCAATCACATGTTATTCATCAGAGAGTTGGACAATGATTAGGGAGGATAGAAGGAGAATTGATGCCTTTGAGCTTTGGTGTTGGAGAAGAGTATTGAGGGTATCATGGACGGCCAAGAAAACAAACAGATTCATCTTGGAGAGGGTTAAACCAGGCTGCTTCTTGGAAGCAAGGATTCTGAGGCTTCATCTGACATACTTTGGTCATGTTGTAAGGAGAGACCGGTCCTTGGAGGAGGACATCATGCTTGGGAGGGTGGAGGGCAGGCGCAGGAGGGGAAGGTCCTCTAGGAGATGGATTAATTTGGTGACTGGGGTAATTGGGATAAGTGTGTCAGGGACAATGAGATTGGCACAGGACAGAACAGATTTTTAGGGCTGTGGTACATAGGGTCGCTATGAGTCGCAAGCAACTCGAGGGCACATAACAACAACAACTTCTTCATTCTTCCTTATTCATTGTGCAGCTTTGAAATGCAAATGAGATGATTGACAATACATCATGTAAATCAACCATGTACTGATTTACAAGGTGATAACTGATTTTTAACACTTTAGAGGTATTTTGTGGCAGGTATTTCTGATGAAATATGTTGCTTGATTTCTTTAATACTCCTTCTATGGATGTTGCTTGTGGTTTCAAGTAAAATTAAATGTTTGATAACTTCAATATTTCTTCATTTATGATGATGTGACTCTTGGTCCAGTTGTGAGATTTTTTTGGGTTTTTTGTTGTTGTTGTTTATTTTGTTGAGGTATAATTTATAATCTATATGGTTCAAAATCAAGAAGGGGGTTCGTCAGGGATGTATTCGGTCTCCATATCTTTTCAATCTGTATGCAGAACAGATCATCCAAAACGCTGGGCTATACGAGGAAGAATGTGACATCAGGATCCGTGGAAGAGCCATCAACAACTTGCGTTATGCAGATGACACAACCCTGCTTGCTGAAACTGAGGAGGACCTGAAGTGCTTGCTGCAGAATGTCAAGGACTGCAGCCTCTTTATATGGATTGAAGCTCAACAGCAAGAAAACAGAGATCTCACCACTAGACCAACTGGCAGCATCAGTATGGATGATGAAGAGATTGAGATAGTTAACAGTTTTAGTTTACTTGGTTCCACAATCAACACTCTTGGTAACAGTAGCCATGAAATCAAGAGAAGAATTGCACTGGGAAAGTTCAGCTGTGAGGGACCTCTCATGAGTACTAAAGAGCAATGACATCAGAGTGGAGACTAAGGTGCACCTGATCCGGGCTATAGTCTTCACAATTATGTGCTATGCGCCAGAGAGTTGGACAGTGAATAGGGATGATAGAAAAAGAATTGATGCCTTTGAGCTGTGGTGCTGGAAAAGAGTATTGAATATACCATGGACTGCTAGGAGAACAAACAGGTTTGTCCTGGAGAAGGTGAAACCAGAATGCTGCTTGGAGTAAACGATTCTGAAGCTTCGTCTGACATACTTTGGGCATGTTGCAAGGAGGGACTGGTCCTTGGAGAGGGACATCATGTTTGGCAAAGTGGAGGGGCAGTGAAGGAAGAAGACCGTCAATGAGATCCATCAATTCTGTGACTGGAGTGGTGAGAATAAGTGCATTTGAGATGGCTAGGTTGGCAAAGGATAGAACAGCGTTCAGAGTTCTTGTACATAGGGTTGCTATGAGTTGCAAGCGACTCGATGGCACATAACAACAACAATATAATCTATAATGAAGGCTTTATAATTTGATCGTCAATGAGTTCCTCAAGTCCCCCTTTCTTTTGGAAAGCAAGCAAATACCACCTGCATATCATAGGTTACTACTGACACTTTTTCCTATCATAATGTCAAAATCTTGTTTATGTTGTCCAGCTTCTTGGATTCTTTTTACAACATACAATTTAAGTAAGGGTTTTTTAAAGGTTAGAATCATGTTTTATAACTTTCCTTTATTACAAACCATGTAATAGCCTTTATTCCACTTAAATTGCTCTATATGTACAGTTTCCACACAAGCACAATTAAGTACATGCTCAAGTTCCCATTCTTTTGAATGTGATTCACAATCTGATATGATACATGCAGTGGAACGCCTTTGCATAATCAATAAAACAGAGGCAAAAATCATTTTAGAATTTTCAGTTTTCAGCCAGAATTGATTTAAGGTCAACCTGATTTAAGGTCCCACGTTTCATATCTTATTCTGAATCTGGCAGCTCTCTGTCAATACTACAATTTCTTTTATTATCCTCAGGAATGTTTTATTTGTCTGATATCAGTTATATTTCTAGATAATTTTTATTGGTTTGCATATAATCATCAATATACATTTTGTTTCATGCCTGTACTTTGTTTTATACAATCATTCATATACATTTTATTTTTTTCTAATCACTGTCTGTTGTTGTTGTTATGTGCCGTCAAGTCGTTTGCGACTCATAGCGACCCTATGTACAACATCCCTAAATTCTGCTCTGTCCTGTGTCAATCGCACTGTCTCTGACACTCCCATCCCAATTACCCCAGTCACTGAATCAATCCACCTCATAGAGGGCCTTCTTCTCCTGCGCTGTCCCTCCACCCTCCCAAGCATGATGTCCCTCTCTAAGGACCTGTCTCTCCTTACAACATGTCCAAAGTATGTTAGACGGAGCCTCAGAATCCTTGCCTCCAAGGAGCCACCCGATTTAACCCTTTCCAGGATGAATCTGTTTGTTTTCCTAGCAGTCCATGGTATTCTCAATACTCTTCTCTGTCTAGAGACCAAAAAACAATACATGGGACACAAGACTATGAGGATCTCTCTGAAAAGACCAGAATGAGTGAGAGTAGCACAGTCCCACATCACCCCAGAGCAGAAAGCAGATAAGGAGCCTGTAGCCCAGCCCCATGGTGTCTCTAGAGCCATAGCAGCAGCAAGAAGTCAATTTATTTTTTGTTGACTCACAGTTGTGGTACCAAGAATGGGGTTTATTAGGCAAGTAAGTTGGAGAGTGAGGGAGGCAGAGAATATCTCACAATACAAGTCCAGGTTTATTCCAGCAGTCTCCAAGGCAAAAATTCTCAATTAGCCCAGGCTCTGGTTTCAGTTCAGCAACACAAATTCAATAAGCCTCTGGTTTCTTCAATCATCCAGCAAGGTTTGCCTCAGAACCCTTATACATCAGCTTCTTAATTATCTGGCAAGTACAGCATAGTCTAACTATGGCCCTTACCTCAGGACTCCTCTGATTACATCTTGCCACAGTTTCTCCATATTAATGCTACAGTTTCTCCACAACAATTCCATGGTCTCTCCACAACAACACTATGGACACTTCATCACTATCAACAGGATCTTGACACCAGAGTCTCAGCCTCTACAGAGTCTTGCTTCAGTCTCTTTTAAGTCTTAGTGCTCAGAGTGGAAAACTCTCTCTCTCTCTCTCTTATCTAGTCCCACAGCTGTGGATGATTTGCAAGACCATGTGTCTCCAGTTAAGGTATCATGAAACCAGAGAGGGCTAAGGCAATGGCTTTAAAAAAGCCAACTTTAGGTTAACACCACAATTACCATTGATCTATGTCTATTATCTGGTCTTTTCAAGTCCCCATTGAACCTTTCCCTGCTCCTTCAACCCCTACACCAACCTTGGCTATCTCAATAATTTTTCCTCCTTCCCTTTTTTCTGTTCCCTCCTTTTTATTTTCTTCATCTTTTGAACATTTACACATATCCTTCTAGTTTCACAATAGATGCAGTATTTGTCTTTATGTGACCGAGTTATTTTGCTCAGCATAGTGCTCTCTAGACTCTTTCATATTATATAATTTTTTATTAAATAGTGTTCTTTAGTGCTACATAGTATTCAAATGTGTTGCTGTACTGCAGTTTCACAATCCATTCATTTGTTGATGGGCATTTGGGCTGATTTTCATTCTCTTGCTATTGTGGATACCACTGATTTGAACATGCTGTTGTTGTGTATCTTTGAGTTGGAATCAACCCAGAGCTGACCCACCAGAGGGTTTTTAGAGGCAATAAATCACACAAGAGGAGGTTGCTCACCCTTCTCCCACAGAGTAGATGAATTCAAACCACATGCCTTTGGGATTGCAGTGCAACTTCTTACATACCTCCAGTCTGATTTCCTGGAGATATAGCCTTAGTAGTGGAATAGCTAGTTCTTATACTGCTGCCAATCTGAAATACATGTAGTCTTTTGACCCATCCCTATATTCTTTTTTTCTTTTCTTTCTTTCTTGCAGTGTACCATTGAACCAAATTCAACTGGCACAGGAGAAGATTGCCCCCCCTTCTTCAGTGGAGCATCTTTTGGGTCCAAACCATGCACCTTCAGAATTACAGCACAGCCTTTTGCCACTAGGCCACCAGAGCTCCCTCATCTCTGTATTCTTGTAATGAATGTCAACTGGTCATAATGAATTGTGGTTTTTTTTGTTATAATGTTGGATTCGATTAGCTAGGATTTTGTTAAGGATATTTGCATATATGCTCATGAACGATACTGGTGTATAGTTTATTTTGGTGATTGCTTGGTTTTAGTACTAGGATTATGCTTGCTTCATAGAATTACTCTGGGTGTATTCCTTCTTTTTCTATTTTTAAAAAAAATCATTTCAGTAAGCTTTCAGAGTTCATGGCCAAAGACTCTGAATGCTGTTTGGAAGCAGGAATTGTCATACTTGCCTTCTCTCTCTGTAGACAACAATAAAGGCTTTTGGTGCCACCACCATCATCATCATCATTTAAGGATTGTTGATAACTCATCTCTAAATGCTTGGTAAAATTCAGTTGTGAAGCCACAAGGACCAGGACATTTTTTTGGAGGGTAGTCTTTTTATGACTTGCTCAATTTCTTCTCTTGTGATGGACCTGTTTAAGTGTTGTACTTCTGTGTCAATTTAAGTAAGATTTAGGATTTTAGGTATTTATTTCTTTTCTCTGGTTTTCGGATTTATCAGAATATAATTTTGCATAATATTCATATATTCTCAATTTAATTTTAGGTGGTTCTATTGTGATATAATCTCTTTTATTTCAAGTTATTTTTGCCTTTTCTTTCTTTTTTAATGGTTGCCAATGCTTTATCTATGTCTAATTTATTAACCTTTAAAAAGAACTAGATCCTGGTTTTATTGATGATTTCAATAATTTTTCTGTTTTCTCTGCCCTTTGATCTCAGCCCTTATCCTTTAGTTTCCTTTTTTTCTAAAGACTATGGAATTAGCTGGTTGTTCTTTTTCTTTTTTTTTTAATTTGCTGGGATCTTGAGTTAAATAGTTTACTCTGTTCTTTTCTTCTTTTTAAAATTTGTTTGCTCATTGTTATGAACTGATTCATTAGAACTGCCTGAGCTATATCCCAGAGGTCTTATTTTCATTAATTCCTTAAGTTCCTGCTTTTCTGCAAATCACCTAATATCTTCTTTATATGTAATGGACAACTTTGCTGGGTATAGGATCCTTGACTGACAGTTGTACTCTTTGAGCCTTCTGTATCTATATCCTATCCCATTCATTGTCTTCTTTCTCCTCTGCTGAGAAGTCAGAGCTTAATCTTATTGATTCTCCTTTGTAGGTGACTGTTTTGCCTCACACTGCTTTTAGTAATCTATCCATCTCTCTTCTCTCTCTCTCTCTCTCTCTCTCTCTCTTTCTCTCTCTTTGTGTGTGTCTTTCCTTCACTCGTTTACATTGTTTGTTGTTTTGGATATTTCCCCTTTCCTACCACCCATCAAATTATTGTACCAACCCTATGAATTCCACCTTTTCTGGCTATCAGCCCATTTCCCTCCTTTCCCTCCTTGGCTATCCATATACATCTTAACATTTACCCTTCTGTTTTTATAATAATGGTCTTATATTGTATTTGTTTTTATGTACCTGCTTTGGTTTCAGATACTTTGATAATGGTATGTCTTGATGTTTTTATTTTGACATTGAGTGTATTTGACATTTTTTGAGTTCGGATGTATATTTCCTTCCTTGTTTTTCATGATACCTGGAAAATTTCTTCTAGTCAGATGATCATATGATACATTACTCTGGAAATGAAAAGGTGAGAAAAAAATGGGGTTGCTTTCGTAGTTGAAAAAGTAATTTCTAGATCTATCTTGAAGTACAACATTGTGAGTGACAGGATTATATCCATACACTTACAAGGAAGTCCAGTGAATACCACTATCATTCAGATAAATGCACCAACAACCAGAGCCAAAGAAGAAATAGATGATTTTTACCAACTTTTACAGTCGGAGGTAGATCGAACATACAATCAAGATCCATTGATAAAAATATGTGACTAGAAACCAAAAGTTGGAAACAGAGAAGAAACAGTAGTTGGAAAACATGGGCTTGGTGACAGAAATGAAGCTGGAGAGAGAATGATTGAATTTTGGACAATCAATGACTTATTCATTGCCAATATGTTTCATAAGAAATATAAACACAGGTTATACATATGGATTTCACCTGATAGTACCCATAGGAATCAGATCGATTACATCTGTGGAAAAAACCGCTGGAGAAGCTCAGTATCAGTTGTGAAAACTAGGTCAGGAGCTGATTGTGGAACAGACCACCAACTACTCATATGCAAGTTCAAGCTGAAGCTGAGGAAAATTAAACCAAATCCCCAGGAGCCAAAATATTAC
>NW_006400021.1:141872-163943 GCF_000299155.1 Elephantulus edwardii | reverse complement strand
AGGGTCAAGGACTGCAGGCTTCAGTATGGACTTAGGCTCAATGTCAAGAAGACAAAAATTCTCACCACTGGGCCAATTGGTAGCATCAGGATGAATGGTGAAGAGATTGAGATTGTTCACAGCTTCAGTTTGCTCTGCTTCATGGTCAACACTCTTGGCACCAGCAGCCAGGAAATCAAAAAACGTATTGCGGTGGAAGAGTCTGCTGTTATAGGGACCTCTCTAAAGTACTCAGGAGCAACGGTGTCTCTCTGGAGACTAAGGTACCTCTGATACAGGCTGTGGTCTTTGCAAGTTGGACAATGACTAGGGAGGATAGAAGGAGAATTGATGTCTTTGAGCTGTGGTGCTGGAGAAGAGTATTGAATGAACCATGGACTGCCAAGAAAACAAACAGATTCATCCTAGAGAGGGTTAAACCAGGCTACTCCTTGGAGGCAAGGACTGTGGGTCTTCGTCTGACATACTTTGGACATGTTGTAAGGAGGGACAGGTCCTTAGAGAGGGACATCATGCTTGGGAGAGTGAGGGACAACACAGGAGGGGAAGACCCTCTATGGGGTGGATTGATTAGGTGACTGGGGTAATCGGGATGGGAGTGTCAGAGACAGTGCGATTGGCACAGGATAGAACAGGGTTTAGGGCTGTTGTACATAGGGTCGCTATGAGTCGCAAACGACTCGATGGCACAGAAGAACAACAACTTCTTCTGCAATATTCTCTTTGCCTTTTTTTTTTACTCCCCTCCTGCTCTGGAATTTAAATCACAATCATGTTGCTTAGTTTTATGTGATCCCACATGATTCTCACATTTTCTTCCTGTTCCTTCTCATCGTTTTGTTGTTTGTTTTTCCTTCTAGGATTTTCTTGTTGAGGTTCTTGTCTTCTAGCTCATTGATTCTCTGTTTCAGCTCTTCTAATCTCGTCTTCTCCCCCCCCCCTTTTTTTTGTTTCCGGTGCCTCTAGCATTTTTATAATCTCTGTCATTTCAATCTTGATATTCTTAATTGTTTCCACGCTTTTCTGTTGTTTTGTACTGTGTTGGTTGAATATTCTATATCTTGTGAGGTTTTTTTTTTGGTGTGGGCTTTTTTTTAAAATTTTTTTTATGTTTTTACTTAAGATTTAAAGTCTTTCTTCCAACATTTGTAATTTCTGGAAGCTCCACATTCTTGATCTGGCCTACTTTTTTAAAAAATTATTTTTTAGAGGTTAGCAGATACTGTTTTATTCTGGTAATCTATGAAAGTTAGTGGTAAATTTACCAGACAGTGGCTGAAAATTGCATAAGAACAATTTTTAAAATAACTTCATATTTGCTGATATATATACCGAGAGAGAGAGAGAGAGATTGATTATAGGACAAACCCTAACACCTCTCTTTTTTATTTTTATTAATCATTTTTTTATTTCTAGTGGTTTATATATAAAGTTTGAATACATTTTTTTCCACACCTGATATTTCCCATTTCCTTTACCATCACCTCCACCAAATTGTGTTATCCTATGATTCATACACACACACACACACCCATCCTCACCTTTCTGCTTCTACCGCCCCTCCCCCCTTGGAGATCTTCATAATCATTTTACAGTAATGGTTTTATACAGTATTCGTTTTTACAGGACTGAGTTCATTCACTTAGCATAATGTTCTCCAGTCCTCCCAAGTTAGGTAGCCATTTACAAAATCATTGCTCCTGTGTGCTTTATAGTATTCCATTCTGTGAATGTACCACAATTTCTCAATCCATTCAATTGTGGCTGGACATCTGGACTGTTTCCATGTTCTTGTGATACTGACTAATGCTGCTATGAACATTCGTGTATAAGTCTCCATTTGTGTCTCAGTTCTTATGTTCTCAGGGTATATTCCAAACAGTGAAATAGCTGGGTTATATGGAATTTCTATGTTCAATTTTCTGAGGAAATGCTAAACTGCCTTACAGAATGGTTGTACCATTTTACAATCCCATCAACAATGCATAAGAGTTCCTATCTCACCACATCCTCTCCAACATTTATTACTTGCTGTTCTGTTAAACTTTACCACCACTACTGGAGTGTGATGGTATCTCATTGTGGTTTTGATTTGCATCTCTCTTATTGCAGTGATTTTGAGCATTTCTTCATGTGTCTGTTGGCCATTCAAATATCATCTTCTTTGAAAATTCTTTCCAAATTTTTTGCCCATTTTTGTAATTGAATTATCAGTCTTTTCCTTGTGGAGGCCCAGGAGTATTCTGCAAACTTTCATTATGAAACTCCTGTCTGAGATAGTATTGTCAAATATTTATTCCAAGTTGGTAGGTTTTCTTTTCACTCTACTGCGAAAAGTTTTTGATGTGTGCAGGGATTTAATCTTCAGAAGGTCTCATTCATCAATTTATCCTCTTCAGAGTGTGAATTTCAGACTGTATTGTATTTGCAGTCTCTTTCTACTGTACACTAGGCCTCCAACGTTGATTGCATTTATCTCTTCTAAGGGGAAGGTTTATTTGATTGTTCATAGTATTTGATCCTGCTTGCTGATTCCATGACATTATGTAAAGTGAATGGAGTTGGGCCCTTTTTCTCTCTTGAGCAGACAGTATCTATAAGGGTAACTGGAGGGTCCCAGGAATGCTACCTGGGACCCTTTTCTTCTCCAAGTCTCAGTGGTTTGCTCTTATTGTATACCTGTGTCTTCTTCTAAGGCTGGTGCATCCTACTTGAAGTCCTCTCTGGTCTGTGGCTGACAAGGAAGACTTGCCTTGTCTAAGTAGCTCACTGCTCCAGGTGGAGAGAGGATAACTCATCTAACTTGAATTTTTATCTGCTTGTGGAACAGGCAAAAAGACTCCTCCTGGTTGGGGAGCTCCCTGTTCCTGGTGAGGGAAGGCCCTTGAAAACTTCTGTATTCTGTTGGATTATCTTTCTTTAGAATGCACACAAATACAAATCTCTTCGCTTTGATTGAGCAGGTAGTTTTCTTCCAAATTTCTTATAAATATAAATGAGTGAGAACTTAGAGTATTATATAATTTTGTTGAAACACCTTTCTCAACTATTAACCTTGCTTTATGTAAATGCATTCAATGCACCTTAGATATATTCCTGCAATACTATTGGTTTGTGATGATATACTACCTC
Source organism: Elephantulus edwardii (assembly GCF_000299155.1). Taxonomy (NCBI): domain Eukaryota; kingdom Metazoa; phylum Chordata; class Mammalia; order Macroscelidea; family Macroscelididae; genus Elephantulus; species Elephantulus edwardii. The sequence goes on along the minus strand of NW_006400021.1, from coordinate 160,811 downwards.
ATGAAGTGGTTGAGCTCTGACCAATATTTTTGGTTCAATGTTTCTGTATATTTCATCTTCCATCACTCAATATCTTACCCACAGATTTTTTCCATATTACAACCTGAGGTTCAATTTTTTTTCTCTAGTTTAGTTCCTTTGGTTTGAGAAATGCCAAATTTGTTCTTCTTTGGTTTTCTAACTCCAGATCTTTGCACGTCATTGTTGTACGTTGTCTTCTCAAGTCACCTTTTAATGTCTTTTCTTCAGTTCTCTTAAATCATCATTTTTTCAATGTGTTAACTATATCCAAAAGCAAATTTTCAAATCTCCTTCAACATTCATCTTGATCCTTCCTTCTTTCCTTCCTCCCTCCCTCCCTCTCTTTCTCTCTCTCCTCTCTTTCTTTCTTTCTTTCCTTTTTAAAATACTGATTTATTTACAAAGTTTGAATATATTGTTTGTCACACAAGATCTTCCCAATTTCTTTCACACATCAAATTGTGCAACCCTATGAATAACAACCTCCTTCCCCACCCATCCATCACCCTCTGCTTCTACCCTCCCCATCCCTTGTATACTCATACTCATTCTACAAGAATGGTTTTATACAGTATTTATCATTATAGGGCTGAGTTAGTTCACTCAGTTACAAAGCTCTCCAATCCCTCCAAAGTTACATAGTAATTTACAAAATCAATGCTCCTGCATGCTGCACAGTATTTTATTGTGTGAATGTATCACAACTTCTCAATCCATTTGTTTGTAGTTGGACATCTGGGCTGTTTCCAAGTTCTTATGATGGTGAATAATGCTGCTATGAACATTGGTGTACAAGTCTCTGTTTGAGTCTTTCCTATTTTCTTGGGGTTTATTCCTAGTAATGGAATAGCAAAGTTATACGGAATTTCTATATTCAGCTTTTTTAAATTAATTTGTTTACAAAATTTGTATACATTGTATTTCACCCTATCCTTCATCCACATTGTTTCATACAATCATTCCATTAATTATGTTTTATAAAATTAATCATTATTGAACTAAGCCCACCCTATCTTTACAGACCCCTAACATATCTTTCCCCATTTCCTTTACCTATCCCTCCCTCCACCACCAAATTCTGTGGCAGTATGACTTTCCCTTTACCTATCCTTCCTCACCTCTCTTTTTCCACCCTCCCTTCATTAGGTCATCATATATGTTTAAATAGTAAGCTTTCTATTTCTACAATAGTGTTATGCAGTTTTTGTCCTTATGAGACAAGTTACTTCACTCAGCATAATGCTTTCCACTCCCTCCCAAGTTATGTAGTAATTTTTGAAATTGTTGTTCCTAAGTGCTGCATAGTATTCCATCATGCAAATGCATTGCAATTTCTCAATCCATTCTATTATGATTGGACCATTTGAGCTGTTTCCATGTTCTTACGATGGTGGATAATGCTACTATGAATATTGGTGTTCAAATCCATTTGTGTCTCAGTTCAAATTTTCTCTGGGTATATTCCTAGCAGTGAAATAGCTGGGTCATGTGGGATTGCTATGCTCAGCTTTTTGAGGAAGCACCAAACTGCCTTCTAGAGTGGTTGTATCATTATACATACATTCCCACCAACAACCACCCTAGAAGACAGTTTGCAACTGGAGTGTGATGGTTTTGATTGCTGATGGTTTTGGTTTTTTTATTTTCACTGTGGTTTTGATTTGCATCCTTTTTATTGCCAAATAGTTGGGGCCTTTCTTCATGTCTCTGTTGGCCATTTGAATATCTTCCTCTGTGAAAATTCTTTCCCAGTCTTTTGCCCATTTTGTAATTGAGTTCTCAGTCTTTTTCTTGTGGAGGCCCAGAAGTAATCTATGAGCTTTCATTATGAGACTCTTGTCTGAGATTGTATTGTGAAATATTTGTTCTTAGTTGCCAGGTTTTCTTTTCTCCCTGTTGGAAAAAGTTTTTGATTCACACAAGTTTGTGATGCACACAAAGATTTAATCTTTAGAAGATCTCATTCATCAATTTTATCCTTTTCAGATTTTGTATTTATGTCTGGATTTGGCAGTTTCTTTACACCACAGACTTGGCCTTCTAAGCCTGATTCCAGTTTGTCTCTTATGAACTTAATAGTGCAGAATTCTATCATTCTACCCCCAGCCTCATTTCTGTCACCATATCCGTGTTTTCAAAGTGTGGCTCCTTCTTCCTGGTTTCCAACTTTTGTATTCCAGTCACCTATTTTATTAATGCATCTTGATTGCATGTTCAATAGATTAATGACTACCAAAGTGGATAGAAATCACTTCTTTACTCCTCTTTGGCTCTGGTTATTAGTGCATAAATTTGAATGATAGTTGTATAACAGGGCTTTCTTGAATGAATTTTTATTTGTGTCTCTTATTTCCAGTGATTTGGAGCATTTTTTCATGTGTCTGTTTGCCATTTGAATATCTTCCTCTGTCAAAATTCTTTCCATGTCTTTTGTCCATTTTGTTATTGAGTTATCAGTCTTTTTCTTGTGGAGGCCCAGAAGTATTCTGTAAACTTTTGTTATAAGACTCTTGTCTGAGACAGTATTACCAAATATTTGTTCCCAGTCTGTAAGTTTTCTTTTCACCCTGTTGGAAAAAGGTTTTGATGCACACACAGATTTAATCTTTAGAAGGTCCCACGCATCAATTTTATCCTCTTTAGATTTTGCATTTCTGGTTGTATTTGGCAGTCCTTTTATACCTTAGATTAGCAATTCTAAGCTTGATCCCAGTTTGTCTCTTATGAATGTTATGGTTTGGGGCTTTCCTCCCAAGTCTCTGATCCACCTTGAGTTGATTTTTGTGTATGGTGTGAAATGTGGATTCTGTTTCAGCTTTCTACAGGTGGAAGTCCAGTTTTGCCAGCACCATTTGTTGAAGAGGTTATCATTTCCCCATTTGATAGCTTTCATTTCCTTTATATCTAGTTGATTCTACTGAGCTTTTCTGTAAACTTTCATTAAAAGACAAAATTTTACTTTAAAAAAGAATTTAGATTCTGAGATTTTACATAGTCAAGGAATAAAATATGCACCTAAAGGCAAAAAAAAAAAAGACAATTTGCTCTGGGGAAGGCTGCTGTCAAGGACCTCTCAATAGAGCAAAAGAACAATGATGTCAATATGGACACTAAGGTGCACCTGATTCAGGCCATGATCTTTGCAATTACTTACTATGCATCAGATGGTTGGACAATGACGAAAGATAATAGAGAATTTATGCCTTTAAGTTATGGTGCTGAAGAAGAGTATTGAACATACCATGAACTACCAAGAAAACAAACAGGTTAATCCCAGAGAGGATGAAACCAGGCTACTCTTTGGAGGCAAGCATTTTGAAGCCCTGTCTCACGTAGTTTAGGCATGTGGCTAGAGGGACCAGGTCCTGTAGAAGAACATCATGCTTGGAAGGCTGGAGGGACAGTGCAAGAGAGAAAGATCCTGGATGAAATGGAATGACATGATAAGTGGGACAATGGAGGTATGTGCGTTGGAGTCAGTGAGACTAGCTCAAGGTCACTATGAGTTGTAGTTGACGCGATGTCAATAGCAGCCAAAACAATAATACCAAGCATATGGTCTAGTCTGGAAAATGATCAATGTGCACTGGGGGAAAAGATGTATGTTCTGATGGTGGTGGAGTGTTCTATTTATGTCTGTTAGATTCAATTGGTTTATAGTGTCATTTGATTTCTAAATTTCCTTGTTGTTGTTGCTAGGTGTCATTGATTCAAACACAACTCATAGCGACCCTATGAACAATAGACCTGAACTCTGTTCTATTCTGTACCATCCTCATTATCTCTGACACAGAATGTCTTTAGTAATATTTTTATAGATGTTCTATAGTTAAGTGCTTGGAAGCAGGAGTGGCATCCACTTCCACAATAACTTGTCTCCGGAAACCCTACAAACCTGGAGAAAGGATGAAAGTCACATAAGTGTTGAGGACTTTCGTTTATAGGGTCGCTATGAGTCGCTTATGACTCAATGGCACTTAACAACAATAACACCGACATAGAGAGAGATCAGTTGGCCTGTTGTTGTTGTTAGGTGCCGTCGGGTCATAGATGACTCATAGCAACCCTATGAACAAAAGACCTGAGCACTGTTCATACATAGAGTTTTTGGAGGCAAGCCGTTTTGGAAGTGGATGCCACTCCTGCTTCCAGGCTTGTTTTAGGCGGGAAGCTCCAGGAAACACTGTCCACCATGGGTAACCATTATCACATTTAGCACATCAGTGTCCCACTGTTCAGCATCACAGCAACCACGAGTTACCTCTGCGCAGAAATGCACAGACCAGTACACCTAGAAGAATGTTTGACAGGAAAACAATTTGAACCCTAGTGGAGAAAAAAGATTGTATTTAAAGATGGATCTAGAAATGATCTTTTTAAATATTAATTCAAACCCATTTTCCCTCACCTTTCTATTTCCAGCATAGTAGATCATATGATTGTCTGATTTAAAAAGAATTGGTTGGCTCTGAGGAGAATGGGAATCTCAACACACTTGTTTGTGCTTATGTGAAACCCATATTTGAACCAGAAAGCAATCCTTAGAACACAACAAGGAAATACTGCATGGTTCAAAATCAAGAAAGTTGTATGCCAGGAATGCATCCTAGAGAAGAGAATGAGATTCTTAACAGCTTTAGCTTGCTTGGATCCATGATCAACTAACTCTCTTTGTCCCAGCAGCCAGAAATCAAAAGCTAAATTGCATTAGGGAAAATCAGCTGTCAGGGACCTCTCCAGAGTACTGTAGAGCAATGATGTCAGTCTAGAGACTAAGGTGTGCCTGATCAAGGCCATAGTCTTTGCAATTATATGCTATGCATTTAGATAGCTGGACAATGACTAAGGATGATAGAAGAAGAGTCAGTGCCTTTGAGTTGTGATTCTGGAGAAGAGTATTGAATAAACCATAGAATGTTAAGAAAACAAGTAAGTCTATCTTGGAGAGTGTGAAACCAGGCTACTCATTGGAGGCAAGGATTTTGAAGCTCTGGCTGACATATTTCAGGCATGTTGCCAGGAGGGACATGTACTCGGAGAAAGACATAATGCTTGGAAGGATGAAGGGACAGCACTAGAGAAGAAGAACTTCAGTGAGCTGGATTGATTCAGTGACTGGGGTAATCGGGTTGGGTGTGTCAGAAACTGACATTTGCTGAAGATAGATTAGGATTCGGTGCTGTTGTACATAGGGTTGCTGTGAGTTGCAAGTGACTCAATGGCATATAACAACAACAAGCATCTTTAATACTTGCTTTTTTGCTGGATTGACTCCTTTTGTGGGATACATTATGTAATGTTTTTCTTATCCTCTTACCATGCATTTTTATTTCAAGTCTATTTTTCTGATATCAGTATGATCATATTGATATCTTTTCTTGTTGTTATCTGTTTTCTATGGACTGGTTACATGAACTATATTTTCCCTTTATTATTTTTTGTTTACTAGTTGCATAAACTATTTTTCCCATCCTGTTTTTATCCTTATGTGTAAGGTGTGCTTCTTGTAAATAGCAAAAATCTAGATCAAGGTTTTTATTTTTTTTCTAATTTAAGCCCTTTATGCTACTGTCTTTTCCTTGGGGCCCTTAACCCACTGACATTTATGATTATACTGGTGTTCCTTAATCACCTTGCTATTTTCCTTACTGTCTTTTCTTCTGATTTTTCTGTTTACTAATTTTCTGTGACTAGTTTTATTAAATTTTTCTTCTTAATATTTCTTCTAAGTGGTTATCACATGTTATACAATTTATAATTATAGTAATGTTTAAAATATGATAACAATTAAAATATAACTTTAATATAATATCATTCTGTTCTTTGTATGCTCCTCCCTCTCCCATTTCTGTTGATGTATTTCCATTAATATCAATACACAATTTATCATTGATAATTTTACTTTGTACTTACTTCTTACAAACTTAATGCTGTATTGTTTGCAGGGATTGATTACTGAATTTCTCTTCTGAAAATATGATCCTTATACTTGTCTGTTGCCTCTTGAAGATATCTATATCTTTCTTTCTCTCTTTTACTTTTGTTTATTTTTCTTCATGAATTGACAGCCAGAAGTCTGGCAGTTCAAAGTCATCAGCTGTTGTGCAGAAGAAATATGGAATACTCTCCATATGCACTCAATCCCGAAGGCACACAGTTCAAATTCACCAGCTGCTCTGCAGGAAAAGGATAGGCAATCTCCACCTGTGTGATAAACTGCCTCTGAAAACCTGTTGGAGAACTAACTATGCATCAGTTCCAACTTGATGGCTCTCAACAACATAAGGGAGCTCTAATGGCCTAGTGGTAAAAAGCTTAGCTGCAATCCCAAGTGCACAAACTTTGAATTCACTGTCTACCCCATGGCAAGTTGAACAATCTCATTCTGTGCAATTTACTGCCTTTTAGCTAACTACAGCTCATTGTCACCCTATGAGCAACATATTTGAATCTTACCCTATTCTACGCCGTCTCTGATATGATCAAGCTCATTATTAGAGTCAGTGCCAATCTATTTGGCTGGTGTTGGGGTGGAGGGGGGGGTGCTTGTCTTTCTATCTTTCTCTGACCCTTCACCTTTCTCAGCATTATATTCTTTTCCAAGGACTGGAAACTCCTGATGACATGCTCAAAGTATGTGAGAAAAAGTTTTACCTTCTTACCTCTAAAAAGCATCCTGGTTACACTTACTCCAAAAAAAACTTCTTTTGGACGTATTTTTCTCCATCATCACAAATCAAAGGCATCAATATATGGGTGCTTATTTAAAGCTCATTTCTTGTCATTGGGAGTACTCTCTTGAATAATACTTGAATGCTTGACCTGGTTGTGGCAAATTTCCAAATTTTCTGTTGGAAAATGTCTATATTTTGTCCTTGGAGATAAGGATTTTGAAGCTCCATCTCACACACTTTGAGCATGTGACCAGAAGGGACCAGTCCTTGGCGAAGGACATCATGCTTGGAAGGGTGGAGGAACAGCACAGGAGAGGAAGACCCTAGATAAGATGAATTGACACTGTAACTGGGGGTATTGGCCATAGGTTTGTTAGAGTCGGTGATACTGGCTCAGGATAGGGCAGGATTTAGAGCTATTGTATATAAGGTCATATATGAGTCATAAGAGTCTCGATGGCACATAACAACAACAATTATTGTTTATTTTTGTTTTAAATAAAATTTTTACTTTATACTGGTTTACTTACAAAGTTTGTATAAATTATTTTTTTATACTGGATCTTTAATTCTTCATTAACAATTGTTTCAATTCTGTATATATAGGTTAAAGTGACTTTAATCCGCAGCCCTCAGGCCTGGTTTTAATTGGTTTTGGTCAAACATTCTTCTAGGTCTTATAGCCCTGGTCTGTACACTTGCTGGACAGAGGTAACTCATTATTGCTATGATGCTGAACACTGTGACACTGATGTATCATATGCAAGAATGGTTACCCATGGTAAACAGTGTTTGGTAGAGTTCCCTGCTTAAAACAAGCTTGGAAGCAGGAATAGTATCCACTTCCAAAATAGCTTGCCTCCAGAAACCCTATGAACCAGGAGAAAGGATGAAATTTATACAAGTGTCTAGGTCTTTCATTCATAGGGTTTCTATGAGTTGCCTACGACTTGACAGCACTTAACAACAAAAACATATATAGATTGTTTTATTGTCTTTTAGCTACACGAAATCCTGGTGAAAATATATATTGATTCTTATAAAAATCTCTCAACATATTACACCTTTCTCTTTTTGTTTGCAGAATTCTCAACTTACTTTTGATTTTGAAGAAAACTATGGCATAGTGATCTTTGTATTTATTCTACTTAGGATTTATATAGCAGTCTGTATTTGCTGTACTGTTTCTTTGTTCAGGTCTGAATAATGCTTTCTGATTTGTTGTTATTATGTGTTATTGAGTCACCTATGACTCATAGTGACCCCATGTACTACACCCCTAAAGCTTGCCCTGTCCTGAGCCAGTCTTACTGACTCCAATACTTCTATCCCATTGCCCCAGTTTCTCTATCAATGCATATCTCTCAGGAAATTATTTCTATGCCTTTATTGCTATCATGGTGCTCTGGTATTCTAATAATTCTAAAGTTGAATTTCTTAACGGAATAGCTGGTTTTGTTTTAAATTTTATATGCTTTCCTTTATTTCTTCTTCTTTCTCTTAAGACTAGGTAAGATAGTTTGTCTTCTAGTTCACTTATTCTGTCTTCTACTTGCTCAACTCTATTTTTAAATGTTTACATTCCTTTTTCTAAATTAACCGTAGTAGCTCTCTTTGTAGGTAGATTTGGAGGTGTAACCCAAATGTGATTCCTTTCAGGTGGTTCAAATCTTCCAGTGGTTCTATGGAGGAAAGATGGGCAATCTCCTCCATTGTGATTTATAGCCTTTGAAAACCCTCTGTAGAGTCAGCTCCAACTCAAAGGCAATAAGAGAATAGAAGTTCTCTTTGTTGTTTGTTTCTGTTGGTTTTGTTATGTTTTTCCAGTTTCTATGTTCTCGATTTCCTTGATGAGACTCTTATTTTGGCCCTACTATCCCTGGTTTATTTCCTGATATCTTCTAGTTATTTCATTTGTTAGCTATTTTCTTGTGGTGGGATGTTGATGTTTTTGGGTTTGCGTGGGGCAGCGGGTTTGGTTGGGTTTTGTTTTTGGTTTTTTGTTGGGTTTTTTTTTTGTCTTCTTTAAAATTATTTCATCGAATAGCACAAAATTTCTCTGGCCACCAAAGGAAAGTTTTTCTCTTACGTTTGACATTTCATTGGTCTGCATTTTCTTGTGATTTGGTGTGTTATATTATTTTGTGTCAAACTTGGGACATTTTGTTATGTTTATTAATTTATTTTTAATTTTGTATTCTTTTCTTTGTTTTTTGGGTTTTTTTTCTGATTTAGTGAACTTGTGGCACAGTGGCCAAGGGCATGGCTGCTAATTGAAAGTTCAGGGACTGCACACATGAGTCACTTCATGGGGAAAGATGAGGCAGCGGGCCTATTCAAAGACTCACAGCCCTTGAAAGCCCATGAGGAAGCTCCACACTATGACACAAAGTTGCTCTGAGGCCAAACCAAGCAATTGGCCAAACCAATGGGTTTGGAATCTTTACCTAATGTCCACCAGAGGGCACTCTTCTTTTTAGTTGTTTTTCCTTGTTAATTCGTTTTTGGAGGCTTACTTTTTGCAATTCAATACACATGAATTGGAAGAGGGTATTAAGGCGTTTGACTGTGTGGATCACAACGAACTGTGGCTGACTCTGAGAAGAATGGGAATCCCAGAACACTTGATCGTGCTAATGTGAAACCTATACTTGGATCAAGAGGCAGTTGTCAGAACAGAGCAAGGAAACACTGCATGGTTCCATACTGGCAAAGGTGGATGCCATGGATGTTTCCTATCTCCATACATTTTCAACCTATATGCAGAACAGATCATCCAGGAGGCTGAGCTGTATGAGGAGAAGTGTGACATCAGGATTGGAGGAAGATTCATCAACAATCTGCATTATGCAGATGACACAACCCTGCTTGCTGAAAGTGAGGAGGACCTGAAGCATTTGCTGCAGAAGGTCAATGACTGTGGCCTTCAATATGGCATGAGGCTCAATATCAAGAAGACAAAGATTCTCACAGGGCCAATTGGTAGCATCAGGATGGATGGTGAGGAGATTGAGATTGTTCACAGCTTTAGTTTGCTTGGCTCCACAGTCAACACTCTTGGTACCAGAAGCCAGGAAATTAAAAGACATATTGTGATGGAAAAGTCTGCTGTTAGGGACCTCTCCAAAGTACTGAAGAGCAATGGTGTCACTCTGGAGACTAAGTTGCTCCTGCTACATGGTCTTTGCAATCACATAAAATGCATCAGATAGCTGGACAATGACTAGGGAGGATAGAAGGAGAATTGATGCCTTTGAGCTGTGGTGCTAGAGAAGAGTATTGAATATACCATGGACTGCTAAGAAGATTAACAAGTTCATCCTGGAGAAGGTTAAACTAGACTGATCCTTGGAGGCAAAGATTCTGAAGCTTTACCTGACACACTTTGGACATGCTGCAAGGAGAGACCAGTCCTTGGAGAATGACATCATGCTTGGCAGGGAGGAGAAAGAGCACAGAAGAGGAAAATGCTCAGTGAGGTGTATTGATTCAGTGACTGAGGTAATGGGGGTAGGTGTGTCGAAGGCAAGTGAGACTGGCACAGCATAGAGCAGGGTTTAGGGCTGTTGTACATAGGGTCAGTATGAGTTGAAGGCAACTCGATAGCACACAACAACAACAACAACAACATTATTAGTTGAAGGGATTCAACTTTCTTGACACAAAGGTGAAGGAAGTTCTCCCATGATATTCCACTATGAACACAGAGCTAGCTGTTCCACTTTGTCCTATTGTCTGTCCAAAGTAGTCTCCTCACCTTGCTGCCATGTAATACCTCTTGATTCTATTGGCCTTAGTGAAATTCAAAAGAAATTTCTCAGAGCATCATTGTCTTCCTTTGCCCATTCCCAGTTGCATGACTCACAAATTCTAAAAGCAAATATGTGCTATCTTAAAATTAGCAGGCTACGCAAAGGCTTTTTTGACTGTGTGGATCACAATAAGCTATGGCTAGCTCTGAGACGAATGAGAATCCCAGAACATTTGATTGTGCTAATGCGAAACCTATACTTGGACCAAGAGGAGACATATCAAGAAGGGGTCCATCAGGGATGTATTTTGTCTCCATACCTTTTCAATCTGTATGCAGAACAGATCATCTGAGACGTTGAGCTGTACGAGGAAGAATGTGGCATTAGGACTGGTGGAAGAGTCATTAGCAACTTGCGTTATGTGGATGACACAACCCTGTTGGCTGGCTGAAACTGAGGAGGACCTGAAGCACTTGCTGCAGAAAGTCAAGGACTGCAGCCTTCAATATGGATTGAAGCTCAACATTAAGAAAACAAAGATTCTCACCACTGGACCAATTGGCAGCCTCAGTGTGGATGGTGAAGAGATTGAGATAGTTAATAACTTTAGTTTATGTGGCTCCACAATCAACACTCTTGGTAACAGCTGCCAGGAAATCAAGTGGTGAATTGCATTGGGAAAGTCAGCTGTGAGGGACTTCTCAAGAGTATGGAAGAGCAACTACATCAGGCTGGAGACTAAGGTGTGCCTGGTCCAGGCTATAGACTTTCCAATTACATTGCAAAGCATCATTACATTACACTAATATGCATCAGAGAGTTGGACAGTGAGTAGAGATGATCAAAAGAGAATTGATGCCTTTGATCTGTGGTGCTGGAGAAGAGTGTTGAATATACCATGAACTGCTAGGAGAACAGACAGTTTGTCCCGGGGCGGGTGAAACTGGAATGCTAATTGGAGTCAAGGATTTTTGAAGCTTCATCTGACACACTTTGGCCATGTTGTAAGGAGGGACTTGTCCTTGGAGAAGGACATTATTATTGGGAGAGTGGAGGGATGGTGTAGGAGAGGAAGACCCTCGATGAGATGGATTGATTCTGTGATTGGAGTGGTGGGAATGAGTGTGTTTGAGACGACAAGGTTGGCACAGGATAGAAAGCCATTTAGGGCTCTTGTACATAGGGTCGCTAAGAGTCGCAAGTGACTCGATGGCACATAGCAACAACAATATTGTTTCCTATAATTAACTTCCTTTCTGTGTCCTTTATATGGTGTTATCCAGCCATAATCGAATATAACTAATATTAGCAAGTGCTCATGATGTAGATTCTCCCAATTTATGTGTAATCCCCACCTTTCCTTTTTCCCACTTCTTAGACTCACCTCAACTCTCCAACATCTCGTTTGCTATTTGGAATTCTCAGATACCAATTTGTACTTGTTTTTATTCATTGTTCAGTGAATGAGTTCCTAGGGAAACATCTATTCACTTTGCCATATTGTTCTGTTTCTAAATGAAATACAAGTTTGCATCATGAATTAAAGTTTGCCAAACTTGAAACTGATGGGAAGAAGAATTGGAAAGGAATCTCTAAAGGAAATAAATTGTCCATCTCAAAAGATGTATACTAGACCTCTGTTTTAGCACTGTCCTTATTTGAAAATCTAGATAGGAAGGCAGTGTGGTAGAGAAGCACAACTCTTTTACTACTCCTGGCTATTTATTATGTTCACACACTTTTTAGTTTATCTATTTTCCAACGATTAAACATGGTGTTATAAAGATTGCCAAATCACAGTAAGAGATACACAAATCAAACCACAGTGAGATACCATCTCACTCCAGTAGCAGTGGCAAAGTTTAACAGGACAGCAAGTAATGAGGATGTGGCAAATTAGGAACTCTTATACATTGTTGATGGAATTGTAAGATGGCACAACCGCTCTGGAAGGCAGTTTGGCATTTCCTCAAAACACAGAAATTTCATATGACCCAGCTATTCCAGTGCTTGGAATAAACCCTGAGAAAATGAGAACTGAGGCCCAAACAGAGACTTGTACACCAATGTTCATAGCAGCCTTATTCACGATTGCAAGAACATGGAAACAGCCCAAATCCAACCACGATTGACCTTTCATTTCCCACATGCTTAACCATTTCCAGTACGTGTGACCATGACAGGAGAATGACTACGCAGAAGAAGACAGTGTTATTCTTGAATCATCTTGACTCTTGCTGAGTTTGGAGCACTGAAATGTTTCTTATGGTGAATTTCCCTTGAAACTCCATCCCAGTGACTTTTTTTTTCTAAATTGGCTCAATTTAAAACATTTGAACACTGAATTTGTTCTAAAAACCTACTGTCTAAAGTAAGAGATGTAGATCTTGTCTTTCTTCAAAGAATAGAATCCTCTGCGTGCTATTACAAATAGATCCTTGAGGGAGTGACTCTGTCCATTTTTATCACCAACAGAAGCCAAATCCAATGATCTTGTCAATCAGGAAATGACATTCTTCCCTGAAAACAGTGTGTAAGCATTAGCCTTGAATCTACTGAGTTTTGGAGAATGCTCTTCTCAGAACAAAATTGTCTGCATCAAGGTAATTTGATTTCTCATACCCACTAATTGCTAAGAAGGAACAATAGTTGACCTTCCAGCATATTTTCAGAGGTTATAAATCACACAGGAGGAGATTACTCATCTTTATCACTTGGATCATCTGGGGGATTGGGACAACTTCCCTTTGGCTTGACAGTGAAAATCATTACCCATCAGAGTTCCCGTAATATGTTCTCTAGAATAGAACTAATTAACAATTGTTATGTTACTGACTGTGTGTGGTCTTGTGGCCAACCCTATAGGGAGGTACACCACTAAGCCAAAGACTGTATCTCTCTAGCTGTTTGAATCTACTAGAAACTGTGTAGTAGAAAGCTGAGGAAGTTCCTCCTGTGTAATTTATGACCTCAGAAACCTAAGGATGGTTAGCTATGAGTTGATTTTATTTTTCACTTGATAGCAATGAATTGAGTGGATTAGTTTACTGTTTTCAAATAATAAAATATTACTTGGAGGAGAGGATCAACAGGGTTTTTTTGGTTTTTTTTTTTTACATTTTACTGTTGTTGTTGTTGTTGTTTTTGTATAACATCAAGTCAGAATCGAACCATAGCTAAAAACCTCCAGTGGCCTTTCAGTGACTATTCATTGCACAGGAGGAAACTGACCATCCTTTCTCCCATGACCAGCTGGTGGATTCAAACTGGATACCTAAACATTTGGCAGTGCAATTCCTTATCACTAAGTCATCATTTACTAGAAAGTGTCTGTCTCTTAGAGAAGGACATCATGCTTGGTAAAGCAGAAGGTCAGTAAAAAAGTTGAAGACCTCTACTAAGTGGGATGGCACAGTGCCTGCAGCAATGGGCTCAACCACAGCAGCAATTGTAAGGGTGCTGTGGGATTAGGCAGTGTTTTGTTCTGTTGTACGCAGGGTTGCAATGAGTAAGAACTAACTCAATGAACAGTAATGACATCACAAGAATAATAATTTTAGCTTTTATACCATTGGGCTCCTGGTGATAAAGACAAATTAGTAGCAGTTTGTGAGTGAAAGTTGATTACTTTTCAGACGTGTCATCTTTGTTAATATATGGTGAAAAAATAAAGAGTGCAAAGGCTTCAGTTCTCTAATATGCAGAACCTGGGCTAGGCCCTAACATGCGTTGCCTCATTGGAAAACTCAGGCTTTAAAAGTTTAGAAAACTTGCCTTTGGATCACACAGCCATGCCATGGGAACTGGGATTCAGAATCAAATCCACCTAGTGTTGTGTCCATGTTTTTACTACCACACGTTAACACTTTACTAGGTTAGCAATGAAACCAATTGTTAGGTAGTCAAGTACACAGAAATATAGGAAATACAAAGGATAGGGTCCATCCAGCACTCTTTCTCCTCAAACCTTTGTTCCATGCCAGGTGTGGCTCCGTGATTAATGCTTCAGAAGGGCTGGGTGTGCCCAGATGATATGCTATCTACAGCACACAAATGGGGAATTTCAAGATGGTGTTCTCAAACAGGCTTTCCACCAAATGCTGTCAGAAAACTAAAATTGCTCAGGCTATTTTGAGACTGAACTTAAAGTTTTATCCAGCTTCTTCCCAAAGTAAATTGACATTCACGGATCTGAAGATTTTTTTTTTCTGTCTTAAATTTTAGGTGGAGCCATATAACTAGAGTTTGTGCTCATTCAAATTCGTGTCCCTGTATTGAACTCAGTCCTTCTGAAACACCCAGTGGAATGACACAGTCTTAGAGAGAATTGAAAGCCTGTATTAACTGACTTCAAACAAAAGGCAAGGTAAGGGTTTATTCAGAACAGTACCACTATATCCAGAATAAAGTGAGAATTATCTATTTAATGTTAATAGGCTGAGGATGGGTGTAGTTGGTCTACTTTTGAGCATACATTGTTGGATTTTCTCACCTTGAGAAAGGAAGCTGACCCAGGGAACAAAATTTTATTTTCTTTTCTCCTCTTACAACTAGTAGGGAGGCTTGGTTGCTGAAATAATATATGTATTGGTTTTCATTCCAGGTGAGAATGTAAAAGAAAGCCAGTAAATTCTGGGTGACTGTATCTGGGACTGGACCCTAATATAAATAGCATCACGGGCCGGAAATTTGATTCTCCCTATTATTGGCTCTTGACACTTGGCACTGGGTCCTGGAGTCCTCATAGCCACTGAGCAGCCCGGGAAGTAAAGCCGGGTGATACACGCAAAGAATCTTTTCCTGGAAATGGCTTTGGAGGACAGCTTATTATAAACAATGAGCCCTTCTGTATGGGATTGAAAATAAACTCAGACAGTGCATAAGGTTACGGTTATGTGTTGAAAGGAGAAAATCTACCATCTGCCACCTATCTGCGTGCCCTGACCAGATCATTTGCTTCTGTCTAAACTCCCATTCCAGGAACTCTGATGACTCCTTCATACAGAATCCAATGATACAGGAACATGCCCCAATATTTAAGAATATAACTTTTGAATCTTTTTTAAGAAAGGAGATAATTTTATCTCCTAGATAATCACATGCTCTTTTATCTCTTAGTTCATTACTGGTTATCCAAGCGTCTCAGCCTATAATCTGGGATCTCTTTCATTTGTTTTCTCCATTAATTGTACATGATTTTACTTTCTTTGGTCTCAAGGTAAATGAATGGGGAACACAGTAAGCTTTAAATACTATCCAGTACAGAAAAACAGTTTACCTCACTGGTTGGGTTTTTAAAAATTTTTGTTATTATTCTTTGCTAAAATATTTCTTAAACAAATTATGTTTCTGGACAAGAAAGTTGTACTTATAAGTCAGGATGTAACCCTCTTGATCTCTTGTGCCCTGAAATGATGTATATCTCAGTTTAAACATTTCTTTCCTCCGTCTTCCTCTCTGATATTGCACAACTATATTTCGGCGTTACCTGCATCATTTCAAGAGGCCCTTTTTCTTTCAATTCAAAGCACTTAAAAGGACTTGGGGGAAAGTATTTTGGCACTCATTTAGGGGGAATTATTGTTCTGATTGCAATAGCAATTTTGGAAATAAAAAGTGTCTTTAGTCCTCTGATTACATAAATTTCTTCTTGGCAAACATGATTGTCTCTGGCATTGTGGCCCTAGAATTTAAGACATCCTCTTTTTACCTAAATTCCTTTTCCATGAATCAACATTCTTGATGAGAACATAACCAAGGGAGGTATTATAATGCCAGTCCTTAAGCCATGCAAGGGGCTTGGAGAGCTCAAATCTCCTACATCATTTTTTGGGGTAGAAAGACTTAAGGTGGAAAAGTTACAGCTTATGGCTCAGTTGGGTTTTGAATAACTACCAGCCCTAGGATACACAGGCATCACTCTTGCATTCTCAAAACCAACCAATAAACAAGCCAGTGTTTTTAAGGTCAATGCTAATTTAGAATTTTTGGTGACCCTTAAGTGTTATAGTAAAACAATTTCCAGGGTTTTCAATGGCTGTTTTTTTAGAGTACATCACTAAATCTTTCTTTTGTGATACATCTAGGTAGACTTGAAACTCCAGACTCTCTATTAGCAGCCAAGTACTTATTGTTGGCTCCCTGCCCCCAAATATAAGTCTATTTCATGTATTACATGAATGTCAGTGCTATAATGCTTCAAGACACAACATTGTGTCATGCAGATGACAACCTTGTAATGCTGACGACACCACCATGCTTGCTGAGAGTGAGGAGGACTTGAAGCACTTGTTTCAGAAGATGAAGGAATGCAGTCTTCAGTATGGATTGTATCTCAATGTCAAGAAAACAAAGATTCTTAACACTGGACGAATAGGCAGTGTCATGATGGACAGAGAGAGATTGAAACTGTAGGTAGTTTTATCTTGCTTGGATCCATAATTAGCACCCTTGGTACCAGCAGTCAGGAAATAAGGAGACAATTGCACTGGGAAAATATGCAGCTCTGGACCTTTCCAAATTATTGAGGGGTAATGATGTCAGTTTGAGGATTAAGGTGCATCTGATTCAGGCCATAGTCTTTCCGACTCCTTGCTATGAATCTGAGATCTGAACAATGCATAAGGATGACAAAAGAAGAATTGACACCGTTGAGCTGCAGTGTTGGAGAGGAGAACGGAATATCCCATGGATGGCCAGGAGAATAAACAGATATGTCTTGGAGAAGGTACAGTAGGAGTGCTCTTTGAAGAATGGGGCAACTTCATCTCACATATTTTGGTCATGTTACTAGGAGGGGCTATTTCTTGGATTGGAAAGACATGATTCTGGGAAGCGTAAAGGGTTGGTGAAGGAGAAGAAAACCCTCAACTAGGTGGATTGACATGGTGACTGCTGCTATGGGTTCTTGTGTGAGAGGAAGTGTGAGGATGATACAATATAAACTCAGGTTCAGATCTTTTGTTCATAGGGTCACTGGGAATCATACTCAACTCAACAGCACTTAACAACAATGCTTTATATAATATAGTTTCATTCGAAATATAAATGCAAATGTATAATGTTAATACATTTACGTTGTGGACTGTGGGATCCTGGCAGACTGAAGTTTTGTAAATGGTAAAGAACCCCACAAGACAAGAATGGACAGGATAATAGATCTCACACAGTTGTATTCTAGGCCATGTGACATAGTGGTTAATGTGTGGGGCTCTGACACTTGATTTTCCAGGGTTTGGTCCTGAACATGTTTTTTAACCTCTGAATGCTTCAATTTCCTCACCTATAGACTTGGTAATGGTAATACTATTCATCTCAGAAGGGCTGTGACCTAAAATTAAAGTGTGTGTGTGTGTGTGTGCACTTCCAATCAACAGGCCTTTGGAAATTCTATGATAGTTATAGAACAGGGTTCAGATCTTTGGTTCATAGGGTTGCTATGAGTCACATTCAGTTCGATGGCACTTAACAACAATATATATACTTGATGGCATGTAACAACAAATTATATATATATAAAATGAAGTTAGGATCAATAAGGGTTGTTGTTGTAGGGGAGTCAGAGCCAAATCATAGCTAACTCTCCAGCAGGGTTTCAGAGGCTATTATTCACAGAGTAGGAAATTAGCTATCTTTCTCCCATAGAGCAACTGGTAGGTTCAAACTGTGTGCCTTTGGGATTGCACCACAGCTTCCTATTACTAGAACTCCTTCAGTAAATTTTAGCCATATTGTTTGACAGTAATATGTATAACTGCTGTCATTATTAATTTATTTAAATGTGATTTCATTGAAAATCTTCATCATACATAGTTTCAATTGATGGAACCAAATGTAAAATCGCCTCATATAGAAGGTCTTCATTTTAATGACCCTCCCCTCCATGGATTACATATCAACCTCAAGACGACAAAAGTCCTCACCATTAGACTGAAAAAAACAACATCAGATAAGTATAAAGACTATAAAGCAACATCATGATAGATTGAAAAAAAAATTGAAAATGTCAATTATTTCTTCTTACTTGGATCCATAATCAACACCATTGGTAACAGCAATCAGGAGATCTGTAGACATATTGCACTGGTCAAGTGTGTTGTCAGAGACTTTTTCAAGTTAATGAAGAGCAATGATGCCACTTTGGAGACTAGAGTCACCTGAGCCAGGACATGGTCTTTTAAATCGCTTGCTATGCATCTTAGAGCTAGATAATGAATAATGATGACAGAAGTGATGTCTTTGAGTTGTGGCATTGGAAGAGAGTACTGAATATCACATGTACTGCAAAAAAGAAGAAACAGATGTGTCTTTGGAAAAGTGCAGCCAGTGTGCTTCTTGGAGCACAAAGCTTCATCTAACCTATCTTGGGCATGTTGCTAGGAGAGGTTATTCATTTGAGAAGGACATCATGCTTGGAAAAGTGGATAGTCAATGAAAATGAGGAAGGATCCCAACAAGATGGATTAACACAGTGACTGAAGCAATGGGCTCGG
>NW_006400021.1:116519-140427 GCF_000299155.1 Elephantulus edwardii | reverse complement strand
AGGGCCAACAAAGATAAAACTATCATGACTTACAGAATTCTATGTGTCTTTGGCTATGATTGCCTCTGCTTGCCTGCTTGTGTACTTTTCTGTGCCCCTTTCTTAATGGTCACCTCTTTGAGAGCAAAGATTCTATCTTCTCTTCGATAGTAAGTACTCAGCCTATCACAGCAGCTGGCAGAGCACTGCTAATAGGCAAGTAAGTATTCAGTGAATGAAACAAATCACTACCGTTTAACATGTCAAGCTCAAAATCTGGGAATCTGACAAGAAAACTGTTATGATTAAGTAAGTGATAAGTCTTTTATTGAGTCAATCTCTTAAGTAATTTGGAAGTTCATTTGAAAAAGAAGCTCGTTGTTTCATGGGGAGTCCCTGGGTGCTGCAAACACTAAACATGATCATCTGCTAGCCAGAAACTTGGAACATCAAGTCTACCCAGAGATATTTCCTTCTAGTAATAGACCTAGCATTCTACTTCTAAGAAGTTAGGCAGCTCTGGAATCCTAGTGGTAAGAAACTGCAATCCTCAAGGCACATAGTTCAAATCCACCAGTTGCTCCATAGGAGAAGGACGGGCAGTCTTCTTCCGTGCAAGTAACTGCCTCTGATATGGAGGGTCAGCTACTGGCTGGTTCTGACTCAATACTCAACAAAAATAGGCCTCGCCCTATACTTATAAGAATTTAGCCACTGAAAAGTACTATTAAGTGAATTTTCTTAATTGTAGATGAATATTGATTAATTGAAATGTTGTAACACTTTCTACATGTAAACATAAGTTTTTAATTTTAATAAAATTATTATCCATTGAATGACCTATCTCATTGATTTTCAGTAGTAAGCAATAGGGTAGGAAAGTTCTTTGCACCTCAATTTTTCACATATGAAAGGTTCAAGTAGTTGGACTAGAATATTTCTAGAATCTATTTCAGATGTAAAATTTTGTGTTTGCAAGTAACTTGAACAGACCATAAGTAGCACAAATGTTCACATTTTATTGAATTCAAATAAACATCATTTGGACTTAGATTTCACAGAGCAATGTTCAGTGTCTACATAGGCAGTTGCCTAGGTCTTAAATTTTCAATTTGTTTTAACTTGAGCAGCATAAGAGAAAAGTAGGGTTTCAAAGCCTTCTCCACAAACTCATACACTGAATGGAGTTAAAAAAAAACAAAACAAAACAAACAAACAAACAAACCAAACCCTTTCTTTAATAAGGAAGATTTCTGAAAAGTGGAACAGTCACATACACACACACACACATAATCTAAGGAAGCATTTCATTTTTAATCATGTGGTTTGATATGAGGTCCAGAATATATGACTCTTTTACCTATAGTAGAACAAGAGAAGATGCATTAGGTCCCAATGGTGATGCTGATGAATACTGAGACAAGGTGGGGGAATTCTGCCGTCTAAAATCCTGGTTGGTCATAAGGTAAAAATGTGTGAAGTTGTTGTTGTTAGGTGCTGTCGAGTCAAGTACAACTCATAGCCACCCTATAAACAAGAGATCTGAAAACTGTCTTATCCTGGGCCATAGTCACACTATCTGACACACTTACGCTCATTGCTGCAGTCACTGTGTCAATCCACCTCATTGACTAGAGTTAACACATTAAAGGAGGCAGATAGAAAGAACAGAGTCAAACCCAAATGTGTGTGTGTGTGTGTATATAAAAGTTAAAATGGTTTTTAAAAAATCTAATCAGTGTGAGAAAAATGCATTTTTAAAATAAATAATGCTAAGATAGCTACTTAAACAAAAAAAAGTTAATTTCAATCTCTAGCTTACATTTTATATTTACACACTTTCCAGATAAACTAAAGAATTGAATTTAAAAGTGAACCATAGACTAGGTTGAAACTCTGTTATAGTATTTTAGATTGACAAACCTTCTCCAAGATTAAAACAACAAAGTTTTATGACATAATTATATGTATAGAAAACGTACTATATTAGTGTTGAAGACTGGGATGTACTTGACACATGACATGGTGTTTTCAATTGCTTTGTATGCATGTGAAATTTAGACAATGAATAAAGAAGATTGATGAAGAATTGATGCCTTTGAATTGTGATATTGGTGAAAAGTATTGAACATGTCATGGATTGGCAAAAGTACACACTAATCTGTCTTGGAGGAAGTGTAAGTAGGATGCTCCTTAGAGGCCAGGATGGTGAGGTGTCATCCCACAGGCTCTGGGCATGTTGTCAGGCGATACTCACTGGAAAGAGACATCATACTAGGAAAGGCAGAAGGTCAGCAAGAGAGAAGATCTCCAATAAGATGACTTGACTGTAACTACATGTTTGTCTTTGACAGATCCTGAAAATGGTGCAGGATTTCAACCTATTATTCACAAAAGATATTATCATCTTATTCTCTAGATTTAAATGACTATAGTTTTAAAGGTTATATGATTGCCTTAGATTATTCTGCCAGATCACTGAGGAAGAAAAGAAGAACAAGAATTATCTGTTATATTGTCCCCTCTACATGGGTGTCACCACACACTCCCCCCCAATACACAGAAGAAAACAAAGATTGCAGCCATCAATGACTATAACGTAAAGGCTAGAAGTTCCCTTAAAAAGTGAATGAAAGATTCTCACTAGGGAACTTAGTGTTACTGAGGGCTTAAACATTATGTTTGCTACCTCCATGTAAGCCCTTGAGCTGAACCCTCAGTTTCCAAGGGAAAGATAGTCTAATAATAGTTTGAACAATGCAGAATTATTCCCCTTGCTGTCCAGAAAACCATTTAACTTGTTTGGCTCCATCTTTTACATGGAAAGGAAATAAAAGTCTCCCCCACACAATATGGTAAGTTACTGCAGCCCTAATGATCTAGGCCAGAGAACTCTCTCAGCCACAGTTCCATGCTCCAAATGAGTGCACCAGAGGGAAGGCTGTTACTGGTTCCTGGCAGGAGAGTTGTTGTTGTTGTTGATTGTGTCCAAATATAATTTCTTGCTTCCTTAGTTCAAGAGCAAGTTAATAACTCAATCATGAATATTTCCTATTGATTATCATATGATTTTTGAATCTTCAAAATGGAGGAATTTGACTAAAACTGGAAGGAAATCAAGATTCACTTACCAAATTACTCTGCCTTTCCCTTCTGCTTTAGGGTGAACTTCATACTCTGGTGTTAAGTTTTATACATAAAACTTCCTCCTTGTGTAATCTGAAGGTGAAAAGGTCTTTAGAAACTGATTTTTTAATACAGCATTTTAGTGCATCTGGCCAGTGATGCATGCAGAATACATTGTCTGGGTTAACTATTTTTGATACTTCGTATTGATCAAGGATAATTTTCAGAAGAATATCAACACTAAGATGTCTGTCTTTGCAATGTGAATTTAGAAAAGTGATTGTCATAAGAGAAAGAATGTATGTTTTGTTCCTAGCATGGGAAGAGTGAAGCCTTTCACCACTCAAAAGTGAGTCCACCATCTGCCATTAGTCACATAAGATACCATCATCTTTATTCTAGAGATAAAATTACCATGCTTATAAAAGGTTATGTATGAAAGGACTTGCCTAAGATTATTCATCAAGGTCACTACTGCCTAAGAAAAGAAAAAGAACTATATTTGTGATATGTGCTCTCTAAACTGTTTCCTTCTCAGGGAAAAGAAAGACTTCAGTCATCAATGACCATAAAATGAACACTAAATATCTTCAGATAAACACCAGAATTCCTTCAGACATAACCTGGAGAAGTGGAAAATGAAGATCATAAAAACAATAAGTAGAATGCTGGATGCTCAAAT
This sequence comes from Elephantulus edwardii, assembly GCF_000299155.1. Lineage (NCBI taxonomy): Eukaryota > Metazoa > Chordata > Mammalia > Macroscelidea > Macroscelididae > Elephantulus > Elephantulus edwardii. The sequence goes on along the minus strand of NW_006400021.1, from coordinate 136,640 downwards.
AGGGACCTAGTTGAACATTTAGTTAAACAAGCAATACCTTCAGAAGATAGCCATTCTACCTATGTTGGCAGGGATGAGTTGAAAAAAGAAGGTTGTGAGAGTTAACCCAGGAATAATTGACTTCTCTGGTTAGCAACTTAAATTTCCTTTCTTATACTCCTTCAGGTCCTCTATATGAGCAGAGTATTTTTAGATGATTCTGAGACATAATCTCCTTTTCTTTTTTGTAGCAGAAGTATCCTTTGTAGTATTATGGGATATTGGCTTGCCCAAATAAATAATAATCACTTGCTGGCAAGCAAATTCTAACTTCCAGCAGCCTTGTGTTTGCCAGGGTAGAGCTCTGTTACATAGATATTCAATTACTGGTTTTTCTAAAGTTGATCACCAACCCTTTTTCAGCACTTGGCCAATTAAGAATGTAAAATCCTATTTTTTCATTTCAAAAATGGGCTGATAATAGTAGCAGCCATTTATAAGGGCTGTTAAAAGAATCAAATGGAATAATACCTGTGAAGCAGCCATCATAATATTTAGCAGGTAAGTTTTTTTTCAAAAAAATGAGTTAATTTCTTATTCTTGGGGGGAGAAGAAAAAAGTATGGGAAAAGACCCAGCACATAACTTTTCTTTGCTGTTTTCTTTTTCCCTCTCTTGTGCTTTAAGCTTGGAGAGAAGGGCCCAAGCTTAATAATTTCCACTTCTTAGATAATTTTTCATTATCTCTTAAATTATATGATAGTAACCAACACAATTAAATTTCGATTCACCAACCTATTGATACTTCATACTTATGATCAGAGAAGCCAATTTTACCTAACCACTGGTTCCATGTCCTAAATGTCAAATATTTATAAGAAATGAAACACTATTGCTGTAGATTTAATCTGCATATGGTCTCATAATGTTTTATCAAGGAAAAAAACCCCACAAATGAAGATGATGGAATAGCAATCATCAGAAGGCACTAGAGGAGTAGAATTGGAGTGTCCCATTTAATCTTAATGCATCTAAGATGCTAGGACTGAGGCTAGCCTATTGATATTTTCTGAGCACATAGTACTATAAGGAGCACATCATGATCTCTCTAGTATGACTTAAAAAATATCTGATCCTTGATGCTTCAGACAAAGAAAGGTGACAAATCGGCCAACCCCAAAGCAAGTCATATAAAACCCGCAGCATTTGTTTTATCAGATAGAAAGAAAGAGCAAAAGCTATATTAGTTCAAAGCCTGACAACCACAGAAGAAGGCAGATATATCAGCCCCACAATGTCATAGCTGGACCAGGAAGCCCAGGAGCAGCATCTGTTTCAGTAAGAAAGAAATACAAATAAATCCAGAGTTCCCTATAAATGAAGCCTCCTCAAAACACTGTATTTGTATTCATGGAGTTTGCTAGTTGAATTTTACATATAATTCTGAATACCTTCAGAAACAGAATGGAGAGCTAGGAGAATAAGGAGGCCAGGCTAAGCACCAAAACCATGCCAGAAGATCTCGTTTGGTGAATATGATCCCATTGGATACCTGTAGCTAACCATTGTTTCCTGTAGGTGCTACTGCCCTGCCACCTTGGTCACTGGGGCTAACTGCTCCACTCCCTCAGGTGGAAATATCTGATTGGCTGACCTTCACTCACTTGTGAACACTACACTTGCCAGTGAGGAGAAGGAAAGCTGTTATTTGGGTTTCTCCATTTGTAAGGTGGAAGGCAGGCTCTGTCTTTACCAAGTCACACTATTGAAATATTTCAAGAGGGGAAAGGGAGTTAGTTAGATTATGGAGTAGCCACAATCCTGAGACTTATCCACCTCAGTGCATTTTAAAGCAACTAGTCTCTCTCTCTCTCCCTTTTTTTTCTTTCTTACAACTAGTCTCTTGAAGTAGGTTTATTTCACCCTGGAAAGTCCTTCAATAACATTTAAACAGAGTACCCAAGTGAGCCAGGTGAACAAGGTTCCCTAATGGTCAATGGTAAGATTCTTAAACTGTAATCCAAGTCTATCCTTCATTCCTGCATCCTTTGCATTCACAATGATTGTTCTGCCTTCACTCTCCCAAATGAAAGGGAGGTAAGTACTCAGGTCCACATCACCTTTGTCCTCTCTGACTTTGCCACTAAAAGTGTCTTCGATAAGACATATGAGTGCTTAAAGAAGGAGGAGCAGAAGATTCCTTGGTTAGGAGGGAAAGAGTACATGTCAAACACTGTGGAATCTACACTGGTCAGGATCCTTGTTAAGTTACAGATACCTATCTCAGGAAAGATTCCTGCAGAGACTAATTTCTAGAAGAAATTGTCATGGAGAATCCTTATGTTGGAAGGAATGAGAGCTCAAATATAAGTTACTGCTGTCATGATTCTCAGCCCCATTGCCCTCACGAATGACATGCAGAGATTTATTGTCCACTTTCAAGTTCATTACTTACTGAACACCTACCAAATAGTGGTTGGGACTAGAGATGTAACCATGAAGACTTTGTCCTCACATCCTAGACGCTCTAGTGGTGTCTACTGAGATGCTTACAAAAAGTTACAAACTATTATTTTCAGAGCACATATCACTATGTGGGACTGTATTTATTTTTATGTGCTTACTTGTCAACTGAAATGCCATTTCATATACTTAGTGCATGTGGCCAGAAGAGAATGTTCCTTGGAGAAGGACATCATGCTTGGAAGGGTTGAGAGACAGCGCAGGAATGGAAGACTCCAGATGAGACGGGTTGATACAGTAACTGGGGAAATGGGGGTTGGTGTGTCAGAATTATTGAGACTGGCTCAGGACAGGGAAGGTTTGAGAGCTCCTGTACATAGGATTGCTATGGGTCGCAGGTGACTCGATAGCACACAACAACGAAACATACTATACTGGTTGTTTTCTTTATTTAAGCCTTTTGTTTAGCGTCAACAAGACCTTGTGGAGGGCCTTTCTATTTAAAAATCAGTTGTTATTATATTTTTGAGGGACATTCTTTTATGTGGTACAGCACTTTTCTGTCAATTTGCTGTAGTGAGGTAACCTGGGGTTGCTGTGATGCTGAACCTTATGCCATTGGGGTGTCAAACGCCATAACGGTTACCCATGGTGGACAGTATTTGGTGGAACTCCCAGTTTAAGATAGTTTTGGAAGAAAGTGTGGCATCCACTTCCCAAACAGCATACCTCTGAAAATTCTATGAGCTTTGAGAAATAACAATAGTTATATAGAAAGGCTTCAGATCTTTTGTTCATAGTGTTGCTATGTGTCGTACTCTACAGCAATCAATAACAACAACAACTTGTTAACTGAATTGAACTGCGTTGTAGGGTTGGTAAAGAAGATTGAATACACAATAAATTGACAAAAGAATAAATAATTCAGTCTTAGAGGAAGTACAATCAGAATGCTCCTTAGAGGCAAAGATGTACCACACATTTCGGACATATTGTCAGAAGGGGCTATTTCTTGGTAAAAGACTATATCCTTGGAAAGGTACATCATTGAAAGAGAGAAAGACTCTCAACAGACGGATTGACACAATTATTGCAACAAGGGACTTGCACAAGGAGCTCCTGAGGAGAGCGCAGGATCGGACAAGCATTGGATCAGTTGTTCATAGGGTTGTTATGAGTCTTAATTGAATTACTGGCACCTAACAATTCCACTCTAATAAATTGTCTGCATTGTGTCCAACATTTCAATATCTCCTAATATCCATGCCATTTGTTTATGGGTTAGACTGTATGACTTGTTTGGGCAATGAAGTGGTAAAACACTTGAAATAAGCAGAAACTTGTTTGCAGGTTCTGGTGTCTCTCTTGGAATCCTGCCACCATCAGAAAGGCAAGACCAGAGTAGCTTACTCGGGGACAAGAGACTGTATGGAGCAGAGATGAGTCACCTTGGCTTAAGGCCATTCTGGTCCAGAAAGCTCCAGCTGCCTGACCAGCTGATAACAAATGCATGAGTGAGCCCAGTCCAGATCAGCAAAACTGCCCAGTTGACCTGTTTAGTAATGACAAAGAATAAATGCTTGCTATTTTAAGCCACTCAGTTTGGAAGGGGGTGTGTGAGTGCAGGTTACCATACCCAACATTATTGAAATAGAAAATAACTAATAAACCAACTGTTTCATTCAACATCAACTTATGAAAAAGTAATTTTCTCTGCTTTTTTAAATTGAGATAAACTGAGGCTTAGGAGAATTTGCCTCTGAGTCATCTCTGTGCTTCAAATTTCTCTTCTTTAAGTTTTAACTGCATTTGTGTTTAGAAGCACGGTTCTATTATATCATAGGAGACAGAGTTAATTAGATTGAAGGAAGGGGAGATGGTAGAAGGCTTACACAGAGGGAAGGAATGGATATATTTGATTTCCCAACAAATATTTCTCTATTTGACACCCAACCAGTATTCTCCACTATTCAGTCTCAAGGAAGTGCTTAGGGAATTCTAAGTGGTATATATACAAAGGATGTCATGAATTGACTTAAGAAATGAACTAAGCAAACATTTTTCAAAGGGAGAAAAGAAAAACAGAGGCAAAAAAGGACAGGATAAAAGATTTATATATTTCTTTGAGAGAGTTTGAATTATTCATTCTACTTTGGGCTGAGTGGTCAGCAAAGGCCACTCTGGGTAAGTGGCATTAAATCTGTTATTCGAACAAGAAAGCACCAGCCTTATGAAGACCAGGGGAAAGAACATTCCAAGTCAATAGAACAGTTATGGCAAAGGATCCAAATCTGGCCCAAGTTTGTCAAGGTCAGGGACCCAAAGATAGCCTTGTATGGCTTTTGTCAGGTGAAGAAATGAAGCAGGAATGATGGTAAGTATGAGTATAATCTTGAATTTGATTGCTCCTTTTTAAAAAATTTTATTATTCTAAAAGAGATATGACTTGATTTAAAAAAAAAAAACCACAAAACAAAAACCCCTCACTCTAAGAATAGATTGTAGGGAGAATGGAGTACCAGCAGGTCAATACTATAGACAGAGAAACCAGTGAAGAAACTAATGAACTCCTATTCAAATTGTTTAAGCAAGAAATGATGGTAGCTGGGCGTGATATGGCAGTTAAGATAGTGAAATATTGATTTCTTTTGGTATAATCAAGTCAATCAGACCCACTAATGAGTTGGACTTGGACAGGGCCAGAGGGAATGATAGGAAACAAGCATGGCTCTTGGATTTTTGGCTTGGGCAACTGGGAGCTCGGTGGTGCCATTTACTGAAAGGTGGATTAAAAAGCTGGTTTTGTTTTTTGTTTGTTTTTTAAGGATGAGAGATTGATAGTTTTTATTATTGTGTATCATCAATTCAAAACCAAGTCATACACAGCTGGCGCTCCAGCAGGTTTTCAGAGGTTGTAAATCACAGAGGAGGAGATTACTCATCTTTCTCCCCAACAGGAGCTGGTGGACCCAAACCACATGCCTTTGAGATGGTAATGTAACTCCTTTCCAGTAAACTATCAGAGCTCCCTGGAAGACTGATAGGGAGAAAGAAACGAGAGAAAAATACAAGTAAGGGTTTAAGGAGGTAATGTCTGGTTTAAAAAGATGATGTCTATGTTAGAGAGAGAGAGAGAAAGAGAAAGAGCGCACACGCGTGGGGAGGGGGGAATCCCCTTTGGGTTTTACTCCACGCTTCAGGGCCTTAGGCTGTGTGTATCTCAGCTAATGTTTGCATGTATGAGGAAGATTTCATTGTTATGGAATAGAAACAAAAATTAAGAATGTTGATGTAGAACCACAGCTCTGCGAAGGAGCAGCTTGTTAGTAAATAGCAACAGCTAAAGGCAGAGAACGCAACGTCCCTTTCCCTCTCTTAACCAAAGCATAGCACACAGGAGGCCAGTGCTACTTAGTGGTGAGTCACCGGGCAACCACCTTCCTGCCCACACACGTTCGCTCTCCTGCAGTGGAAAAACATTTTGAGTCTGTTCTTAAATACCGTTCATTCACATCGCGCTGCTGGTGATGAAGAACTGACAGCAAGTTTTGGAGGTAAGCGATCCCGATATTTTCAACTTTTTTACTCTTGTTGTTGTGTACTATTGAGTCGGAACCAACTCATAGCTGACCCTCCAACCAGTTTTCAGAGACAGTAATTGCAGAGGAGGATATTGCGCATCCTTCTCCCTCGCAGAATCTGTCGGAATGGAACCATGTGCCTTTGGAATGTTGCAGCGCAGATGCTTACCTCTAGGCCATCAGAGCTCCTCCTAGGGGTGGACGTATTACTTAGGTCTAGCAAGAAGATGGAAGGAGTACACAGTCACTGTATCAGAAGGAGTTGGCTGACAAAGAGGAATTTCATGAAATAACATATGAGCAAGAACCTATGGTGATAAAGGAGGAAGTGCAAGTTGCTATGAAGGAACTGGTAAAAAACAAGGCTCCAGGAGTTGACAGCATACCAATTGCCCTGGATGTGCTCACTAGGTTGTGCCAGGAAATCTGGAGGACAGCCAGCTGGCCAACTGACTGGAAGAGATCGATATTTGTTCCCATTCCAAAGAAAGGTGACCCAACAGAGTGTGGAAATCGTCGAACAATATCATTGATATCACATGCAAGGAAGATTCTGCTGAAAATTATCCAAAAACATTTGGAACAATATGTCAACAGAGAACTGCCAGATGTGCAGGCTGGATTTAGAAGAGGTGGTGGTACTAAGGGATATTATAGCTAATGTAAGATGGATCTTGGCAGAAAGCAGAAAATACCAGACGAATGTCTATCTGTTCTTCACTGACTATGCAAAGGCTTTTGACTGTGTGGATCACAACAAGCTATGGCTGATTTTGAGAAGAATGGGAATCCCAGAACATTTGATTGTGCTAATGCAAAACCTATACTTGGATCAAGAGGCAGTCGTCAGAACAGAGCAGGGAGACATTGGATGTTTCAAAATCAAGAAAGGGGTTCGTAAGGGATGTATTTTGTCTCCATACCTTTTCAATATGTATGTAGAACAGATCATCCAAGACCCTGGGCTATATGAGGAGGAATGTGGCATCAGGATTGGTGAAAGTATCATCAACAATCTGTGTTATGTAGATGACACAACCCTGCTCACTGAAACTGAGGAGGACCTGAAGCACTAGCAGTCTTCAATATGGATTGAAGCTCAATATCAAGAAAACAAAGATTCTCACCACTGGACCAACTGGCAGCATCAGGATGGATATGATGAAGAGATTGAGATTGTTCACAGCTTTAGTTTGCTTGGTTCCACAGTCAACACTCTTGTCACCAGCAGCCAGGAAATTAAAAGACTTATTGTCTTTTAACAGGTTTGTCCTGTACAGGGTGAAGCCAGAATATTCCCTGGAGTCAAGAATTCTGAAGCTTCGTCTGACATAGTTGGGCATGTTGCAAGGAGGGACTGGTCCTTGGAGAGGGGCATCACGTGGAGGGGAGGTGAAGGAGAGGAAGACCCTCGATGAGATGAATCGATTTTGTGAGTGGAGTGGTGGGAATGAATGTGTTTGAGACAGCGAGATTGGCACAGGATAGAACAGTGTTTAGGGCTCTTGTACATAGGGTTGCAATGAGTCACAAATGAGTCTATGGCACATAACAAGAACAACAACAACCAATTATGTTGAGTTTTAAACCTTTTCCTGGAAAGTGTGGTAAAGCTTCCTTCTGCTGGAATTTCTGTGAACCTGAAGTTGCCAACAGTTACCCTGACACCATAAGTAAACAACTTTCCAGACAGATTGAAATGAACAGAACATAAATGATTGGAAAGAGACAAATACCCAAAGATATCATCTGAATACTTTGATCCAGCCATGCCTGAAGCTTAATCTAATCTAGCCACTGTGACTATTCCTATGACTGAATCAATACAATTATTTATGATTACATCAGTTTTAATTTTGTATCTTTCCCAGAAACAGTACTAATATAAAGATCATCTTTGATCCATCCCTTTATTTTACTCTTTCATATTCAATCAGTCTTCAAGCCCTTCTGATTTTACTTTCTAAATTTCCAAATGCCAGTAAAATAATTCCTCTTCAATTTATTTTTAGAAGTCCTAGTGGCATAGTGGTGTATTTGGCTGCTAACCAAAAGTTTAGAGATTTGAACCCATCAGACAGTTCACAAGAGAAAGGTAAGACAGTCTTCTTCCAAAAAGATTTACAGCCTTAGAAAGCAGAGAATACCAGAAGAAGGTCTATCTGTGCTTCATTGACTATGCGAAGGCTTTTCACTGTGTGGATCACAACAAGCTATGCCTGACTCTGAGAAGAATGGGAATCCCAGAACGGTTGATTGTGCTAATGCGAAACCACAGCTACTATGAGTTAGAATCAACTTGAAGGTAGTGAGCTGGGTTAGTCCATTCCAGTTGTTACTTTAAGCCATGTAGTCATCATCTCTCACTTGTACAAGCACAATATCATTCTAATAGGTTTCTTTACTCCATTCCTGATCAGTCTATACAATAGCCATCATAATGTTAGTAAAATGTAAATCAGGTCATGTTTCTCTGCTACTTAAGCTCCTCAGTGACTCCCCATTTCCCATATAACCAAGATTTTGGCTGCTCATCTGACATTCCAGATTTATTTTCCTCCTTTCTCCTCTTTAATCTTTTTTACCCCAATTATTCTGGAAACAACTCCTAAATCTTAGGACTTTTGGAAATGTTTTTCTCATTCCTGGAATAATCTTCCTTTACTAATTCAACTTTGAATGTCATTCCCAAGAGAAACCTTTCCAAATACATCAGGGCAGGCTCCTTTCTTTAGAGGCATTTTTCACACACACACACACACACACACACACACACACACACAGAGTATTCTACCCTATACCTTGTAGCATTTGACCTTGTCAACATTTAATTAGGCATCAAATGTTAATGATCAATTTAAGATCTTCTTTAACGTCCAACTTCATCACTGGACTTTATGTTGCATGAGGTCCCATGTCATTTCTGTACTACAATAGCTGGTATTTTTACTGTTTTCTGAAAACTGGACAATTAATAAGGATGACAGAATAAGAATCGATGCCTTTGAGTGGTGTTGGAGAAGAGTACTGAATATTCCATAGACCTACAAAAGAGCAAGCACGTCTGTCTTGGAGAAAGTCCTTGAGACAATGATGGTGATATTTGTTCTCATGTACTTTGGACATGTTGTCAGGAGGGGCCAGAGAAAGAGAAGATTTTCCCCCAAGATTGATTGGCACACTTTGCTACAATGAATGTGAACATGATAGAAATTGTGAGCCTGGTACAGGATAGGGCAAGGTTCGGATCTGTGGTTCATTGGGTTACTGTAAGTCCAGGTCGACTTGATGGCACATAACAATGATATAGGCTGTCACATGGCCTTATGTAAGTTTTGGATGAGTTTCCTTGTATGGAGCTGAAAGGACAAGCAGGATGAGAAACTTAAAGAAAACTTGAGATGTTTTCCAGGATTTTGAACAGGTTTACAGATTGCATTTTAGACTAAAAGCTTTATATTTAAGCAAATGACCATCTGGTATACCATTTATGCAGTATCTCTTGTAGGTGAAGATAAAGCAGAAAGTTAGACAATTTTCTGAAACTGTAGTTTGTATAAAAATGAAAATCAAAAGGAAAACACATACATGTACACACACTGCATGTGCACATGCACATACACATAAACATACATGCATTTTTTAAAATCCCATACACATAGGGTCGCTATGAGTCCCAAGCGACTCGATGGCATATAACAGCAACAACAACATACACATAATAAAACTCAACCTGCTTAGTTTTCTTCAAAAAGGAGATTCAGGGGTGGTGGGAAAGACTATAGGGAGGCTCTGGATTAAAGAGCTTTAAGGGACAAAATAACCAGATGCAAAGCATGGTCTTTAATTTGAGTATGGTTTGGATAAGCCATTTGTAAAGGACATTTTGGGGACAAGCAGAGTGGAAATTTGAATACAGACTGAATTTCAGATATGATGAAAAGTTACTGGCAAAGAAAGAAGGAAATCATTAACTATAAAAAGCAGGTTTTACAAACAGTATGTATAACATGATCTCATTTTAGTAAAAATACATACATGTATATTTATATATGCCTAAAAAAAAGCTTTAAGGATGTACACATAGGTGTTAACAGTAGACATCTATGGGTGGTCAGAATATGGGTCTATTAGCTTATCTTCCCTTAACTGAAATTATAAATCCCTACCGTACAAATGCGTTATTTTCATAATAACACAAGTTGAAACATGAATTATTTTTTTAAAATTTAGAAGTAGACTTGCAGCCTTGATTTATACCTGAAACTGTCCCAACCTTTTTTCTCCCCTCCCTTTTTTCTTAAATATGAATAATGTGTCCCATCACTGAGTGGGTCTTTCCAAGAAAGATTAAAATTGTATTAGTCCTTGAATTTAAAGTGAATCAATCAGACACTGAGCATGCATACATTTTCCACTGGTGATGCAGAAGGAGAAGAAGAAAGCAACTCATACAGTGGAGTGCTCACATAATTAGCAGGCAACCATGAAGCAACCTTTTCCTGCTCTAATGGAAAGGTACATTTCATCAACACCTAAGGGTAGAAACATACAGAACACTTAGAAAATGTGAGTTCCAGTGTTGCCCAGTGAAGAGAGGGAAGAGAACATTGAAGACAACTACAATAGTTTGGAAAAGTCACTGCTGAAAAGCATTGAACTTGCATATCCATGGACTTGCACTTGAACGGGAAAAGCCCTGGCAGTCTTTCACAGCCATGGCAGTCTTTATATTGATTATTTAAAATATTAACCTAGAAAAAAACCTCAAGTGTTTTATTATTGCACAGTCATGCTTTATTGAACAATAAAACACTTGTGAAGCCACAGCATTTCCCCCAGTTACCACCGAGTTAAATTTATCTCATGGCAATCCATGTATGCTAAAGTACAACTGTGTTCATTCTGTTTTTCAGCTAGTTCACCAGGTCTTTCTTCCAAGGCATTTCTGGGGAGATTAAAATCTATAGCCTTTGGGTTGCCAGCTGAGCATGTTTGTACTACGCAAGGTCTCCAAGTCACTGTATTAAGTATATCAAAAGTATTCTTCAAGTATTTAAGTATTAGATAAGTATTCTTAAGATGTGAAGTAATTTGCCTGTAGAGGGCACTGGTAAGTCAATAAGATCTCTGGGCCAGGAAGAGACCTCAAAGATCACATACCCAAGTTATCTTCTTCCAAAAAAGAAAACTGAGGCTTAGAAAGAGGGGATAATTTGCTCAAAGTCACATTGCTGGTCATGGTGCAGAGCTGAGAAAGAATAAGTAATCTTACTGATTTGTATTTTTCAAAACCCCAAACTTAAAAGGGAGAAAAATTGAGTTGCGTTAAACTGTCCATTTAATAAATTATCTTTCCTAAAGCCAAAAGCTTTGTCACCACCTTAAAAAGGGACGGTGTCCCAGAACCAACTCTTAAAGACACTTTTCCAGACATCTAAGTACTATGTCATCTTCCATCCAGTGATATCTAGAGAAATTCCCACTTTGTTGATAACTCTCAGTGTCTGTATATTTCTTTGTCAATTTTATATACACTTCAATTTGCCTTAGATGCAGGATTGTGTATGGATTTTTCCCCCCCATCTCCCAAACTCATCAATAACAGAAAAGTGTCAACCAATAAACTGGGTCTATTTCACCTATTTGTTAAGGTAAGACCAGTAGCTAGACTAGTTTGGAGAAAGCCATGAGGTTCATGCCTACATATTTCAGTTCTCCGTAAGGCCAGATTCGATTTAACACTTTGCAAGATTGTCTACTCCTTTCCAAAATTCCTGAGAGCTGTTCATCTGGTCAAATACAGATCTGGGCTCTATAAAACCACAACATGGATGTGGTCCATGTGCTAACTTTGGACTTTTCTGCTTGTTTTTGTTTGAAAAATAAATGTGCAGGTGGCAGCATGCTCTAGTAAAAGAATCTATGATTTTGGGATCTAAAAGAGATGTGCTTAACTATTGCCTCCACTGTCACCTCAACACATTACTTAACCTTCTCAGAGTATCACACTTCTTATTAAAGTATTTATCTCACAAAGCAGGATTAAAGGATAAGACATTTGTGAGGTGCTTAGAGCAGTATCTTGCTCACTAGGAGTGAGTCTTGCACTGAGTATGAGTATAGCTTGTCTTTGAAATTGTTGCTAGGTGTCCTCAAGTCACTTACACCCTATCAACAACAGACCTGAACCCTGTCCTATCCTGTACCATCATCATCATCTCTAATATGCTCAAGTCCATTGTAACAGTAACTATGTCAATGCGTTTTGTTAGATGTCTTCCTCTCTTTCTCTGACATTCCACCTTTCCAATCATGATGCCTTTTTCTAAGGACTAGCCCTTCCTGAAAATATGCCCAAATTAAGTGAGACAAAATTTCATCATCTTTGCCTCTAAGAAGCACCTTGGTTTTACTTTCTCTAAGAGAGACTTCTTTGTTCTTTTGGCAGAGCATGAGGTATTCAGTACTCTTCTCTAACACCGCAATGCAAAGGCATCAGTTCTCCTGACATCCTATTCATTGTCCAACTTCCAGGTGCATAGGAAATAAATGAAAAAATCATGGCTTGGAGCAGGCATGTCTTTGGCCTTTAGACTGGCATTTTGGAGAGGTCTCTGACAGAACTTTCTGATAAAATTTCAGAATTATTAGGGAGCAAAGAGTACAACACTATTCTGTAATGTATTCAACAGTATCCATGGTGGAACAAGAGAAAGACTGGCAGTTCTAAAGCGCAAACTGCTCTCTGTGAGAAAAGACTTGATGATATTCTCCTATAAATACTACAGTCTTCTAGGAGACACTAAGAAGCACTTCTACGTTGTCTTAGAAGGCCACTCATTATGAGTTAGAATTTACCAGATGGTACCTAACAATAACAATAGATTCAAGGTGATGAAGATTCAAAAACAAGATACTGGGGTTTGTTTGGTGGTTGTATTTTTTCAATTTCTCAGAGGAAATGACCATTCTAGCAGATGAGCTTTAGAAAAATAGTAAGAAAGATGGAAGCTCAGTGAAAGATAGAAAGACTCTGAACTAGAGGGATAGACATAGTTACTGTAACAATAGACTCAACTATATCAGAAATTATAATGGCACAGGACAGGGCAAGGTTCAGATCCATTGATCACGGGGTCACTATAAATCATAGGTAATTCGACAGCACCTAACTACCATCAGTCCTGGTGGCTCATTCATTTTAATTTTCACAGTTTATATGAGTTGTTTGGAAGTGATGTACATGAAGCTAATTTTTTTTTTAGAGGAAGTCCTCAGATAGTCTAATCATTTCATGTGAGCTTGTACTTCTTGGAGGGAGAAAGTAGGATGAATTCTACAACCAAAAACATGACTTCATTTTATTTTTAAATAAATTGTAGTATATTGCCTCTTGAAATTAGCACTTCTCTGTCCAACTTTTCTTCTAGATATTTCCACTAACAACAACATTTTCCTGGAAGTCTATGTTTGAGGTTGTAAGATCAATTCAAGACCCCAGAAATAGAAACAGTCCAATTTTTCAGGTTTGGGGTAGGAAAAAAGGCAAAAGAAGCAAATAAAACAAAGAATAAAAATTTCAAAAACGTGAATATTTTTATATTGTGCAAAATTTTGGAATGCTTGTCTTGAAGGTAAGTAACAGGCTTTCAGAGCTAGAGACATAATGAAGTTAAACACCAGCCTTACCGTGGCTGAGAAACCAGCCCTCACTGCTGGCACGCAGCCCAGAATGATCTCAGCGGTGCAGGGACTGTATCGATAACCCCATGGGGCGTTTGTACTCAGCCGCAATGTCTCTGTCACTAGGATCTTCACGGAACCTTCCTGAAGCTCTCAAGCACAACCTGGAAATGTTGCCTTTCTCCCAGCTTGTCTCAGAAAGGACTCCGGAGGTTTTTCTTTCTGAACATTCTCAAGAGTGATATACAATTCGGGGCTTCTCCTTGCTATCAAAGCAGCTTTCACTGCCATAACAACACAATTATCCGTTCCTGCAGCTGTAACATGAGTGCGGCGTGTACACACATGCGTGCATTTACAGAAATCTGGCAGTGGGTCGTGACTGAGCATCTTTAGGAATTTCCATGGATAATGAGAGCTGATTAAAGTGGAAACACTTCCCAGAAATCTAGCTTCAGATCAAGCTCATTCCCCTGCTTGTTGCATCATCAGGCCTGGCAGCTTAAAATAAATCAGCTATTAAAAGTAAACCCATTACCAAACTCACCTTCCAGCTCCTAGCTGTGGGAAATGTGCTGGAAGACTCTTTCAGTGGTAACTTGATCGGGCCCTCCCTGGTGACACTGCCTTGGAATGTTTGTAAACTTATCTGAGTCTAGCTCCAGGGAGAAAACAGTTGTCTAGATTAACAACGATTCTTTTTTATTTTATTTTTCTATTTTTATTGTAGTTTGGGTGAGAGTTAAAGGAGAAAACTAGGTTTTCATTTAACAATTTATACACACTTTGTTTCTTGGCATTTGTTTCATCCTATTCATACAAAAGCATTTATCCTACTTTCTCCCTGTGTTCTCCATTTTCATGTTTCCTTTTCTACGGATGGACTTTATTTTTTGGACAAATCTAGAATCTAAGGTGTGCCTGATACAGGCCATGTTCTTGGCAATCACTTGCTATGCATCAGAGCTGGACAATGATTAGGGAGGATAGAAGGAGAATTGATGCCTTTGTGCTGTGGTGATGGAGAAGAGTATTGAATATGCTAAGAGAATGAATAGGTTCGTCCAAGAGAGTTAAACCAGGCTGCTCCTTGGAGGCAAGGATTCTGAAGTTTCGTCTGACTTGTTGACCAGTCCTTGGAGAGAGACATCATGCTTGTGAGCAGGAGAGGAAGACCCTTGATGAGATGGATTGATTCAGTCACTGGGGTAATGGTGTGTCGGAGACAGTAAGATTGGTACAGGATAGAGCAGGGTTTAGGGCTGTTGTACATAATGTGTCGTATGGCATAAAACAACTGCCATTTCGGTTCTGTATGGTCATTATACTGGGCAACAGCTCCTTCCCTGGTGTTACTTGTTCACATGATAATCCTGGTTATAATTTAGCTGAAAGTGCTCCCTGGGGATGGGTTCAATGCCAGGCTTGGGGGCTATTATAGCATTCCCCCAGTTTCTATCAGACGCTTACATTTGGTCTTTTAATGACTGTGAATGTCATTCTACTGTTTTTTTTTTTTCCTTTCCTCCTTCTGTGTCCAAGACCTACTGTATCTGATCAGAGCCGTTGGCAGTAGTGGCCAAACACCAGCTACTTCTCCTAGTCTCAGGATGGTGGAGGCTGTATGTGTGTGGCCCATTAGTTATTTGAACTAACTGATCCTTTGGGTTTTTTGCTTCCTTTGATTCTTCTTTGCTCCAGATGGGGAGAGGCCAATGGTATGCACAGCTGTGCATAGTATTCTAAGACCCCAGTCACTATTCACCAGAATAGGACATAGAATATCATCTTTGTGGACTATGCAATGACAATTGACCTAGATGTCCCCTGAGACAATGGTCCTAAGTCCTCAAGCCCAGAGATTAATTGTCTTACAGTGCTTGCTTATGGCAAAATGTTTTCTTAGTTGGATTTAGTAAGGGTCTCTGATGCCTGGTGGCTTGGGCTAAACTTTCTTTTTTTTTTTTTTTTTTTTTTTGGGGGGGCTAAACTTTCAACTCAACTACTTGTTAGATTTGTAGCTTTGAGAATCCATTAGCCTTTGCCTCCTCCTCTCTTGTTCTTTGTAGGCAGCCTCAAATTCCTCATCTGCAAAGTGAAGAAAATAACATTTAAATCAGAAAGACTTGGGGAGAGAATAAAATGAAATAAATGTATATGCAACTGCTTGATTACCGTCCCCTCACTTCTCTCAAGTGATTTCAAAATTAATCTTTTATGGGAACCAATGACACAGCTTTTCCTCACATCATATGATACACTCCACCCTTTTCACTTGATTTTCCTTACCTATTTTCCAACTTCCCATATTCCTGGACAAACAAAATAAAACACACAATCTTTCTATGGACAGAAAACACATTCATTTTTCCTAAGAAAGTTAATAAAAAGTAGAATATAATGTTTATCTTTGGTCCACTTCTAAAGAAAAAGAAATTTTCCTGTTTTATCTTGTGAACATATTCCGGAATCCTCTCTAGCGTGGCTCTGGTGGACATAACCTTCTATGAAGTCTGGACTCCTTTCCTCTGTTCTTAACTTGCACGTATGCATCTCTTTACAGCTGGCCTGACCCACCATGACCTGAGCTACCCTGAGTCTAGACTCATGGCATTGAGAAATTCACAGACCCAAATCTTTCTGGTCAGGGCTTGGCAGTTTAAATGGAGAGAGATGCCAACATTGTTGCCAAATAGATGGCTCAGATTTTCCATTTTTGCTTTTGTGGATGGCAGTCATGTGCCCAGTTGTGCAACAGATACCAGAGGCATTGAGTCAGAATAAGGGCCTTGGGTGGAGTTGGGCCTTCCTGAGGGACATGTTCCAGGTGTCCAGCCTGAGTAATTAGATACAGGAAGCTACATGGTCAAGTACATAAAATTAGATACACAGACAGTTAATAGCAAGATAGACAGAAGAGCAAGATGGCCCTAGGAATGTTTCAGGAGGATGACTTTGACCTAAAATTGATTGTAGAAGTTGATTGTGGCCCTGGACTGGGGCTCAGACTGAAGGAGGTTGAGGTGGTAGGTACGATATCAACTTGAGCATGACTAAAGACAATACCCAAAACGATTCCAGAAGCTTCTCAGGTCCTTGTGGAGTTGATAGAGGCGTCCGTTTGCCTTAGCATGGCCTCTATTTGTATTCTTTAGACTCCGTGCAGGGCACTGAAAGTAGAATGTAGTTCTATTGGAATAAAAGCTGACTATCTGGGAGGCCAGTACTGATGAGTCTAGATAAGCAATCTGTCTTTGAGGTGAAGATTAAGGTTTTAGAGCATGAAGAAAAGTTGCTACTATGAGGCATACAATGAGAATCTTGGCAAGAAACACTTAGTGCTATAGGGAAAGTATTCCTCCATTATATTTATAATCTATGTAGGAGGTATAACACATTGTGCTGTTAACCAGAGGCTGCATATCACCAGTGCCTCAAATCCACCAGGGGCTCAATAGAAGAAAGCTGGACAATCTCTGAGATTTTAAGAAATCCAAAGGAGGGTAATTATATGCTGGAATCAACTTGATGGCAGTGATTTTTTTTTTATTTTTGTGGTTGTTTTTTCACTGTATAGTTACCCAAGTTATAAGCACTTGTAATCTAGAAGAAATAGAAACTTCCGTAAAGGAGGAGTAAAGATCACTGTCAGATAATGTAAAAACTGTAAAAACTTAGTTACTGCCCCTAATAAATGACTCAACCCTAGCCCTTAAGCTTCTCTTCATGTATATTTGGCCACTGAATCTAGTTTACGTGTTGCAGACCTTTTGAGATTGGCCTAAAGGGTTGTGTAGAGAGGGTGAGTGAAGAACAACTCTCATGAGATTTTTTTTACTCACTTAATGGGGTACCTGTCTCTCAGTGTTTCCTAAGTCTTTCAGAATTCTTCAACTCACCTGAGTCTTCAGTGGATCTCAAGATAGGCCCTTTCTGGCCCAGGCAGAAGGTGAGATCTGCTCTTGAAATAGAGACACAAGGTTAGGAAGTGTCTGTGTTCTGTTTCGTAATGACATCAACCTAACGAGGATTGTGTGATGGCAGGCATCAGGGCTCAGGTGTCCTGGAGAAGGGCCACTACTTTCCTGAGAGGAGCCTTCTGTCCTGACACGGAAGCAGCCATGACTGACCCTGGCACTGGGCTGTGGTCCAGCTTTGTCTCAGCCAGGTGTCCTTTTGGATGTACAACAGCCTTTCTGAGTGATTCCATTCTAGTTCCTTCAGAGCACCTGAAGCTTTCTTGAATAAACTTTCATGAAACTCTATGGTGCTCTATGGTGCATTATCTACAATAAATACTCAAATTCAATGTCTGTCTACCATCAATAGTGTCACGTCATATTGTCAAATGAGCCTCGGTCCTTGAGTTGAGACAAACAAACAAAACACAATGTCTTATGATCAGTCTAAAGCCTGAACAAATAAAAGTAAATTAAGCCTAAAGAAAACACAAAAGGAAAAAACCCCCCTAAAAACCAAACAAAACTCTTGTCCTCTTTAAGCTTCACAGGTAAACAAGAGACCATGCAATTATCTGCAGAAAGGTCTTTGTATACAACAAAGCAAGCCCCAGGTGCTCAGACTCATAATGGATACTGAACTATCTGGTGCCTCTGGGATATCAAGCAAGCCATGAAGAAAGATAGGAAAGCATCACATCTCTCTGGTCAATGTGAAAATGATCTCATCTATTGGGATCATCTTTGCCCACAAAGCACTTCATAAATCACATTAACCAGGTGATTGTTTAATCCCCCTATGACCCTTTTCTATGCATCCAAATCTCTGAAGTTAACTTTAACCATCATGCCCTTTCTTTCCAGAGTGGGAAATTTGCAAAGCACTTTGCAGAGCTATACTTTGACTTATACTACCCAGTATTTGTTCTTTTTTGGAACATTGTTCTGCTTTGTTTTAAATCTCTCCTTGTTGATTTTTTGGGGCAGAACTCCCCTAGGAACGTGCTGACCTCCAGCAACTCTTCACTCCACCCCCCAGTAGGAGCTTGAATAATGACTGAGTGACAAAGTGTCCCATTCAGTTATTATTCAACTATATTAAATTGCTAAAGTTGGTAATTGGAGCATATCTTATTACAAAGGCAAAAGTTCAACATTTTTCCCCAGGCACAATAGACTTGCACATTTGAAAACTTCTGGGTTGGTAAGGAATAAGATGTCAGGGCACAGAACACACAGCAAATTAAACAGGGTAAGATGTATTAACCAAACCTGGGCAAAATTGCCAGACACTTTACCTTGCAGATATTTACTAATCTCACCATCTTCCACAATCAGTGGGGGTGGGAGACAGAAACCAGAAGAGAAGCTTGAAAATACAACAGCGTTCCCAAGCTCCACTGAGCTTACACAATTGGAAAAAAAAAGAACAAAAAAAATCACAAACCTGTTATTTAAAATATACCCTGGGTTGCTATTCAGGCAGTAAACACAATTGCTTATATCATACTGGTTGTCGTCTTTGATTAGGAGATGCCCACTCAGTACTGATTGTGAAATATCTTAAAATCTAGTCTGGTTATAATAAAATTCATTTGCATGTGTGGCTATAGACTATTTACCAGCAGTCTCATCTGTGGGATGGCTGAGGGGTCCAAATCACTTCATAATAGTGCCCCCGGATGAAGCAGTTTAAAATCAGGAGCTCTGAGTTTCTGTTTGGATATAGCTAACCCAGTTAACTGTTTCAAAGAAAAGGAAATGAGTACTGTAGTTAGGTACAGAGACCACAGGCTAAGGTCAATTCAACACAATCCAATTCTTTGCCATAAACTTGGAGTTACTCACAGCTGATCCTTTGATGACTTTCTAGGGCTATAAATCCCATGGAAGGTGATGCCCATTTTTTTTGCCCAGAGTTGCTGGTGGAATCGAACCACCTATCAACCACGCCACTAAAGCTCTTTCACAGCCTAGAACAGTATCCACAAATGTGCCTGATCAGAAAACTCAGTACCTTCCTTGGAATCTGATTATTACATCTGGGGTAAGCCTAAAAATTGACATTTTTTTAAATTTTTTTTTATTATTCATTTTAATGAAAATTTACAGAGACTTTGGCTTTCCATTCATTCATTGTTGCACATTTCTCCCTGCACATCCCTCCCCCTCCGCAGTACACTCTTCTCTTTGAAAAGTAAAAGAAAAATTCTTCCATTGTTTTACAATCCCTCCCTCAGGTCCACTCCATTATGTAGCCTTCCTTCTGGACTCCTGTCATGACAATACCTAATTACATATCCCTTTCAAACAGTTTTCTCCCTCATCTGTTTCAAATACAGTATGCATTATTTATCCCATCTTTCTCAGTCTCCCCTCATCCCCAGTGTCAGTCCTGTTTTACAACAGTGGCACTATGAAGTATTTGTCCTCTTATGACTTATTCATTGCAAA